>NC_082686.1:34182225-34506917 GCF_949987515.2 Delphinus delphis
GAGAGAGAGAAAGGACCCGAGAAAATATCTGAAGAGACTATAGTCCAAAATTTCACTAACATGGGAAATTATTACAGCTCCATTATTACAGTGGTTACTCAATTTGTCCCATTCTGTTTTCCATTCTATGCTTCAGTTTGAGCAGAAATAAGAATTACTGAACATTTGAATTCTTCTTCCTCTCAGGCTGCTATAGAACAGAAAAAAAAAAAAAACAAAAACAAAAACAAGGCTTATTGTTCTTATCTCAACACTGCCAAATAGACAGACTTGAAATATCTAAGATTTTCATCCTTCTTGGAAATGGTTTCCAGCTTAAAGGCATTTGACCTGGAGTGAGGTTATATTTCAGTCAGCCGACTGAATGGTATCTAGAGAGGCCCATCAGCAGAAGCTTAGCAGAAAAATGTGAGTGAAAGTTCAAGTGCCTGGTAGCTGAGAAAGCCGGAGGAGGGCAAATTGGCTTGAATATCAAAGCTAAATTCTGTCAAAAGTCTTTTCCAAAACAAGGCATCCCAGGAAGGCATTAATTGAGAAAGCTCAAATAATAGTTGACCTATTTGACAAGGGGCATCTTAAAAAGCTTTGATATAGTTCCTGGAGACATTCTTTTTTTTTTTTTTTTTTCTTTGCGGTACACGGGCCTGTCACTGTTGTGGCCTCTCCCATTGCGGAGCATAGGCTCCGGATGCGCAGGCTCAGTGCTCGTGGCTCACGGGCCTAGCCGCTCCGCGGCATGTGGGATCTTCCCGGACCGGGGCACGAACCCGTGTTCCCTGCATGGGCAGGCAGACTTTCAACCACTGCGCCACCAGGGAAGCCCCTCAGACATTCTTATTAGGGGTAGAGGGATAAGATGCATGGCCAGTAGGTGTTGATATAATGTAACTAACGTCTCCTAATATCTGCGATGAAAATAACTTAGTTCAGAAGCCAAGAGTTTGATAAAGATTATAGCACAATACTGACCTAGCTGAGAAAAAGTCTAAGGAATTTTATCCTAGGATGTATAGCCAGGATGCTTATGAGCAAGAATCAATTATGAATTGATAGTAGAACTGATTGTTTCAGGCCGAGCATTTTAAAGACAGTATTTTCTAATATGTGTAGAAATGATCAGGAGAGAGAAAAAGTTTAAAACTCATAAACTGGGACCAGGTTAATCAAGACAGCTGTTGGTGCCTGGGTCACTCTTCTCTGTACTCAGGGATGGTGGCACAGAAACCATCAATGTCTGATGTTATGGAATTTTCCTTTTCCTCGAATTGAGCAACCTGATCTGTGATGGCTGCACATAGCATTGCCTGGGCCATTTGGCAGCAATTTGCAGTCTATTTCTGTAAATTGAGCTTTCCATTGTCCTTTGAATGTATCCCCCTCTAGATTACAGGGGCTCCAATGCCGTTCAGTATACAGGACTCACTTTTGCCTTTAGCTGCCTTCCAACATATCGAGCCTAGATAAATTGAGTACTGCACCTCACTTTTATCAGCTGGGTATAACATTGCAGGCAGAGCAAGTGGGAGTGCTTTTCAGGTTCGGTGGACAATGGAGGAAAATAGTCAAAAGGGGAGTTGGATACCTGCTTTGAAGTTTAGAATAGCTGGAGATTCAAACTGTCCTACTTTCTGGCCCAGAGTTTCTTTCATGATTCTTCAAGATTTTTGTAGGAGATTCTTCAGGAGTAAGTGAGCAGGTGCTCTTATTCTTTTGCAAGCTGGTCCTTATACTGACTGAACAGCAGCAACCCAATATTATTGCCTTCTTAAGAACAGTGTGAGGAGGTGACACGCATCAGGAAATTCCATGTAGGTGGCATGTATGCTCCTGCATCCCAGCATCCATATGCTTGGTTAGGAACCATAGTTCAAGCTTACGTTCTCTGACATAATGATTCCTTGTTCTCTCAACTTCACGTGCATGAAATTACTTATTACTAGCTCTGGATAACAACAAAAATGGTTATGTGTGACCACTGATAGGAGCATATCTCCACCTCCCGTTATAAATGCACAGCAAGACATGCTCATATAGGGGTGTGTCTGTATATGTTCTTCCTTCAGACTAGTTCATACAATGGGCTTGGAGTAGATCTCAAGGAAGATCATGCAGAGAGAACATAAGTCTTAATTTTAAAGTTTCAAGCATTGGAAATGGCATATACATTTTGTTGATAATTTCCTTTCTACCTTCTACTCTGGTACTCCCATTTCTCTGTTGATAGAAAAGGAAAGCAGTTTGCTTACAGCAAAAGGATACTGCAATCCTATTTCAATTTATAAGCACTACCAAGGATGTGAACTCATAAACTGAATATTCATTTATTGTAACAATGCTGATAAGTTGAGGAGGCAACACTGTGAGTTCAAAAACCTCACTGCAGTGACCAATAAGCAGAAAGGAAACTAAGTCCTGTATTCCACCAGCAATCCTTAAACATGCATGATTCCACGCATACTGTTTAGATAGGTCAAAACCTTTTGTATATTTTTTATTCCACCCAGGTTTGCATTCAACGCCTCCCTCAGAGGAATCTAGATGACACTTTTCCACAAGGAGTCCCCAGACACCACCTATCTCCATGCTCAAACTTGGCTCACACATCCTCTGCAGTGAGTTGGTCATATGGTCCACCCTGTTGCCACCATCACAGTCCTTCCTTGAAGATAATCCTAAAACCAATTATTTTTCCTCTAAATGTATGTACAACATATTTCCATGAAAAAAACTATGTTTGAACTAGGATTTTGTTTTCTGCTATATTATAGACAGTGGTTGATAATAAGTTAGGTTCTCTTTTTTTTTTTTTTAACATCTTCATTGGAGTATAACTGTTTCACAATGGTGTGTTAGATTTTGCTGTATAACAAAGTGAAACAGCTATACGTTTACATACATCCCCATATATCTCCTCCCTCTTGCGTCTCCCTCCCACCTTCCCTATCCCACCCCTCTAGGTGGTCACAAAGCACCAAGCTGATCTCCCGGTGCTATGCAGCTGCTTCCCACTACCATACGACCCAGCAATCCCACTACTGGGCATATACCCTGAGAAAACCATAATTCAAAAAGAGTCATGTACCACAATATCCACTGCAGCTCTATTTACAATAGCCCAGAGATGGAAACAACCTAAGTATCCATTGACAGATGAATGGATAAAGAAGATGTGGTACATATATACAAAAGAATATTACTCAGCCATAAAAAGAAACAAAATTGAGTTATTTGTAGTGAGGCGCATGGATCTAGAGTCCGTCATACAGAGTGAAGTAAGTCAGAAAGAAAAAACAAATACCAAATGCTATAACACATATATATGGAATCTAAAAAAAAAAAAAATGGTTCTGAAGAACCTAGGGGCAGGACAGGAATAAAGATGCAGACATAGAGAATGGACTTGAGGACACAGGGAGGGGGAAGGGTAAGCTGGGATGAAGTGAGAGAATGGCATGGACTTATATATATTATCAAATTTAAAATAGTTAGGTTCTCTTTTATCACTGCTCTTGTGTTTAGTTCTATTTTATATTTTTCCAAAGTCTGTTTTCCTCCAATCATTAATCTTATTTATTTTGAAGTCATATTTGTACTTGATTAGATTAATAGTTATAACCATTGATTTTATTACTCATTTTACTTCCCAAACCTCTTAAATACAAAACATGAATACCCCTTCTGTTAGTTATACCTCTCTGAACTCAAAGGTATCTTTTAATGCTACTCTTGTATGAATGTAAAATGCCTCTAAATAAAAAGTTCTGTTTGAAGAGTTCAAGAATATGACCGAAAATTTCCAATAATGTGGATTAAAACAAGCCAAAGCCTCAGTAGTCATAAACTCCATTTACTTACTTCAAAACAGAGCGTTTAGCCACTTTCCAACAATTAACATGCCCCAAACCCTTCTAGCCCAGGTTGCCTTATGTGTTACTTAAATGTTTAGAGCCTAGAGTGGATGCCAACTATAAGCATCTCCAGGGCACATTTTAAAAAGACTTAAGAACTTCTAGTGATATTCTTAAGATTTACACATCTTGTTACTAAGGATATACCAATATTTGAGTCACTGGTTCCTCTCTATAGGTGTGACCTAATTCTATGAAGTGCAAGGAAGTTTCTGTCAATGAAAAGAGCAGATGCTCTATCTTGTGTTGCTTGTGTCTGACACTGTGCAAAACGTAAGCTATTATTCTTTATGTCAAAACTCAACAATGACTAGAAGAGTACAAAAATAACACAGGAGTTACTCCATTTGTTTTCAATCCTTGCCTCCTGCCATGCTTTTCTTTCCTACATGAAATGATTATCACTTAAGTGCGTACTATGAGCCAGGCACAGTGCTGTGTCTTAAAATGAATTAAACCCATTTAATTCTCACAAAAGCTCTAGGGGGTAGGTAACATTATTATTGCCATCCTGTGTTAGAAAACTGAGTCCTAGAGAGTTGAGAATCTTGACCTAGGTTACACAAGTAGGAAGTGCAGTGGCACTCAAGTCCAAGTGATCTCATTCCAGGGAACATACTATGCATTATTGCATTTCACTGTCCCACCTTCACGGTGCTTGATTCCCCTTAACCAAGTCTTGAGACAGACCCTAGCCTTGCCAGTGGGAATGAGACTGAAGAGAGTTGTGGGAAGAAAATGTGGAAAGAGTTTCATCCTAAGCTTGGAATTCCTGGGCCTGTGCTCCCCCTCCCAAGCAGCAGTCCCTCCCTAATCCATATGTGGTTTACCAGTCCTAAGGCTGGAACTCCTGCCTGACTTCTAAAGGCTCTCTAGCTGCCTTCACGTTTCCATAGCCCAGCCCATTTTTTGGAACCTTGAACATCTGCTTATCTCCTGTCAAGTCCCCATTTGAATGATACTCCTCACGATCTCAATCTTATCCTAAAATCTTCCTTCAAGATGGTTGAAGTTTCCTGAGATTAGGATAGAACCATTGCGATGTAAGGAAAGATAAACATCATAAGGTATTTTACAGAATTAGAAAGGATTATTTTCCCCTGAATTTCCCCCTGAACATTTCAAATTTCTCACCGCCCTTAAAACTGTGGAATCTGCACTTGTGAATGTGTGTGGGAGCCCTGTATTTCAACTTCTCCTCTTCTACTTTTGGATGTTTGGCCTTAAGTCTTATGCACTGCTCCACCCATTCCTCCAGCTCTTCAACAATATTTTCTCCTTTTAAACCTACTGCAGAAAAGGTGCTGCTTTCCAAAGGTGTTAGATGTGCATAAAAAACATACTTTGTTTTTTTATGTTATTTTAATTTGTGTTTATAGCTGTTTTTAATCTGAGTCTTTATTCAAATACAATTAATCCTAATCCTTTGTATCCTCCTTCCCTAATACTCTCTTAATGGTTTTGCTAGAAGACAGAGAAAATTTTCTGTATTTCTTTTCTTTCCTGTCTCCTTTGATAGGATAGGATAAAGAAAACATAATTCCATTGCTCCCATTTTTCCTTCACTGATGGATACATTCATTTGGTTTAAAGGAAGATCTAAGGTTCAGTTATGTATCTAGGAAAAAATCCAATCATCCTTGTTTTCTTTCACTCAGGCAAAATCAACTTTCCTCATTTGCCAACAAATATTTAACCACGATTCTATTTCCTTGGAAAATTCTATTTCCTTTTAATATATTAAAATAATTCTTCATAACTTTTTCTAGTTTCTTTCTCTTTTATGTTTATATATATATATATATATATATATATACACACATATATATATATATATTTTTTTTTTTTCTGTACGCGGGCCTCTCACTGTTGTGGCCTCTCCTGTTGTGGAGCACAGGCTCCAGATGTGCAGGCTCAGTGGCCATGGCTCATGGGTCCAGCTGCTCCGCGGCATGTGGGATCTTCGTGGACCGGGGCACGAACCTCTGTCCCCTGCATCGGCAGGCGGACTCTCAACCACTGCACCACCAGGGAAGCCCGTATGTTTCCCTATATTTGAGGCTTCATTCTTACATGGCAAATTCTGCACTGAGTACAATGACTGAAAAAATATAGGTGCTCTCTAAATATTTATTGAATGAATAAATGAATTAAATATTCTCTTTATTATTATATTGACATAGCAAAATATTTAAAACCAAAATAAATAAAACGTCATTCAATTGAAAAATAATACATTTAAAAAATAATCATAATAATATGTTTTAAGTTTCAAAAAGAGAGAAAAACATAAGTAAATATCCATACATACAAAATCTACCCTTTCTCAAAGTTAAAATTGTTCTTCCTACATTACAAAGAATCAACAGATTCCATGTGGATAACCTTTTAATCACTACCATTTTCAAAGTTTCATTTTTTAATACAATGATCTAGGAAAACAACACCAAAGAGTTCTAAGACTCAAGTGCTGGTATAGGTTAAAACTCAGACTGTAGAAAAGTATTTATATATAAAGTGCAAATGCAACCTTGAGTATACGCTCTAGGCTGCCAGTTTTAAATCAAAATGAATCACATGTTACCTTTGGGGAGAGTTCTTGATTTCATATCACAGTGTCCCCAAGGGCAGGGGTAGAAGCTAAATAAATAATGTTGAATTGACTTTCAGCACTATGAGAAAAGTAACTCTTTTGAGAATTGATGCTTCACTTCTCCCTCAATATTTCTCAGACTTTTCCACCAGAGAGAGAGAACATTATTTTTAATATTTGCTTTACATTTTCCAAGCTTTTCTTAAATTTTAACATTTTACAATGGTTTGCTTACTATTTCTACTTTTTATCAGGTTAAATGATAGAAAAAAGTGAAAAGAAACAAATTTAAATACAATAAAAAAAGGAAAATAATGGAACGAAATACTTGGAAGGATTGAAAAACTGAAAAGAAGTCGCAAGGAGTTTTCTTATGTAACATGAGAAAATGGGTCTGTATTTGTATAAACACATACACACATGAATATATACATATACACACACCCATACATATACACACACCTCTACACCTGGAATTCATATGTTGTCACAAAATGAAATATGCAATACTTTAGGGATTTTCAGTAGGTTAGTTTCATAATATTGAAGTTGCAGAAATTATTACCTTTGGGAATTTTAAAACACAAGAAATGCGTAATCAATATTTTAAAAATTATTTTCCAGATAGATATTTTCTCTTGAGATTGCAAACTGTCTGAAATATGCTTACTTTTCTAATACAAAATGCAGAAACCTGTCTGCCTTTATTAAAATATCTAAACTTTGAAAAAGCTATTTATTATCACAATATACATAGTATTTGTATTCTCCTAAAGTTTGCTTATTTCAATTTTACAATAATAATAAAATGGGAGCTAAAGAGCTGTGAAAGTGTTGGAAATATTTTCACATTTTACATTTTATCAATGTATGTAGAAATATGCCATATTCATCATTTATCACATATGAAATTGGATTGGTAATTTTCATTTCTATATTTGAAATCAGATCCCACAGTTTTGTTTTATTTGTTGTGTGCTAAAACAATGGCATGATGAATGTCTCAAAGACTTGTAAGGCTTGTTCTTTTAAAACTAATATTTACCCCCAATTTTTTTTTAATGTCAGATTAGTCACCTTGAAATTAGTACAGCTTTCAAAAATCCTCAAATTTGTCCAGATTTTCTTCTGATAGATGCCATGTTGAAGACAGTGGACTGTTATTCCTTGGTAAGCAAACTGATTATGTATGACTTGCCTATGTAAAACTGAATTAACACACTCAAGATATCAGTAAATAAACTGAAAGTCATCATCATTAAGTGACAATATATGGGTAAATTATTCCTACGTGGCCATGAACTTGTGGGAAATATAGCCTCCTTTTTTTATCCTTTATTCTATTAAACAAAAGCATAAGTGATTTAAGTAACTAGAGGCAGATAAATTTCCATCAGGGAAAAAAAGATTAGTAAATTAAGTGAAAACTAAACAAAATAAATATCAAATTTCTTACAACTGAGAAACTTATAATTATGTGATTATTTCCTATAGACTGTGAATGTTCTGAACTGGGTTTTGGGGATTTATTTTTTACAATATCTAAAAGAGCTAAATATGATAGTTTTTCTAACTCTATGTCTATGTCTAATTTTTCTAATTCTATGTCTAATATAGAGTTTTGCACCCTAAAAACATTTTTTCCACCATCTTTCAATAGCAACAAAAGCCCAGCTGCTTACTCATGTGTTGTTCAGAAGTCTAAGCAGGTAATCAACTCTTTTCTACTTTAGCTCCTTACCGAGATCTGAATTATCTATGGGATCTAAACATCATTTTTTTTTTTACTTCCACTGCTTAATAAAGAAAACCGTAATCTAAATATGCAGTATAGCGATTAACCTTTAATGAAAAATAAAATGTGCTTTTTTTGTTTATCCTACTACTTCCCTTTCCCCAGCTGCAAAAGTCTCTGGGAGCTTAGCTGGTTTACTGGCAAGTAGTTATTAGTAACATCAGGGGTCATTAGATAAACAGTGCCCAAAACAACAACAAATCTTCCTTGGCTATAGCAAGTGACAAGAAATTGTTAAATTTCAGATCTACAAAAAGACTGATTTGGCATGCACGATGTATTTTCAATCAGCCAGAGAGATGTCAAAGTTCATAATCATGAGTCAACCTCTCATCTGCAAGAACAAAACACACCTAACTGTACAGACCCAGGATACAAGCAAATGCTATTTTAATGTGGATGTAATCTGTACAGACCCAGGATACAAGCAAATGCTATTTTAATGTGGATGTAATCTTTTGATATTTATCAAGTCTGCACTGTGCAGAATGCTAACATGATCTCTGCCCTATATGAGATAGTGTTTCTTCATAATTTTGATATGTAAATATCAATTCATAAATTTCCAAACCACACATTAGATGATGCATAACTCAAGCCATCACAGCAGGATTTTCTTCAGGAACTCAATAATGATCATTTTTACAAGTTCTAGAGGATTTATACAGGAACACATCTGGAGAAGTAACTGAATGGAATGCTGTTAAAAATATGACTGAGAAGATAGTAGAAACCCAAGCCCTATTAGGGTGATCAGGGAATTCTACACAAAAATCAGATCTATAAATAGCCAAAGGAGTGCAGGATTGGATTGTGATTGATAATTAGGGAAGTGGTCAAAATGATGCTCAGAAAAACAGGTAAGTTGGGACAGCAAGATGGTGTCTGTATTTATCTTTCCCACAAAGTAGGAGAAACACATTGGAGTAGGAGAAACGTACATTTAGATGATTTAAAAGGTATTTTTTTTAATGATCATGAATGTTCCACTAGACTTTATTCTATATGGATGAGAAATTCCGTCCTAATACCTCCATTTTGTTTTAATTCCAAATTTATTCATTTAGCAGTTCCAAAGCATCCTGACATTGAGGAGGGCATCCACAAGAGTAGTATGGGCAAATATTCTTGGAACTGAAAGGATTCTCATAGATTAATATGGGATAAGTCTGATTCATACATTGGTCCTTTGTGCACTGTATGAATGTGAATCAGTCCCTGCCGGTACAACATTAGCCTTAAATGAATTAACAAACAATTGTTTTGGAAACTTCAAAACTAGTGATCAGACATTAATGTAAAACAACCTCCAGTGAAGCACAGGCTTTGACTCAAGACATATTTGTGAAGTCAGTTGGCCTCCCTAAATGACATTAGCATGATCTTCTCACCCATCATGATCCCACTGGGGGCAGGAGTCATGTCTTATTAAGTTTGTTGTCACTAGCACTGAGCAAGTGCCAGTCACATAGTAGGTGCAAAGTACAGTCTTATGACATGATTGGATGACTATCTCTGTTTCCTCCTAAATGTGACACATATTTAGTCATTGTGTCATTAGCTTCTCAAACCTTTAGTTTTAATCTAAATTTGGTTCCCTTAACAAATATTTATTGGGTACCTATTATATGACAGGTACTGTTCTCGATGTTTGGGGTACATAAATGGACCAAAGATTCTTATCTTTGTGGAATTTACTTAATCTCTAGCATTTAAGGACTCTATCTTCTGTCTCTGATCACCCCCTTGTTGTCTTCCTCAGTTTCTCATTTCTCTGAATGTCAACCTGTTTCTTTCTGCTTTTCTTTGTTGGCATGCATATCTTGAATTATTTAATATTCATCTAGCATCATATATATATTATATATATAAAGCATGTAGCTTTATATATATAACATATCAAATATATATAAATCAGTATAGCTTTTCAATATGCATTGTGTATGCATATAGCATTATATATATAATATACATTTACATAGATTTGCTAAACATGAAATAGTTATATATATATTACATATATATATATATATAAACTTCAAATTCCCAGTTAAATTATAGTAACTTTCATGGCAGTGAATATATCTTAGCATAAAGTCCAACGATCTGTTTTGAACTAAGCAAAGCTCCAGGTGTTCTTAACATAGATACTGTTGTGGGTGCAACCTCTACTAAGGTCTTAGGTTAGGTTTTCTCCCCCAAAAAAACTTTGATATGGAGAGAAGTCTGCAGGAGGTATACTGGGGAGTGTTCTCAGCACAATACCTGCGAGGAAATAAGGAAAGGAGAATTGACCAGAGGCAGGAATTGAATTTTCTCTGCAATTGCAAGGGATGCATCAAACTTGGCAAGCTCTGAAACCAAGATGGCCCTTTAGAGGCCAATTGTCCCTAATTGAATCAAGGGAGCTGGGCTTTGAACTTCCAAATCTGATGAACATTGAATGTGGACTGGTGAGGGACCTGCTGTGAGCTATCAGTTGGCAAAACCCAATGGCAGCTGAGCAATGCATGCCTTGGTGCTGAATTAGAAGATCTGAGCAGTGAACCATATCATACCCTGCTCTCCACCCTAGGCCTCCTTTGATCCTTTTGTTTCATTTTAGCAGTCTGCAGTATCTCTCCAGGATTCTGGATAGTATCTTTTCCTGTGGAATTTATGTAAGGAAGTTTTGTGGAAAAACTACAGTCCCATTGCCACAGCCAATCTCAGGGCCACAGGCCCCTGCTAGTCCTTCTACAGGTCAAGGTGGGTATCCCATTCCCAAGGACTCTAGTCACCATGCCTTTCTCTGGTCATAGCTGAGGCACTTTTCATTTACTGTCAAAATTGAGTAAGAGTACCAACAGACTCCTTGTAGATCACTTGGGAGCCATATACCATATATATTCTTCCCTTATCCCATGATGTAATGGCAGTTCTAACTCCTCCTCAGGTCAAGGTCAATTATCCCTGTGAGTACAGTGATTTCTTTCCTTGCCTGTTGGTTTCTTGCTACGGGAGTCTGAAATGACCCATTTTAAGCCGACACAGCTTCGAAATGGTAATTGCATTGTGTCCCCATGGCAGAAGCATTCTACTTGAGACTAAAAGTCTCTATATTCACAGAGCCTAGCATTGCAGAAATGAAAAGCACAAATTCCCCAAGGGGGTTATTGGGAGTGGTGGAAAATGAGACCATTCTTACTTCCATCCCTTGGTTCCTGGACCCAACGTCCTCCTTTTTGAGGACACAGATTTTGTATACAGTGCCCTGAAGATTGGCGCCCCATCCTCTCCAGATATCATCTTTAAACTGGCAACTTAGTTATACTTCCACCGTCCTACATTGTTCTGCCAAACCAGCAGCATCTGGTTGGTATGTTGTGCGGTAGGACCAGTGGATGCCACTTCACGGCTGTGAAGTGCTTGATCAAGTTGCTTGATCTTTCCTGATATTATGCTGAATTTTTGTTAATGGATTAAACAATTTGTAAATCTGCAGATAGACGGGCCCAGACTGCAGCAGGACCAGCTACATAATTTGCCCATGCAAAATGAAAAGATGGGGTCCCTTGTTCAAAAATTGTTAAGAATTATAAGATGGCAACAGAATAACATTAAACCAAGCATGGGGCCCTTCTGAGCTTGGGCCCTGTGTGATTACACATGTCACATGCCAATGAAATTAGGCATAGGCTACAAGAATTATAAATCCATAATGAAGCATGTGTTGATTCCAGGCAAAACAAATCACTGCTCTTTCTAGGGAGCAAGGGTCTAAATGTAATTAATTTGCTACCAAGTGGCTGGTCTCAAGGCATGATGCCATAGTGGCTCAGCACTTTTCTCTTTTGCTAGGAGATCAGATATTAGCAATGTGAGATTCATCTTGGTATGTGAAGCCCATGCTGTCAGGACCATGCATAGCTTGCATCCCTGTCACCATGGTTACTCTAATCATGCACCCATTGTGTCAGAATTGGATTGGCCAATGCCAGAGCCTGCCAGACATCAACTGGTTGAGTCATTTTTGCATACTGATTATTTAGTGCCTCTTTCGTGATGGATAATCTCTGGTGAGAGTTAACATACCATACAAAAATGTTAACACACTCCATAGATCTATCTACATGCCTCTGCCTCAGAACTTGATGTTCCCTACCTTTCTTCTTTCAGGTTCCTGAACAACAAACTAAGCCATTCACCATGGCCCATGACTTAGCATATATTTTATGTCAGGCAGATTCTCTTTCCATTTGCAGTGTATTATCAGGTGCACTGAACAACAACCTATCATATAGCCAGCCTTTAAGGCCGTCCCTTATTTGAGCTCTCATGCAAAAGCAGTCCATTTTTAGCCCAAGCAGAGGTACTACTTGTACCATAGCCCAGACCCGCTGCAGGGCTCTTTTCTGGATCTGTCTCAAACCTAACAGCTTTCCATACTACTCAGTAAATGGATTAGAGAAATTCCAACTGTAGACTCTGCTGTTCTCAAACCCAAAGAGACCTACAAGATATTTGCTTTCTTCTTAGTGGTGGGAGGTATAAGATGCAAAACTTTGTTCTTTGCTTTGGAGAGGATCCCCCTAGCATGTCACAGAGCACTAATGTGATGGGTCCCTGAATCTCTGTAGGCTTTTTTTCCCCCACTTTATGGAGTGTCTATGTCTTTAATATGCCTTCAACTTACTTGCAAATACTTGCTCAACATTATATAATCAATAGAGCAAACTACTGTGATGTCTTCAGAATGTTCTGATGGTCTAAACTACAGTATGACAGGATGAAGGAGAGTACACATGGACCTGTGGCAAGATTGCAGATATATCCCCTTCTCTGCCACATATGATTGTGAACCACTTTTGGTTCTCCTTACTCATGAGAATAGAAAAACATCATTTATCAAATCAATGGCCACATCCCAAGTACTTGAATCCATGTTAATATACTCTAGCTAAGATATGGCATGAAGCATAGCAGCTGCAAAAGGAACAAACACTTGTTTGAATTTTCAAAATTCACTGTCATCCTTCAGTATCTGCTTTTGGTAGTGGCCAGACGAGTAACTTAAATAGAGGTAGGATGGGAATCATTATATCTACATTACTTAGTTCTTTAAAAGTGTCACTAATAATTACTGTTTCTTTATTTATTATATTGGCTGAGGATTCAGTTTGAAAGACTTTCACTTGGCTTTCCCTACTATGTCAGCTTTTACACTATAAGCAAAGAGACTTATGCTGGGGTTTTGCCAACCACCAAAAATGTCCATTCCAAACTTGGAATTGAGGAAAGGGCTCCTGAGAGGTTCATGAACACAACTGAACCAGGAGTCCACTTATCACCTGACTCTTGTATGTCCTCTTGAAGGGAAATTCTAATATGGTCCATGACTGAGACAAATGACCAAGAAATAATAGTAAGATGGAGGTTCAATAAAAATATGCATATGAGGTCATTAGTATTCACCAATACAGTAACATTGTCCCTTCCAGTAAGAATTTCCTATGAAGTATCATGGTACTTGGGATATCATATGGATGTTTGGTTCTACCAATAAACTAATCTATTTTAAAACAAACAAAAAGAAAAAATAAATAAAAAATCAGAAACTTTGTTTTATAAATTATTTCTAATTTTACATTTCTTGGACCAATTTTATAATTGGTCCAAGAGACCAATTGAGAGTGTTTACTCATATAGAAATGTAAGTTTAAAAATCATTTTACACTCAGTGGATATTCAGATTATTGGAAGTAAGAGAAAGATAAGAATCAGGAAAGTACTAAGAGATATCCTAGAGAGACAGACGCTTAGAAATCAAGAGGTACAAGAGTAGCTAGTATTTGACTCACTGACCCTTACTGATTCCTGCTTCATCACTACCCATTAGTTAATACTACCACTAATCTAAATTTACCATCACATCCTCATCCAATCAGTCTGTATTACATCCATGTTCTTTTTCTGAAGATATGTTCTGGAAAACATATAAATCTGAATTCATGGGGGTTTTTTTGTTGTTGTTGTTAACACATCTTGTATATTTACTGTCTGGTACATGTTTCTATTTCCAGTACCCCAAACACTGTGGGACACTTGGTAGGCTTTCGGTAAATAAAGATTGACCAAACGAATGAGAGCATATGCCAGGATTTGTGAGTACAGTGGTGAATGAACTTCAGTCCAGGCCCTTGTAGAACAATCCTTTATTGTAGAAGATGATGATGTTACCAGACAATCATAATGTAATAATACCAGGCAAATGCAATATGGTTGGAGTAAGTACAGGAAGCTACAATGATCTGGTGCTACAAAATTAGACTCTCTGAATGGAGTAGCACCTAATCTAAGACCTGGAAGGTTGTAGGAGTTAAAGAGGCTATGTATGGGGTATGACTGAGTTGTAGTAATACAGGGGAGAGCAGCCAGACAAAGCATTACAGCTGATGCAAGGACCTGGAGTTGAGAGAGAGATGGGCACACAGCATTTGGTTCAGTCCAGTTCCCTAGATGTATTTATATTTTTGATATATTGTAGGCTTCAACTTCCAATGCTTCAGAATGCTAAAAAGCAACAGACACTGAAAATAATAAACAGGATTTATATTTGGTATTAGGCATTTATAAGAGACACTTTCATCTTCAAAAAAGCTAAAGAAATAATCCTCATGGACAAAGTTTTGATTCTGTAAGGTACTATATTCCATTTCATCATACCTTCCACTAATATTTATAATGACAAATAGGTTGTCATACTAATTCATCAAAGCAACATTTCATGAAACCACATGAAAACTAATGCTATGATAATGTGTGTCTATTACATGCTACCTTGAGGGAAAATCCATAAGTAGTAATTTTATGCGATGAAGACATTTCATATTATAAAATGGCAGAGGCTGAAAGTTAAAACCTTTACTAGTTTATAGGCAGGCTGAATTATTTTCTTGATGCAGTTGTATGTCTACGATCTATTAGATTAAGAATAACTTAGAGAATCATTTTGAATGCATATATTTAACATTCTTTGAGCGGATGAAAATGTGTTATTTTATACTTATAAATGAATATCTAACATTTTCTTGATAAATATATATTTGTATATATAATTAATACATATATTAATTATATTACCAGAATAATATATGTATATATAATTAATAACATTAATATACATATTAATTCTGGAAAATTTCAACAGATGGTTTGTTAGAGATTTATCTCTTGACTTGTGTTGATTTTAAAAGACAATGAAAGAAAAATCATGATTTGGCTATAAAGTCTTTTCAGTATTCTAAAGTTATTATTTTTACATATTGACTATGAGAGCCACTCCCCATAGAGAAAAACTCAATTGTTCTATTATTACTTGGTCTGAGTCTTTAGCAACCTTATGAGCAAAATAATTTTAAGGTTAAAAAATATAGAAAGAGTATAATGTCCTTTTAATGTTTTTTATGTTGGTGTTTGGATCCTAAAAGGAAGGTAAAGAATATTGCAACAGTGGTGATATGAACAGCATTGAACAATGTTGTTTTGTATGCAATGATGATGCATAACAGAAGAAGCCAAAATGAGTCAGACGACAGTATATCAAGTCCATTTTCCTCGTTTTGATTCAGAGGTTTTTTGCTAAAAATCACAAGCCAGTCTTAGTGGCAAGCTTCAGAAATCTTGCACAGCTCTGATAAGAAAGGACATCGCTCATAAATATTCATTAAAAATTACCTTTTCTGGATCATGAATTTTTCAAGCAGACACTGATTTGACCTCTACAAGGAACAAAATCCAGCCTATAGTGGAGTGTCTCCTATTTCTGACCAAAAAAAAAGAGGTGAAAAATTGGTTTTCCCAGCTAAGCAGCTACTTTGTACACTGTGTGAGGTCCGAGGTCAGTTACCTCTGCGCTTCACACACTTGAGCATTAATATTCATTCAAATTACAATCTTTAAATTCTAAAGTCCTGTTCATACTTCTCTGAAAAACTGATTGTAAGGCAGGCCAGGGTTTGCATTTTAACTAATTTTTAAAGTAACTTCATCTAACTTCTCTGTTGCTAAAAAATGTATGAATTCAGTAATTTTCTTTAGAAAAGAAGTCACATCTGCCTGTTTTGAATTTATATGCCCTCCACTAAGGATAAAAGCCACATTTTTCCTGGTAATTATCTGCAGAGTGGGTGAATGGATAGAAACATCTACATTTATGTCTATCAGAGAGCTATTGTTGGTATTTCATCTTCATATAGTTCCTCACAGTTCATACATACGAAAGGAGCTTTGCATTATTTGGGGGTATGTCTTTTGCTTTCATTGTTATGCCTACAATATCTCACTGGGGTAGTCAGCATTACCACCTGCATTGTTTAAATAGAGTAACAAATAAGTAGAATATGAATTATGATAGCTTATAGTGTACATAATTAGCATCTAAATCAGAATGGTTTCCCAGAACCTTGTCCCAGGTTCCTGTTTTAGTTTAAATTCTAGGACCCATATTTGGGTTACTTCAGAGAGCGACAAAATAGTGGCCAAAATAACCGTTCAGACACTATATAATTCAAGCTATATATTTTTCTTATGTAGCTACACAGAAATAAAAGTTTTCTTATTACAGCTGGATTCTAATCCCAGCTCCTTCATTTTCTGGAGTTGTGACCTTGGGTATATCTTAACCTTTCTATTCCTTGCCTTCCCCTTTGAAAAGGGAGATAGGGGAGTACTGGTTTAGAGGATTTACAAGGCACCGTAATTTATACCCGGCCGTCAAAATACTTACTATATAGTATAAAATTAACTTGATTTGAGTACACTGTAATTTAGCACAAAGATTGGTGATAAAATTTGTACTGGGCTATAGTCTCCAAGAGAAATGGAAACATGCCAAATTGGACACTTCCACCCTTTCCCACCCCACAACTCCCCTGGGGGAAAAATAGCCTCAAGGGAACCAGAATAGAATAGGAAGTATTGCCAAAAAGTGACTGGGTTAGAGTCCCCACTTGTTTTAGTCTCTCCACTTTTTTGTTCCTAATCCAACCCATATAACCTCCTTAGACAGGTGCACATCTGACTTGCACAGGACTATTCTTTGAGGGTGGAACCTGTGTATTATTTCAATAGTCTTGATGATTTAATAAGTAAGGTGTTGATGCTGCATCTTGTTGACCCTTATCTCCCAAAGTTTTTAATATGGTTGCTCCTAGACACAAGGACGCTCAGCCTATTCTCCCTAGATCTGATGGTTCACGGCCCCAACGCTACTTTTGTCAGAGTGTGGAACAAGGAACAGAAGTTATGCAAGTGAGTCTGAGGACCGGTCTGGAGCTCATCCACTGCTCCTTCCCCTACCACTCAAGGTTGTCCATACACCAGGCCTGCCAGGTTTAATAAAGGAAAATATACAACATCCAATTATACTTGAATTTTAGATAAACAATGAATTTTTTTGCATAAGTATGCCCCATGCAATATTTGTAACCTACTTAAAATAAAACATTTGTTTCAGCTGAAATTCAAATTTAACTGGGTGTCCTGTATTTTATCTGGCAACTCTCTTGAGTAACCCAAATCCATTTAAAGAATCTCTTGCATGAAGAAAATAATTGCTTTTAACCTTTTGCCCATTATTCTCTTCAGTCATGCAGAATGGCAGAAGTCCCCAGAGTACTATATGCTTCCTTTTTGTACTTCCGAATTATGCTATCAATGTAAATCACCAGGTAAATCTGTCATAGTTTTATTTCTACTGTGGAGTCACATGTAGACTCTATATTAGGCTCTATATTCACCGACTAACAAAGAATTCCTTAACGGTCAAAAATATGCTTAAATATTTATTAGGATGTCACATTGGTGGCTCTTACACATTCTCTCAGCAAATCAATTATGGTCAGTTCTTCTTCCAGTATATGGAAAATATTGCTATTATGTCATTGTTGTTATTGTTCTTGTTGCTTTTGTTGCTGCTGAGCATCAAATACAGTAGGAGGCTTGATGTTGGAGCCTTGTTGTATAAGAAATGTAATTAATCTTTGTCTTGTGACGTCAACAAAAAATGTTAATGTAATTTTCAGAATAAATTTAACCTCTTGTCAGAAATATTTTATTTTGTTTCATATTTCAAAAACAGACATTACAAAAAGAAAGAAAGACAAGAAGGAAGGAAGGAAGGAAGGGAGGAAAGAAGGGAGGGAGGGAGGGAAGGAAGGTAGATAAGGAAGTAAATAGAAGAACTTTCAGAATTCTAGTGTTCAGAGCTATCACTTTTTTCAGATAGTATCCAATAAAGATCACAAATATACACTGATTATATAAAATGTTAATTCATGCAGAAATGTCTTGAAATAAGAATCATTAGATCTTACAAATCTAATACACAATATTTGTTTAATGAATGTTAAATATGGTACCTTAAAAGCAAGAGGACAAAGCTGTAGTGCACAAAATTTGGATGAATAAAAAAGTTTTTTTGTTAGAACTATATAAAGTTTTTCTCCATCAGGCAAATAGTACATGAGAATCCAAACATGTATGTACTTCTGTAACATGATAGCTCATGTTAGAAAACAATTACCCCAGCTCTGCAATGAGCACTCAGCACAGGGGCACCTGGCTACCTCACTCTGAAAGCACCATAACAGCTACATTTTCTCAAATGTTAGAAGTCTTTTAATATTAAAAGCAATATTTTATCATGTTAAACTTCTATTAACTTTTTGTTTTTACATGACACTTAAATTAGCTTCTGACAGATACAATTCCATATGCACAGAACAGTGTATCAAGCCAATGTGCTGGAGTGAGAGGCACAGTCAGAAGAGGAGACTTTTATCATGTTTTACATTTGATTGTTTATTCACGACAGTACATTTGAGTTTCAGCAAGCCAGTTGCCAGAGATTCAAAGCCTGGCAAACAGCACATTCTCTTCACAAAATAAAGAATGTACAGGCACCCACACCAGCTTACAAGTTATTCTTTATGAACAACAGAATTGCTTTTTGCCCATTTCATACAGAACCCTAAATATACCCAGCACAGCAAGAGAGAGCATAAGCAAAGAGAGCTTAATATTCCAGCTCAGTTCATTGGAAACAACCACCACCAAAAAAAAAAAAAAAAAAAAAAAAAAACTAAAATGACAGAGCAGTGTTCTATAGAGCAACACGATTTGTCTGCTTTAAATGGAGAGTAATGGTTTTAAGTTTAGAGCAGAACTAACGGGCTCAATTGCTATTCATGGATTCTGAATTGTTCTACTTTGGAAACTCCTTTAGCATGAAATGTTCATCAAAATCAGTGCATGAAACTATAGGGAAAAAACACACTTAGTTTCCCCTATGAATAAAGGACTTTCCCAATTTAGGTCACTGAAAAAAAAAAGTGTCACCAATTCACACAAATCTATCTTAAGGCAGTAGGACTAAACACTTTAAAATAATAACTTTTGGGTGGATGTTGAGAGGTAGAAAAATGTATATATAAGATGGTAATACATGATCCTATTTTTACTCTTATAGCTAACACTAATAAAAGTGTGCTAACCCTCATATAGAAGGCTTTACTACTGAGCCATCATCAAATTTTTTAATCTTAAAAACTGTATTAACAATTACCTAAAATATATGGACGTACCTTTTACTAAAACTAAGAACTGTTGCCATTGGAAATGAGTTGAATTTCTGAGGATGATAGTGTAATAATAAATTGACAAATATATTACTTCTTTAACTCTGCTTATATCCCAAAATAAGGAGCTGCTGATTAGCTTTTATACTATAGAACTCCAGAGCTACAAAGGAAGTATTTAGTAGTGGGATAGTTGATAAGCATTTGGTAATCAAAGCTGAACGATTTTTGTTTGCTTTATTTTTTCTATATATTTATTTCTCCCAATATTATCATGGTTTTCTAAGATGATGTAAACAAAAGTGATTATCTGCTTCCCCAATCATATGTTTAGAACAAAAAAAAATCCTATTAATGTGTGAAATATATCAATTTTGATTCGTTTTTCCCCCACATATTTTCTCATGAGAATGGTATAATCTGAGAAATATTGGTTATGAACTAAGGTAAAAATGCATCCCTTATGTAGGAAAACATTTGCTTTTATATTAACATTGGCAAAATTTTCATGTGGACTATTATGGATTATAATTGCATTTCACTTACCATATTAAAAAATGTCAAATCCTAAAACCAAGTAAAACACTATTTATGTATTTTTTTTTTGTCATTATGTTGGAGAATGGTAAGGTCCTAAAGGCAATTTGAAAGCCTTAGTTAACCAGCTCCTTCTGTTTGCATATTCAATCCCTCTATGTAACATATGCATAATTTTATCATCATTGTGTGCCATCTGGAGTATACTGATTGAACTGCAGTTTGAAAATGAGGGTTAAGAGATAATTTGGTTGCATACATTTAGAACTGAAATGTCTCTCATGGAGCAGAACAGAGTTATTTAAAAACAGAACTATGACTAAAAGGTGAAAATATATTCCATAAACTCAAGAAAACCAAGGAAGACAATTGAGTTCTTATGTTTTTTCACTTCAAGGCCTTTAAAAATTTTAATAACAATGGTGTTCTAAGGGAATTGTGGTTAAAAAAAAATTATACTTACCCCTTAATGTAACAATTATAAATAATCTTTCAAGCAACTTTACACATTTTCTTTAATTTATCTGGGAAGATTTAACAGATTATCAACAAACAATATCAGCTAAGACACTGGTGTGTAAGCAATTTATTTTTTAACTATAATATCACTTAATGTTAGGTTACATTGAAAACTAGCAGGAATTCATCAAATTTGAGCATCCTAGCTGAGAGCAATTGCTCTGAAAGCACATGAGAGCCATATTGAAAACTGACAATAGTTCTAATCCAGAATTTTAACCTTCAGTTGCCACCGTGTGTTATCAAGTGAAACACTTTATAAAACCCATTTTAAAATGGAATTACCTCATATAAGAATAATAACATGGCCTCTCTCATCCAAAACTTTTTCACATTTTTTTCTCTTTCGAATTTTTCTGATCCTAAAACTTTTCTAATTTTCAATTTGCTTTTACACTTTCTAATACGACTGAATGGTTGAGCCACCATCTCGTGATGGATGTACATACTAAACTACATTGTCGACAGTATAGCCATCAAGAAGGAAATTACATGACCTAAACTTGATTGACACTGATTTTCAAAAGGTTTTAGGTGGTTTAAGGCTATTAGCCTTCCTATATAATACATCCTACTCTTTTCTAGTTGTTAAAAAATAACCTTCCCCAAATTATGGATTCCCAAATTTATGTAAAAAGGAATCCCTATTACCAGGTGACTATCTCCCTAGGTACGGCTTTCCTGCTCCAAGGGTGACCTTTGAGCTTACTCCTTCAGAACTGGAAAGTTCTCCCTCTCCTCAATCTCTCCCATCATAGTTTCCTGGAATATTGTTTTACTGTTACGGTTCATTTGCTCAGCTCATGGAGCAGATACAGAGGCATGAGCTAGAATACTTGAACTGTGAGTTGAAGAAAAGTGTGAGTGTACATTATTAGACAACCATGGCAGTGCTAACCACTGAGAGGCAGTTCACCATGGAATTTCCCCTTTATTTATCCAGAGGAGCAGAGAGGAGCAAGCATCTAATCTATTACTATCCCGTCACAGAACATGACATTCTAATTCAGTCAGTGGGGACTCACAATAAACTCGAAATCACATTGAGTGCCTCCCTGGTATGACAATTGATTACATCTCTTAACCTTTCTGCATCTGTGGTACCATCTGGAGCATTTAGTGCTTACATTTTTGCACACAAAGAACAGGTACCAGCCTATATAGACTTAAGTACATTCTCAATCCTTTTACTGTAAGGCTGTAACAACAATAGAAAGAAAAAAGAAACAATAGCCAGAATCACCTTGATTTCACAAAAGATGAAATTCCAAAGAAAACTAAACACACACCCAATAACTAATATTTTATAGAATAACTAATGTAGGATTCTCAATTTAAAAACCTATCCATTCACTGTCGGCAAATTTGTCCAGACATAGAAGAGAAAGGACATCTTATAAGGAACTAATACGTGCCAGAGGCTTTACAGACATGATATTTCATTTTATTTTAAGTAGTGAGCATTTATGTCCTATATTAGTATAAAGTTAAGACTTTGAAATGTTAAGTAACGTGATTAAGGCTACACAAACATTTAATTTTGGAGCTATGATTCAAACCCAGTTCTACTCTCAAAGCCATTGTTCTTCATTCTAAATCATTAAATTTAATCCATTTAATATATATTAATCCTTTTGAAAATATTCATTAAATACTATACAATATGTTAAGAACCTCTGTTAGCTGCTGAACAAAATAGCAGATACATTTATTATATGTAAAGAATTGTTCTAAGGATAAATTCTGTTCAAAGCAAGAGTTTAGTACAGGCTTTCTCATTTGGGGCCATATAATATATACTTTGTTGGGTTTTTCTTGTGCATTATACAATATTTAGCATTCCTGCAATCTACGCAGTGTGCGCCTGGAGCACCCAGTCCCCCAGTCAATATAAATATCTCCAGAAATTGCCAGGTGTCTCCTAGAGCCAGCTCTTCCCCCAAACACCTCCATTGAGAATCATTGTTTTAGAATAAGGTGGATGGACAAGTTCTTGTAAAACATACTAAAATTGCAAACTCTTGGGGTACAAGATCTGTCCTAATATTTTCTGAAGCAGTTAATTTTGTAGCTCTTCTCCCAATGAGACATTAGAAAAATTTTGATTGATAAATGAATAAATGAATGAATGAGTGAAAAATGACAGAACAAGCCGCCAACAAAGTACTTCTGTTACAGTGGAAAAGTAACACTGGTGCAAGCACCAGTGAACTAAAAGTAAGTAGGGAAGATCTGGGTTTGTCTTCCTCTTTTAGACTTCCTGTGCTAGTTCCCAGACAGAGGAAAAACAAAGTATACGTGGAAAACTGTTACCCAGATTGACACACACTTCTGCCATCACTGCGCTGAGCCCTTTTCTTTTTCATTTGCCTTATCCAGGTTCTTGTTATCTCGGCAGCCACGCCCTCACGTGCCACCGCCAGCTGTGAAATGTGGCAGAAATTCACAAATAATTGCTTTTTTCCCTAAAATATAGGGGTTATAACTTTAGCCTTTGATAACATCATTCCCATACTCTTGTACTTCTAAGTATCCTCTTAAGTGAAAAAAGAAAAAAAAAAAGATTTATTGAAACACATGGGGAAAACTCAGAACCCATGATCTGTGATCTGTGTGAAAGCCTTTCATGAGTGATGGTTGGTGCTGTCCTGATCTGCACTTAACTGATGTGGCAATTACAAATTATTGCTATGTTTGGGCATATGAATTTATAGTGACTTCCATTTCCTTTCTAAATTTACGTATAGATAAAACTTTGATAAGGAAATATGCAAGGATAGATGGAGAAAAATGAACAGTATGTCTGTATTGTACATGAGTGAGAATTACACAAGAAACCATTTTCTGAATACTGGTCTAATAAGGATGCAGATGATGAAATCAAAGGACGAATCAAGTATAGGGCAACAAGCACATCCACATTAACCATGTAGTAAAACTAGTACTTTTTATGTGCTATAATATTAGCAATCTGTTTTATGGTAATAACAGGCACTATTGAGTTTTACACTGTGTCGGGAATTCTACACCATATTACTTAATTCATTAAGCAACCTTTAAAGATAAGGAAAATGAGAACTAGAAAGTTTACCATCAAGGCTTCCCTGAGAGAACACAGGGTCTTTAGGAGCACAGGGGGCCTTGGAATCTTCCTCTCTAACTTCCATTTTATTTCCCAGATCTCAGAATCAGCTTTCAGGTGCCAGTGAGTGTCTCTTGGAATAGCATATTGGTGAGACCCACACAGGACACTTAACTTCAGTACTAAGAAGACATTTGCTCAAGAATGGTCTCCAACTGTTTCTTATGAGCAGGATTCTGATGGCAGAGGGTTGCTGAGGCTGTGCCGCCTTGGAGCAGGATCAAATCATGCCCAAGCTAACAGAGAACTGAATCATAATCTCCCAAACAAGAGCACACTGAAAAGGTTCTGTTGGCAATTCGAGGGGCATGAGAACACCATGGGAGCTCCTGCTTATGTACCTGTTGGCCACCATTGCAGCCAGGTTTCTTTGGTCTCCCAAATTGACGGTAGAAGAGTGTATAAACTCTATATTCAAACCGTTTCCCACTTGTCAAGCATATTTCTAAGTCACTTACTCATTTGTCATCTTTATTCATAGCAAGATGTCCATTTGTGACAATCCATTGCTTTTCAGCATGAAAAGAGAACACCACTGCTTAAATATGGGGAAAGTTCCATTTTCCACAGTTGAAGTAAATGACAGCATTTTAAACTCATCAGTGGAGAAAAGGAGGTTTGCAAATCATCACTTTCCTGTTGTTTTGACAAAGTGCATCACCTAAAGATTATGAATTCCAAAGATTATGGAAACCATGAGACTTTATCAGGAGACACAAAGAAAAAGAACCACTTCTTTCAACAACTGAGTTCAGAAACCTCAACAAAACACCAATGAATTACAGTCATTTATGAAATCCCACGCTGTCCTGTCTGGTTAACAGGCCAAGGCAGGGCCCCAAGTAGAATCAACTATATCAAGGACACAGCCCTTGTGTGCAGGGGTGAGTGACTGCTTTGTCCTTCCTTAGCCCCAGTTCTGTAATTGCATTGCTGGCTGGCATAGGAAAGAATCAGGCTCATTTGGCCCCTGTCTCTTCTAGTCAAATAGAGGGCTCCCTTTCAACAAGTGACAAGTTTGGTGAGAATCTAGTCTGGGCAGCACACTTATATTACTGTTGCAAGTATACAGCTCTCAGCAAAAGAAACAGGATATTATTTCCTAGGCAAAGTGCTGTGCTCTTTGTTTTTATTCTGAGGAAAAGCCCATATGAAGTAAACAAAAGGGAAATTGTGGAGGTTAAAAGAAATGTAGAAGCAAAACAGAGCATGTGATTGATATGTACATACAAGACCTGCAGTTGGCTGTGACCCTGAATGGGCTCCAGGTCTCAGAAGGGCTTTTATTTCTTTATACTTCTTCTGAGAGGGTTAGAACTATTCCAGAATGATTTTTGTTTTTTCTTCCACCAAGTATCTTCTTTCTTGAAAGCACGTTGTAGAAGAGAGAAAAGAGACACCAAAGAGGAAAGAAAATGGGAAAAAGCATTCTGCCTGCTTCTCTCTCCTTCTTTAGACTTATTGGTGACTAGGTAAACTATAGATGGGCTAATACAGAGACATAGATTTTGAACTATTGCTTTTTTGTCCTTACACTAAGTCTTTGGTTCTTAGTCAACAACTTCTGCTCCTTTCTTCCTTGTCTTTAAATATTTGTGCTCAGCCATTTCTATTCTCATCACACACATTCAATAGGCAATTTATCCACATGCAAAGATTCAACCACTATCCATCTACACCAAGAGTTTGCAAACTTTCTAGGAAAGGAGCCAGGAAATACTTCTGGCTGTGTAGGCCATACGGTCTCTGTCACCACAGAGGTATCTGATCTATACTACTAACTCAAAAAACTTTACCCTCAGTCTAGAACCTTCTATTCAGATACTTTCTCTCTAACTGCTATGATCTGAATGTTTGTGCCCCTCCAAAGCACATGTTGACACCTTAATGCCCAATGTGATGATATCGACCTTTGGAAGGTGATTAGATCATGAGAGCAGAGCCCTCATGAATGAGATCAGTGCAAAGAGCCCCAAGTAAGCTCCCTTGCCCCTTCTACCAAGTGAGAACAAAACGAGAAGTCTGCAACCTGGAAACAGGGATACCAAGTAAGGAGAAAACAAGAAGTTTGCAACCTGACCTTGCTTCCATTTCCAGAATTGTAAGAAATAAATTTCTGCTGTATAAAAACCACCTCACCTGTGGTACTTTGCTATAGCAGTCCAGACTAACACACTGATTAACAGCCATCTCTCCCTTGATGTCCCACTGATGCTTCGAAACTCTTTCGGTATTTTCTCCACCAAATTCTGCTCCCAGGTTTTATATTTCAGAGTCTGACATTACTATCACTTCCATCTCCCATGCCAGTGACTTGGAAATTATCATTGACTAATCCTTCTCTTCCTCTTCTCACTTTAGACACTTTTGCCAAACTTGCCACGTAAATATATCCTGAACCTCCCTCCCACATAAGCACACTGCTATTTTAATGTCCTAAAGTAGTATCTTTCCTTCCAGGTTTGCCTTCTTTCAAGCTACTCCAGCTGTGCTCTTTGTAAATTATAAATATGATCATTATCTGCCCCTGTGCAAATCTTTCAAGGGTCCCCAAGCCTGAAACATCAATCCTAAACCAGATTACATGACTAATCTCAGACCTCCTTAGTTAGAGACTCCAAGAATAATAAAGAATTGTTTCAAATGATAATTCCTTAGAAAGAATGACACTGATAAACCTAGCACTATCCTATCTTTATATTAAATTCATATTCTTTGATATATCCCCCAAAACCTTCATGATTTAGATCCAGATTGTATCTTAAACCTCATGTGTTTTCCCCAATCTCTTATGTGTATGCAAATGCTGGTGATCCATTGGATCTCTTTACCTTTTGGGGACACACTGGCTCCAGATGTGCTGTAATTCCAAGAGCCAAGGCCTAGACCTCTTTGTTAGAGGAATGCCCTTAGGCTGCTGGGATTGCTTTATCTGCTCACACAAGTAGCAGAAAATTAAATCCCCTCAGGTGCAGTGACTAATAATTGAATATATATATATATATATATATATATATATATGTTCACCAGCTCTTTGTCCCCTGATAACTCTTAAAATGTGTCCTAGGCTGTGTTTAGAGCTACCTCGTGGGATTGAGCCAAATTTACTCACTCTGTGCATTTATTCAATGTTGCGCTCTTGCTTAACCTCTGTGATGGTTAACTGTATATGACAACTTGGTTAGTTCACAGTACCCAGGTATTTGGTCAAACTGTTGTTGGATGTTGCTAAGGAGGTATTTTTTAGATGAGATTAACATTTAAATCAGTAGATTTTGAGTAAAGTAGGTTATCCTCCATAATGTAGTTGAGTCTCATCCAATTAATCAGAGACCTTAATATAAAACAGCATGAGGTCCCCCGTGAAAGAGGAAATTCTGCCTCCAAATGTCTTCAGACTCAAGCTGCAGCATCAACTTCTCCCTGGGTCTCCAGCCTAGTAGCTGATCCTGCAGTTTGGACTTTCCAAGCCTCCACAATCCTGTGAGCCAATACCTTAAGTCTCTCTCTCTTTCTCTCTTTGTTGCACTTCATATGTGTAATTTCCCTAATTACAGGATAACCTGTTTCTTTGGTAGCTGAACACAGTAATAGCAACTATATAAATGGTTAATTATTACAATGTAGGATCAAATTTGAAGACTCCAGAGAGAGCGTACATTATCTGCTCAAGGCTAGAGAGTGCTTCAGTAACTTTTAGGGTTTTCCATTCCAAATCATACATTTGGGACATTAATCTTGGTTCAAGTTTATTAACAAAGTAAATTGCTACTGCAATATATATACGGTAAATATATGAGGCTAGAGTTGCAATATTTTGTCATTGTAAATGAATAGCTAAATTACTTGGAGAAATTTTATACCTTGGGTTTAAAATAGCTGCAGTTTAACATGATGTTTCAATAGTTTGTAAAAAAAGGTGCGTATTTTGTCTTAGTATAGTTAAATGACAACGGAGAAACCTCTACTTCAACAATTTCTTATTAATGTATTGATGTTTATGGGCTAGAATATTTTTCCATTGGCAAAATATATCAAGGGGAAACTCTTCACAATCAAATACCATGAATTCTAATGACACTGCATGAAATGGAACACAAATCAACGAAAGGCACTACATATTATTCAATTTTTATCAAATAAGTTGTTCATGCTATTAAGATAATGTGGTAATATAATCTATTCTACTATTTCTATTGCTAACAATACTCACATAATGTAAAACATGAATAACCATAAGAAATATATCATTACTAACTATAATAATATAAAATGTAACCAAACAGTACCATTTTTAATGCTCATAAACTTAAAATTTAAAAGAAATTATATTATCAAACATTACATATAATCCTGAACAAGACTTTAAATACTGAAAAAAAAATTCCAACATTTTAAAAAGGAAAATTTGCTATATCAAAGTTAACACTTTTAAAGCAGAAGAGTCTGTCTTAATCACACTTTTCAGTCAGATAGGCTCTTTCACTCCTAGACCGCTAAAACATCAGTAGTTGCCAAAAAGTCATGTACTATTATATTAAAAATGAAATTGGGGGCTTCCCTGGTGGCGCAGTGGTTGAGAATCTGCCTGCCAATGCTGAGGACATGGGTTCGAGCCCTGGCCTGGGAAGATCCCACATGCCGTGGAGCAACTGGGCCCGTGAGCCACAACTACTGAGCCTGTGTGTCTGGAGCCTGTGCTCTGCAACAAGACAGGCGCGATAGTGAGAAGCCCGCGCATCGCAATGAAGAGTGGCCCCCGCTCTCTGCAATTAGAGAAAGCCCTCACACAGAAATGAAGACCCAACACAGCCAAAAATAAATAAATAAATAAATAATTTTTAAAAAATGAAATTGAATAATTTAACTATGTTATCATGTTTAGTGTTAAGAATGGTAGTCTTTTAAAACAATTGTTTATTTTTTTAATTGAAATGAAGAGTACACTAATGATAATGACCAAGCCCATCTAAAGAAACAGGGGCTTTCAAATCACCAGAAGAGTCAGAGCCTGGGGAGAGAACTCACTGATTTTGCTCAGTGTAGAAATTCAGTGGGAGAGCAGAAATTAAGCTGAAGCAGAAAGGAAAGGGAATTATTATTTATGAAGAATTCTCTCTGTTGTGCCTCTTCTACCGGACAATTTACAAGATCATAGACTATCATCAAGGCAACACTGGGAAGGGGTATGATAATCCCTATTCTACATATGAGAAATCTATAGTACAGATAAACTTAGAAGACAAAACAATACCCAGAATCACATAGTAAGTAAGGATAATAATCAGCAGTAAAGTTGAGATCAGTCCCATACCTAGACCCTTACTTTCTACTACCATTCATTCTACCTCTTATATCACTCACAAGCTCAGGAGAGTAGAGCCAGAACTCATCCAGATAAGATCCTGTGTGTGCAGCCAGGACCATAAGCAGGCATTGAGCCTCATAGGAGTTAAGTTTTCCATCAATGATTTTGGATTGAGGTCAGAATACCATCACTATTGATGCCAGGCTGGGCTAAGAGCCTTGGTTAGCAAGCTTCTTATCTATAGCAGACAATGGGTTATTAGAGAAGGTGAAGTTGTCAAAATTTCTGAATGGAAACTTTGAACATTCAAAGTATATACACTTGAGTAAATAAAAAACAGACAGTAAGTCTAAAGGTGTTCTTCTAAAAGGTACTACAGGCTTTTTCTGAGAATCTGGTCAGATGCCTTGCAGGACATTTGGTCCTGTCCAAAACGTCTATAAGACATTTGGTCCATAAGACATTTGGTCCACACCAAAAGGTCCTTGATATTTGGTCCTTTTCAAAATATCCATGAGCACATTTGGTCCATGCTAAATGTTTTGGACAGGACCATGTGTCTTATGATTATTTTGGATAGGACAAAATATCTACTGAACAGTCAGATGATGTAAAGGTAGTGATGGTACCAAATTATGAATGAATAAATGAAGGGGAAAAAATCTTTTGTCAGTATATCAAAATTTTGCTATTAATATACTGAATGGCCTTGAGAAAGTCAACCCAACACTTCAGTATTCAATTTATCTCTGAAATGCGAAGTTGGGCTTGATAATTTCTTGCTATTTCTTTATTATTGCTGTTTTTCTGTTCCTTCTTACTCATCTCATTGGATTTTTCTACTATGTTACATGCTCTAAGATGTTAGAGTAATCTCTCTTTTACCTAATATCACCACAAAATAAACAGCAAAATGTCAATTTTTTAGATAGTATAAGCCTTTTATTCATTCAGAATATTTGAAATTTTATAACATAAGTTTTTAAAAGTAAGGACCAAATTACTCTATCCTTTTAAAATGATGTTTAACAAACTCTTAAAATGTCATTATCTTTACTTCAAATAATCATATTAAAGCAGGCAAGCTGCTTAGGAATCCGGAGCTAATTCTGCTAGTCTCAATTAGCCCATCCTGCTAGTGATTTGATGGCCCCTCCACTGTCTTTCTCTTTCCCTCTTATCTCTTACTTGGTGATCTCCTTTTTGACAGTCATAACATAATCATGTTTCTAATCTCTTATCCACTGGGACCTAACTTAAGGAGAACACAAGTAACTAAGCAAAACAGTAACCATATACATAGACTCATACAAATAGACATAACCATATGCATAGACTCAAGACCACTCTCAATGTGACTCCATAAACTTTTCCACCTTATTTCATGTTTACATTTTAATCTGTTTTTATTTATTATTGATTTTTCTAAGAACTTCAATATTTTTCTATTAATTTAATTTTATCTGCTAAAGAGAAAATGGACTAGTACTGACTTTTCTGTTTCAAATACAGATTAGCTGAGATAACACACCTTACGCAGTGTCTTAGGAGACTGAGCAGTAGTTAAGGATAATGAAGTCCATGTCTTTTTACGATAAACAAAATGACCTTTCATATATGTGACACCATAAAGGTAAATTTAATCACTGCATGTATGTCCATATACTTACAATTTGTTGACACTTACTATATAAAAATGTTCTTCTGAATGAAGCACCTAACTGATCCATTTTTTATTTGTCTTTCAGGTCTTGTCCAAGGTTTTTGCAAATCATGTACTATAATATGCTTGCTTTGATTTAATAATTTAAATAGACTGAATAGATTATTTTATCCATTCCACATTGACCAGCCAAAATAAGTATATTTCTAAACAATCACATACATTTAAGTTGCATTTTGTAATTCCCTAAAATAAACTTTCATATAAATTGTCTTATTTCTTAAAAATTTAAATATGTGTATCTTCTGCTTTTACTGGAAAGAAGAAATCATACTCTCATACAAGATTTATACACGCATGTCCTTAGCTGTTCTTTCTGTAATAACCAAAAACTGGAAACAACCCAAATGTCCATCATCAGGTGTATGAGCAAATAAAATATGTTATAGCCAAACAACAGAATACAACTTAGCAATAAAAGTAAATGAACTGCTAAACACACTACAATATGGGTGAATCTCAAAATAGTTATGCTGAGTTTAAAAAGTCAGACAAAAAATGTGTATGTGCTGTATGATTCTATTTCTGGAAAATGCTAGAAAATGCAAACTAACCTAGTGACAGAAAATAATCTATAGTGAGAGAAAGCAGATCAGTTGTAGCTGGGATACATATAGCTAAGAGGGGCAAAACAGAAAACCTACAGAAGAGCACAAGGAAAATTTGGTGGCTGTAGTATATGTTCATCCTCATGATTATAGTGATGACTTTACAGGTATATACTTATATAAAAATTTATCAAATTGTACATTTTAACTATGTGCAGTTTATTGTATGTCAATTATACCTCAATAAGAGCAGTTAAAATTTTCTTGTTTCATTTCAATCTCACTATCATCCTGTGAAGTTGTATTTTTCTGTTTTACAGTTATTGAAACTGCTGTTTAGAGCTGTATTATTTTTTCCATGATGGTGCTTTAAGTATCTATCATATAAGGCTTTAAATATTTCAATATTTTTGATTAAATATTTTATCCCAGTTGTATATTCCTTCTATATCAATATTTTCCTATAGGAGAACATAGTGGATTTAGCACAACCTTTATCATATTCAAGAATCTCAGGGCTTCCGGGAAGATGGCGGAAGAGTAAGACATGGAGATCACCTTCCTCCCTACAGATACACCAGAAATACATCTACACGTGGAACAACTCCTACAGAACACCTACTGAATGCTGGCAGAAGACCTCAGACCTCCCAAAAGGAAAGAAACCCCCCACGTACCTGGGTAGGGAAAAAGAAAAAAGAGAGACAAAACAATAGGGACGGGAACTGCACCAGTGGGAGGCAGCTGTGAAGGAGGAAAGATTACCACACACTAGGAAGCCCCTTCGCGGGTGGAGACTCCGGGTGGCGGGTGGCGGAGGCAGGGAGAAGCTTCGGAGCCTTGGAGGAAAGCACAGCAACAGGGGCGCGGAGGGCAAAGCGGAGAGATTCCCGCACAGAGGATCGGGGCCAACCGGTACTCACCAGTCCGAGAGGCTTGTCTGCTCACCCGCCGGGGCGGGCAGGGCTGGGAGTTGAGGCTCGGGCTTCCGTCGGAGGGCCGGGAGAGGACTGGGGTTGGCGGCGTGGACACAGCCTGCAGGGAGTTAGTGCGCCACGGCTAGCCAGGAGGGAGTCCAGGGAAAAGTCTGGACCTGCCGAAGAGGCAAGAGGCTTTTTTTCCCCTCTTTTGTTTCCTGGTGCGCGAGGAGAGGGGATTAAGAGCACTGCTTAAAGGAACTCCAGAGACGGGCGCGAGCCGCAGCCAAAAGCGCGGACCCCAGAGACAGGAATGAGAAACTAAGGCTGCTCCTGCAACCCCAAGAAGCCTGTGTGTGAGCACAGGTCACTCTCCACACCCCCCTTCCAGGGAGCCTGTGTAGCCCGCCACTGCCAGGGTTCCGGGATCCAGGGACAACTACCCCGGGAGAACGCACGGCACGCCTCAGGCGGGTGCAACGTCACACCGGCCTCTGCCTCCGCAGGCTCGCCCCGCACGCAGTGCCCCTCCATCCCCCCCGGCCTGAGTGAGCCAGAGCCCACGAATCAGCGGCTCCTTTAACCCCGTCCTGTCTGAGCGAAAAACAGACGCCCTCCGGCGACCTACACACAGAGGTGGGGCCAAATCCAAAGCTGAGCCCCTGTGAGCTGTGAGAACAAAGAAAAGAAAGGGAAATCTCTCCCAGCAGCCTCAGAAACAGCGAATTAAAGCTCCACAATTAACTTGATGTACCCTGCATCTGTGGAATACATGAATACACAACGAATCATCCCGAATTAAGGAGGTGGATTTTGAGAGCAAGATTTATGATTTTTTCCCCTTTTCCTCTTTTTGCGAGTGTGTATGTGTATGCTTCTGTGTCAGATTTTGTCTGTATAGCTTTGCTTCCACCATTGATCCTAGGGTTCTATCCATCCGTTTTTTTGTTTGTTTTAATTATTTTTTATTTCAATAACTCTATTTTATTTTACTTTATCATCTTTCTTTCTTTCCTTCCTTCCCTCCTTTAGATAATGAATCATCCCAAATTGAGGAGGTGGACTTTGAGAGCAAGATTTATGATTTTTTCCCCCTTCTCCTTTTTGTAAGTGTGTATCTGTATGCTTCTGTGTCAGATTTTGTCTGTATAGCTTTGCTTCCACCATTTGTCCTAGGGTTCTATCCATCCATTTTTTTGGTTTATCTGTTTTAAATTTTTTTCTCTAAATAATTATTTTTTTATTTTAATAACTTTTTAATATTTTATCTTACTTAATTTTATTTGACTTTATCTTCTTTCTTTCTTTTTTCTTCCTTCCTTGCTCCCTCCTTCCCTCCCTCCCTCCCTCCTTTCTTCCTTTCTTTCTTTCTTTCTTTCTTTCTTCTACTAATTCTTTCTTCTACTTTTTCTCCCTTTTACTCTGAGCCATGCGGATGAAAGGATCTTGGTGCTCCACCCAAGAGTCACTGCTGTGCCTCTGAGGTGGGAGAGACAACTTCAGGACACTGGTCCACAAGAGACCTCCCAGCTCCACATACTATCAAATGGCAAAAATCTCCCAGAGATCTCCATCTCAACACCAGCACCCAGGTTCACTCAACGACCAGCAAGCTACACTGCTGGACATCCTATGCCAAACAACTAGCAAGACAGGAACACAACACCACCCATTAGCAGAGAGGCTGCCTAAAATCACTAATAAGTACACAGACACCCAAAAACACATAACCAGACGTGGACCTGCCCACCAGAAAGACAAGATCCAGCCTCATCCACCAGAACACAGGCACTAGTCCCCTCCACCAGGAAGCCTACACAACCCACTGAAATAACATTAGCCACTGGGGACAGACATCAAAAAGAATTGGAACTACGAACCTGCACCTTGCAAAAAGGAGACCCCAAACACAGAAAGATAAGCAAAATGAGAAGACAGAAAAACACAGAGCAGATGAAGGAGCAAGATAAAAACCCACCAGACCTAACAAATGAAGAAGAAATAGGCAGTCTACCTGAAAAAGAATTCAGAATAATGATAGTAAAGATGATCCAAAATCTTGGAAATAGAATAGACAAAATGCAAGAAACATTTAACAAGGACCTAGAAGAACTAAAGATGAAACAAGCAACGATGAAAAACACAATACATGAAATGAAAAATACTCTAGATGGGATCAATAGCAGAATAACTGAGGCAGAAGAACGGATTAGGGACCTGGAAGATAAAATAGTGGAAATAACTACTGCAGAGGAGAATAAAGAAAAAAGAATGAAAAGAACTGAGGACAGTCTCAGAGACCTCTGGGACAACATTAAACACACCAACATTCGAATTATAGGGGTCCCAGAAAAAGAGAAAAACAAAGGGACTGAGAAAATATTTGAAGAGATTATAGTTGAAAACTTCCCTAATATGGGCAAGGAAATAGTTAATCAAATCCATGAAGCACAGAGAGTCCCATACAGGAAAAATCCAAGGAGAAATATGCCAAGACACATATTAATCAAACTGTCAAAAATAAAATACAAAAAAAACACATTAAAAGCAGCAAGGGAAAAACAACAAATAACACACAACGGAATCCCCATAAGGTTAACAGCTGATCTTTCAGTAGAAACTCTGCAAGCCAGAAGGGACTGGCAGGACATATTTAAAGTGATGAAGGAGAAAAACCTGCAACCAAGATTACTCTACCCAGCAAGGATCTCATTCAGATTTGATGGAGAAATTAAAACCTTTACAGACAAGCAAAAGCTGAGAGAGTTCAGCACCACCAAACCAGCTTTACAACAAATGCTAAAGGAACTTCTCTAGGCAAGAAACAGAAGAGAAGGAAAAGACTACAATAACGAACCCAAAACAATTAAGAAAATGGGAATAGGGACATACATATCGATAATTACCTTAAATGTAAATGGACTAAATGCTCCCACCAAAAGACACAGATTGGCTGAATGGATACAAAAAAAAGACCAATATATTTGCTGTCTACAAGAGACCCACTTCAGACCTAGAAACACATACAGACTGAAAGTAAGGGGATGCAAAAAGATATTTCATGCAAATGGAAACCAAAAGAAAGCTGGTGTAGCAATTCTCATATCAGATAAAATAGACTATAAAATAAAGACTATTAGAAGAGACAAAGAAGGACACTACATAATGATCAAGGGATCGATCCAAGAAGAAGATATAACAATTGTAAATATTTATGCACCCAACATAGGAGCACCTCAATACAAAAGGCAAATACTAACAACCATAAAAGGGGAAATCAACGGTAACACATTCAGAGTAGGGGACTTTAACACCCCACTTTCACCAATGGACAGATTATCCAAAATGAAAATAAATAAGGAAACACAAGCTTTAAATGATACATTAAACAACATGGACTTAATCGATATTTATAGGACATTCCATCCAAAAACAACAGAATACACAATTTTCTCAAGTGCTCATGGAACATTCTCCAGGATAGATCATATCTTGGGTCACAAATCAAGCCTTGGTAAATTTAAGAAAATTGAAATTGTATCAAGTATCTTTTCCGACCACAACGCTATGAGACCAGATATCAATTACAGGAAAAGATCTGTAAAAAATGCAAACACATGGAGGCTAAACAATACACTACTTAATAACGAAGTGATCACTGAAGAAATCAAAGAGGAAATAAAAAAATACCTAGAAACAAATGACAATGGAGACACGACGACCCAAACGTATGGGATGCAGCAAAAGCAGTCCTAAGAGGGAAGTTTATAGCAATACAATCCTACCTTAAGAAACAGGAAACATCTCGAATAAACAACCTAACCTTGCACCTAAAGCAATTAGAGAAAGAAGAACAAAAAAACCCTAAAGTTAGCAGAAGGAAAGAAATCATAAAGACGAGATCAGAAATAAATGAAAAAGAAAAGAAGGAAACAATAGCAAAGATCAATAAAACTAAAAGCAGAGAAGATAAACAAAATTGATAAACCGTTAGCCAGACTCATCAAGAAAAAAAGAGAGAAGACTCAAATCAATAGAATTAGAAATGAAAAAGGAGAAGTAACAACTGATACTTCAGAGATACAAAAGATCATGAGAGATTACTACAAGCAACTCTATGCCAATAAAATGGACAACCTGGAAGAAATGGACAAATTCTTAGAAATGCACAACCTGCCAAGACTGAATCAGGAAGAAATACAAAATATGAACAGACCAATCACAAGCACTGAAATTGAAACTGTGATTAAAAATCTTCCAACAAACAAAAGCCCAGGACCAGATGGCTTCACAGGCAAATTCTATCAAACATTTAGAGAAGAGCTAACACCTATCCTTCGCAAACTCTTCCAAAATATAGCAGAGGGAGGAACACTACCAAACTCATTCTATGACGCCACCATCACCCTGATACCAAAACCAGACAAGGATGTCACAAAAAGAAAACTACAGGCCAATATCACTGATGAACATAGATGCAGAAATCCTCAACAAAATACTAGCAAACAGAATCCAACAGCTCATTAAAAGGATCATACACCATGATCAAGTGGGGTTTATTCCAGGAATGCAAGAATTCTTTAATATATGCAAATCAATCAATGTGATACACTATATTAACAAACTGAAGGAGAAAAACCATATGATCATCTCAGTAGATGCAGAGAAAGCTTTCGACAAAATTCAACACCCATTTATGATAAAAACCCTGCAGAAAGTAGGCATAGAGGGAACTTTCCTCAACATAATAAAGGCCACATATGACAAACCCACAGCCAACATCGTCCTCAATGGTGAAAAACTGAAAGCATTTCCACTAAGATCAGGAACAAGACAAGGTTGCCCACTCTCACCACTCTTATTCAACATAGTTTTGGAAGTTTTAGCCACAGAAATCAGAGAAGAAAAGGAAATAAAAGGAATCTAAATCGGAAAAGAAGAAATAAAGCTGTCACTGTTAGCAGATGACATGATACTATACATAGAGAATCCTAAAGATGCTACTAGAAAACAACTAGAGCTAATCAATGAATTTGGTAAAGTAGCAGGATACAAAATTAATGCACAGAAATCTCTGGCATTCCTATACACTAATGATGAAAAGTCTGAAAGTGAAATCAAGAAAACACTCCCTTTTACCATTGCAACAAAAAGAATAAAACATCTAGGAATAAACCTACCTAAGAAGACAAAAGACCTGTATGCAGAAAATTATAAGACACTAATGAAAGAAATTAAAGATGATACAAATAGATGGAGAGATATACCATGTTCTTGGACTGGAAGAATCAACATTGTGAAAATGACTACACTACCCAAAGCAATCTACAGATTCAATGCAATCCCTATCAAACTACCACTGGCATTTTTCACAGAACTAGTACAAAAAAGTTCACAATTTGTATGGAAACACAAAAGACCCCAAATAGCCAAAGAATCATGAGAAAGAAAAACGGAGCTGGAGGAATCAGGCTCCCTGACTTCAGACTATACTACAAAGCTACAGTAATCAAGGCAGAATGGTACTGGCACAGAAACAGAAATATAGATCAATGAAACAGGATGGAAAGACCAGAGATAAGCCACGCACATATGGTCACCTTATGTTTGATAAAGGAGGCAAGAATATACAGTGGAGAAAAGGCAGCCTCTTCAATAAGTAGTGCTGGAAAATCTGGGCAGCTACATGTAAAAGAAGAAATTAAAACACTCCCTAACACCATACACAAAAATAAACTCAAAATAGATTAAAGACCTAAATATAAGGCCAGAAACTATCAAACTCTTAGAGGAAAACATAGGCAGAACACTCTATGACATAAATCACAGCAAGATCCTTTTTGACCCACCTCCTAGAGAAATGGAAATAAAAACAAAAATAAACAAATGGGACCTAGTGAAACTTCAAAGCTTTTGCACAGCCAAGGAAACCATAAACAAGACCAAAAGACAACCCTCAGAATGGGAGAAAGCAGTTGCAAATGAAGCAACTGACAAAGGATTAATCTCCAAAATTTATAAGCAGCTCATGCAGCTCAATAACAAAAAAACAAACAACCCAATCCAAAAATGGGCAGAAGATCTAAATAGACATTTCTCCAAAGAAGATATACAAACATATGAAAGAATGCTCAACATCATTAACCATTAGAGAAATGCAAATCAAAACTATAATAAGATATCATCTCACACCAGTCAGAATGGCCATCATCAAAAAATCTAGAAACAATAAATGCTGGAGAGGGTGTGGAGAAAAGGGAACCCTTTTGCACACTTGGTGAGAATGTAAATTGATACAGCCACTGTGGAGAACAGTATGGAGGTTCCTTAAAAAAGTAGAAATAGAACTACCATATGACCCAGCAATCCCACTACTAGGCATGTTCCCTGAGAAAACCATAATTCAAAAAGAGTCATGTACCAAAATGTTCAGTGCAGCTCTATTTACAATAGCCCGGAGATGGAAACAACCTAAGTGTCCTTCATCGGATGAATGGATAAAGAAGATGTGGCACATATATACAATGGAATATTACTCAGCCATAAAAAGAAACGAAATTGAGCTATTTGTAATGAGGTGGATGGACCTAGCGTCTGTCATACAGAGTGAAGTAAGTCAGAAGGAGAAAGACAAATATGTGTTAGTATGCTAACACATATATGTGGAATTTATGAAAAAAGAATGTCATGAAGAACCTAGGGGTAATACAGGAATAAAGACACAGACCTACTAGAGAATGGACTTGAGGATATGGGGAGGGGGAAGGGTAAGCTTTGACAAAGCGAGATAGAGTCATGGACATGTATACACTACCAAACGTAAGGTAGATAGCTAGTGGGAAGCAGCCGCATAGCACAGGGAGATCAGCTCGGTCCTTTGTGACCGCCTGGAGGGGTGGGGTAGGGAGATGGGAGGGAGGGAGACGCAAGAGGGAAGAGATATGGGAACATATGTATATGTATAACTGATTCACTTTGTTATAAAGCAGAAACTAACACACCATTGTAAAGCAGTTATACTCCAATAAAGATGAAATATATATATATATATATATATAAAAGAATCTCCATTACTAAATCTGAACAAGTGTCTTGTACCGTAATGGGGTGGGGTGGGAGCACAGCCGTTGGCACACAGCCATTACCGGATAACCGTTATCTGGAGACTGCTAGGACAGGGCCCGAGTGGGGCAGGTGGTGGCCCTCACAGTGGAGAGAGTGCAGTAAGAGGCAGGATCGCGGCCTTCTCCCTGGGGCCCTCCAGGCCTTCTGGCCTTAGGCTGATGGGTGAGCTGGGGAATCTGGGGAACAGGCTGAGGGCTGTGTCCTGCAGGCTCCAGAGAAACTCTCCCCTACTCCCTCCTCCTCAACCTAGTGGCAGGGGCAGTCCACATGAGTCGCAGTCTACAGGACCCAGCAACCCCCCCGACTTTTGGGTGGCCTGAGGAACCTAAGGGTCAGTTAGGTCCTGGGCGCCTGGCTCCCTCAGTGATGATGGCTGGGAAGGTTCCGGGGACCTTGCCCTGAGGGCACTGCCAGCTAAGATCTGCCTCTTCAGACAGGCCTGGACACTGGCAGGAGGACCCAGACTGGGTACTGGACAAATGCTCCCAGACAGGGTAACTGGCCCAAGCAGGGAGCCCCTTCTCTTAGACAGGATTTATGGTTACAATGATATCTAATCGACTCCCAGTTTAGTGTCACATAGCTCATCACAGAAATTAAAGGGAAAGCACAGAAGATACTAGTTACGCATAGCAGCACTGAAATCTTAAACTAACATCAACCAGTCATCAAAATCTGAAACACCAACATTACAAAAATAAAGATAATGAGACTTGTATTAACAATTCAGTTAATGTGCTATATACCTCTGAAATACAGAAACCATTCTACCCTCAAAGACAAAGTAAGAAGAAAAAGAAGTTTACCTTCTTCCTGACTGTTTCAAGATGCAAAATAGCCTTCTCTATATAGATGAGAACCACTTTCACTGTAGAAGACTGACTCTATACCCCTTCCCTGAAAATCAGTTAACTGCCATTCTACAAAAAGCCAGGAAAATGTGGATTCTGATGAATTAGGCACAAGGTGGTACTTTGGAAGGTACAGTTTACTTTTATTGATATTTATATAAACTGATGTACATGGAAGTATATCACTGATAGAAGTACAAGGATTGTAATTATTATATAATATGTAATTATTATAATTATAGGACTGTAATTTTTCAAATAGTGCTTTAGTTTAGAGCTTTAGAAAATATGAAAATGCCTTAGGAGAAGGAGATAAGTTTTTTCATCCTTGAAGTATGAATATAAAGGAAAAAAAGGAATGAGTCCTGAATAAAACTACTTAAACACTAGATAAAAGATTATTTTGTAAACTCAGAAAAGGAGAAAGCACTCTGAAAATAACTTATTTCTGGAATAAGAGAAAAAAACCTGAAAATGGTTATTGTTTGTGTTCAAAATAATACAAGTAGAGATTTCCATGAAATATGTGCAGATATCCACAGGAAGAAAACAGGCCGAAATGAAAGATACCCAGGACATAATCAAAGATAAATAAAACTAAATATTTCAGAGTGATAGAAGGTAAAATTGCCAGGAAGCTAAATGTTAAACTATATTAAATTGAACTCCATACTTTTGGACTTCAAAGCAAATGATAAGTATTAAAACAGACATACTAAATCAATAAATTAAAATTTTTAGACTATGTACCTGAAAGATGAAATAACAAAAATGACAAGACAAATGTAACAGATATAAAATATAAAGTGAAGATAAAAGCTCAAAGGTGTTTATAAGGAACAAATAAAACATGAAAAGAGAAAAAATATCTAGAGTTATATATCTAAAGAAAATTGCTGGACTGTTGGGGATGGTACCATCAAACTGTCCCAGATAGTACTGATGAAAAGAGAATAGTACATAAATCTATTTTATCTCATTTAAATTTTGAAAATTATAAAAATAAAGTAAAAAAATTATTATTCAAACAGCTTGCTAAAAAAAATGCTGTATACAAATAGCAAATCTGGCCAGCTCATGTTTCTGCTCTGCAGGATTAAATGGAGAAGATAAAGGAACAATGTTTAGTTTTGAGAGGAAACTTTGTGAATCTCGAAATTTTGCACCCAGCTAAAGCACTTTAATTAACAAAGAAAACCAAAAGTTAATTCTATATATCAATGACCCAGGAAATACATGGAATTAATTCTATAGAAATGTGCAGCCTACAAGACTAAAAGTAAAAAAGACAAACTGTAAACCTAGATAAACGGGATAAAGCACAAAAAATTTTAATAGCTAGCATAAATATAAATATATACAAAGCAAATAAAAAGAGTAAACATTAATGACAGAGAATGTGAAAATTATTCATTAATTTATTCAACAAATATATAATAATTAGAGTCATGAACTTTTTCTCAGGTGCTGGTTATACTGTAGTGGATCAAGTATAAGAATTCATGAATTCGTTGGATTTTATATTTTAGTTGGGGAGACAAACAATAAATAAGGTAAGGTGTGTGTGTGTGTGTGTGTGTGTGTGTGTGTGTGTGTGTATTATTCAAGAAAGTATTAAGTTCTAAAGGGAAAAAATAAGCTGTAAAACAGAATGTGATTTGCAGTGGTTGGAAGAGAGTATATGTGTTGTACTGAAAAGAGAATGGTCAGAGAAGTCCTTGTTGAGAAGGTGACCTCTGAGTGAAGACCAGAAGTAAGTGCTAGAATGTACCTTTTGGACATATGAAAAAAGAGTATTCCAGGCAGATAAGAGAAATTGTGTATGTCTTGATGCAACAGCATGTCCACCATTTCTTGAAACTACAAGGCCACCAGTATAGCTTGAGTGAAGAAATAAGAGAGAGTATTATGAGATGAGGTCAGAGAAATAACTGAGAGCCAGTCGAGATCAAGGCATCTTCATGTTGAGATGTTAGAGAATGAGAAAGAACCAGAAAGTTGGTGGCCAGAAAATTAATAAGAATACCAGGCAAGGGCTTCCCTGGTGGCACAGTGGTTGAGAGTCTGCCTGCCAATGCAGGGGACACGGGTTCGTGCCCCGGTCCGGGAGGATCCCACATGCCGCGGAGCGGCTAGGCCCGTGAGCCATGGCCGCCAAGCCTGCGCGTCCGGAGCCTGTGCTCCACTACGGGAGAGGCCACAACAGTGAGAGGCCCGCGTACCGCAAAAAAAAGAATACCAAGAAAGTGAGTTGTCAAAGGAGCCAAGAGGAGAAAGTACTTCAAGGAAAAACAGCTGCTAGGTCAAAAAAGATGAGACCTGAGAAAAAGCACTGGATTCAGCAAGTTGGAGGTCATTGGTGACTTTAACATACAGAGATTATTTGTATGATGGAGATAAAACCTGATTAATTGGGTTTAAGAGAGTAGGAAAAGGAAATTTGGAGATAAAAGAAGGAAGAAAGGAAAGAATGAAAGGAATGATGGGAGAAGAGAGGGAAAACAAGTTAACAAAATTCAAATCAACTGAAGCAAATGACTAAGTGAACATATCCTTCTAGCGTGTTGTACTAGCTAAGGATATTTTATAAAATGTTTCCATGGAATGCAGTTGCAGAAAGTTATCTACGATATTGAGAATAATTTTATTTTCCTTGGAGACCTTTGAGGTCAAGTCAGAAGAGGTCCCATGAGAAAGCTTTTGATGATCAAATATATTTCCTCTCAAAATGTTCCTTAAAGGGCAAATGCAGGTGACCAAGAGACAATCTCTGAAAAGTGATGGAAAGGGCCAAGAGAGCTGATTTTAAAATCAGTCATAAAGGAAAAAGAGCAAATAACCCCTCTTTTTCTATAATAAGATTTTTAATAAAGTCATAATAAATTAAACAGTGCCATTGAAGCACTCACACACACGAATTCCAGACTGTACTGTGTAGAAAATAGTTAGAAGGCAATGAGACAGATTGAAATACATAAAAGAACACAAAAATAATGATGACGCACAAGCCCAATGAGAAGGAATGGATTGATTATTAAATGGTGTTTGGAAAATAGGATAAAATAGGGTGAAATCCAATAAAATCTTAATTTTATACCAGTGATTCTCAAACTTTTGGCATTTATGGAACATATTCAATGAGTGCTTGTTGCATATACTGACCTCCAAATTTTAGTAAGCTTAAAAAACATTGTGATAATTTTTAATTATAAAAATGTTCAGAATTATAATATTTTTCCTATCAGTGATAGGAATGACATTACAAGCTTATTCCAAGATATCTCTCTATTTCTGGATCCAAGCAGAATATATTAACTCAAAGATTGTTTCACATCCAACTAGTTCATTAACTCAAAGATTGTTTCACATCCAACGAGTTCATTTCCTTACTTTATTTCTACTGCATTAGAAAATTCTTACAATTGTGAGTTTCTGAGAAAAATATCAAGTGTTTTCTGCTGTGGCAAATTCTTCCATATATTTGTACAAAATATGAACACCACATTTAGGAAAATATTTCTTACTGAAGATTCCTTTTTGTACATCAAATGAGACTAAGATAAAAATTGTTGTGTATATTTAGAAACCATATCCAAATATCATATTCAAAGGTGGAAAGTTTAAATGTTTCAAATTGAGAGATAGTGGCAAATAATTCTAAATCAACTATTTGGCTACATTTGATTCTGGAAAGTATTACTTCAAGAAATATGTCCAAAAATCACTAATTTCTTTTTCTGAGTAGTGAATAATATGATCAAGAGATGGGAAAGGATAAAAGTCCTAATAAAAAGCTGCTCAAAGTGTTGGAGTCATTCAGGTCTCCTACAACCAATTCTAACATTGTAGTTTTAAAGCTATAAAGTAAGCAGACAGAGCTGTTTAATATAAGGGGTATACTCAGTATTTAAGTGAGTCATTGAACTCTTAGAAATAGTCTTTAGTGTTTTATCATTCTTCACTACAAAAGGCATAAGAGAAGATTTTCCTTGGTGACGGCAGCTGTCTAAGGTTGAATCTCTCCAGATATCCTTCATATATATTTAAAAAAGGATAAATAAAACTACCCATAACCCACATCTACAGTATAACTAGGAGACAGAGAATTCTTCAAAATTCTGAGTATATGTAAGTGGAGAAATAAATATTCAAACCAACAAAGCCATCTCCAGACCTGCCTGAGCCAAAAGTTAGGAGAGATTGTACAGAAAAGACAAGGGGGGAGCAGGGGACTGGCACAAACAGAACACAGATTAAATTATCTACAGAAAGAGAAATTTCCACTCTTAGTGGAGAAATATTGAAAACATTTATGAGTTCTGTTGGACATGAGCAAATTCTGGTTCACAGCCTCAGGAGCTTCCCAGATGAAATCTAAAACTGTCCCTTTCCACAAAGGGCAAGGAGAGACCAGAGAAAGAGGCAGTACTCCAGATTGGTAGGTGGCAGTTTTAATAAATGAAGTAACTTACATAGGATGCTTGTCTTGAATGGCAGGAACATGAGTAGATCTCTGCACCTGCCCGTGGATCCTTAAATGTCTATATAGAGGCCTTAATGGGGTTCAGTCACATATTCAGTCCAGATGGTCTCAACAACATCTTACTCTCTCAAGACTATGTCCTTGGAATAGCTCCTAGTGTGTGAATGATGGGTGTAACATACATTCGAAGGACAGGGAGGGGGTAAGGAACCTCCAATTGCCCAGGTCCAGCTCAAAGGTCAACTGGTGGTCTAATTCTTTCAATAAACTCCTTCAAAAGCAAAAGGTACCTAACAATTAACAAATTATTGACTGGAAAATAATTTAGTAACATATATTAATGAAAAATGTTTAATGTTACTAATGCTTACAAATCAAAGGGGAAAAAATGGAGAACCAATAGTAAATTGTATTCTCATAGAATAAGAATTAGAAGTGCCTGCTTGGGCTTCCCTGGTGGCGCAGTGGTTGGGAGTCCACATGCCGATGTAGGGGACACGAGTTCATGCCCCAGTCCGGGAGGATCCCGCATGCCGTGGAGCGGCTGGGCCCGTGAGCCATGGCCGCTGAGCCTGCACGTTCGGAGCCTGTGCTCGGCAGCGGGGGAGGCCACGGCAGTGAGAGGCCCACATACTGCAAAGGGAAAAAAAAAAAAAAGTGCCTGCTTAACATAAAAACAGTCAATTTCACTAGTGGTATAAGACGTATATATGTATTTCTTATCCACAATGAACTATCACCCCACATTTGTCAGAATGGCTATCATTAAAAATACCATAAATAACAAATATTGGTAAGGATGTGGAGTAAAGGGAATGCTTGTACACTGTTAGTGGAAATATAACTTGGTGCAGCCACTGTGGAAAACAGCACAGAGCTTCCTCAAAAAACTAAAAAGAGAACTACCATATGATTCAGCAAGTCTACACCCAGGTATATACTTAAAGAAAATACTAATTCAAAAAAATACATGCCCCCCAATGTTCACAGCAGCATTATTTACAAAGCCAAAATATGGAAGCAACTTAAATGTCCATTAAAAGATGAATGGTTAAAGAAGAAATAGCACATAAGTTGTGTGTGTGTGTGTGTGTATATATATATATATATATATATATATATATGGCATAAAGTTAAAAATATAAAGAACCAAAGTTGAAGAACACAATAACTGAAATAAAAAATGCAGTAGAAGGAATCAATATTAGATTAATAATACCTAAGAGCAGATCAGCAAGCTGGAAGACAAAGCAGTGGAAATCACTGAAGCTAAACAGAAAAAATACTAAAGAGTCAAAAGAAATGAGGACAGTTTAAGAGACCTTTGGGACAAAATGAAGTGTACTAACATTTGCATTCTAGGCATCACAGAAGGAAAAGAGAGAGAGAAAGGGGCAGAGAAATACCTGAAGCCATAATAGCTGAAAACTTCCCTGACATAGGGAAGGAAATAAACATCCAGGTCCATAATAGCTGAAAACTTCCTTGACATAGGGAAGGAAATAAACATCCAGGTCCAGGGAGCACAGAGTCCCAAATAGGATTAGCCCAAAGAGGATGACACCAAGACACATTGTAATTAAAATGCTCAGAAACAGATAAAGCGAGAATATTAAAAACAGCAAGGGAAAAGCAACAAGTAATATATAAGGGAAATCCCATAAGGCTATCAGCTGACTTTTCAGTAGAAACTCTGCAGGTCAGAAGGGAGTAGTAGCATGATATACTTAAAGTGATGAAAAGGGAAAACCCATAAAAAAGAATATTCTACCCAGCAAGGCTTTCATTCAGATTTGATGGAGAGATCAAGTTTTACAGACAAGCAAAAGCTAAAAGAAATTAGCACCACCAAACCAGATTTATAAGAAATGTAAAGGGATTTCTCAAAGCAAAAGAGAAAAATGCCACAACTAGAGGAAACATAAAAATTACAAAAAGAAAAATCTCGTTGGTAAAGGCCAATATACAGTAAGGGTAGTAAATCAACCATGTATAAAGCTAGTAGTAAGACTGTAAGATAAAAGTAGTAAAATCACCTGTAAGCGTGATAAGTGGTTAAGGGATACACAAAATAAAATGATGCAAAATATAATGTCAAAAATACTAAATGTGGATGGGTGGGAGTAAAAATGCAAAAAATGCAGAGTTGTTAAAATGCGTTTGAAATTGAGATGGTCAACTTAAAATAATCATATATATATACATATATATATAGATAGATATAGATACACACCTACATATCTACATACTTACATACATACACATATAGCTATATATAAACCCCATGGCAACCACAAACCAATAATCTGTAATAGATACACAGACATAAAAAATAAAGGAATCCAAACATAACACTAAATATAGTCATCTAATCACAGTGGTAAAGAACAAAAGAAGAAAAAAGAAATTTAAAAAATCTAAGCAAACAAAAAAAAATGTGAAAACAATTTAAAAAATGGCAATATGTACATCTTTATTGATAATTACTTTAAATGTCAATAGATTAAATGCTCTAATCAAAAGACACAGAGTGGCTGAATGGATACAAAAACAAGACCCTTTCATTGTTAGTGTAAAGGAATGCAAGAGATTTCTGAGTATTAATTTTGTATCCTGCAGCTTTACCAAATTCATGGATTAGCTATAGCAGTTTTCTGGTGGCATCTTTAGGATTTTCCATGTATAGTATCATGTCATCTGCAAACAGTGACAGTTTTACTTCTTGTTTTCCAATTTGGATTCCTTTTATTTCTTTTTCTTCTCCAATTGCCATGGCTAGGACTTCCAAAACTATGTTGAATAATAGTGGTGAGAGTGGACATCCTTGTCTTATTCCTGATCCTAGAGGAAATGTTTTCAGTTTTTCACCATTGAGAATGATGTTTGCTGTGGGTTTGTCATATATGGCCTTCATTATGTTGAGGTAGGTTCAATCTATGCCCACTTCCTGGAGAGTTTTCATCATAAATTGGTGTTGAATTTTGTCAAAAGCTTTTTCTGCATCTACTGAGATGGTCATATGGTTTTTATTCTTCAATTTGTTAATATGGTGTATCACATTGATTGATTTACATATATTGAAGAATCCTTGCATCCCTGGGATAAATTCCACTTGATGATGGTGCATGAAATTTTTAATGTGCTGTTGGATTCAGTTTGCTAGTATTTTGTTGAGGAATTTTGCATCTCCATACATCAGTGATATTGGCCTGTAGTTTTATTTTGGGGGGATATCTCTGTCTGGTTTTGGTATAAGGGTGATAATTGCCTCGTTGAATGAGTTAGGGAGTGTTCCTCCCTCTGCAAATGTTTAGAAGAGTTTGAAAAGGATAGGTGTTACCTCTTCTCTAAATGTTTGACAGAATTCACCTGTGAAGCCATTTGGTCCCGGACTTTTGTTTATTGGAAGATTTTTAATCACAGTTTCAATTTCATTACTTGTAATTAGTTTGTTCATATTTTCAATTTCTTCTTGGTGCATCTTGGAAGGTTTTACGTTTCTAAGAATTTGTCCATTTCTTCCAGGTTGTCCATTTTATCAGCATAGAGTTGCTTGTCATAGTCTCTTATGATCCTTTATATTTCTGCTGTGTCAGATGTTACTTCTCCTTTTTCATTTCTAATTTTATTGATTTGAGTCCTCTCCCCTTTTTTCTTGATGAGTCTGGTTAAAGGTTTATCTATTTTGTATATCTTCTCAAAGAACCAGCTTTGAGTTTCATTTATCTTTGCTGTTATTTTCTTCATTTCTATTTCATTTATTTCTGCTCTGATCTTTATGATTTCTTTCCTTCTACTAACTTTAGGTTTTCTTTGTTCTTCTTTCTCTACTTGCTTTAGGTATAAGTTTAGTATGTTTATTTGAGATCTTTCTTGTTTCTCGACATAGGATTGTATTGCTATAACTTTCCTCTTAGAACTGCTTTTGCTATATCCCATATGTTTTACATCATTGTGTTTTCATTGTCATTTATTTCTACGTATTTTTTGATTTCCTCTTTGATTTCTTCAGCGATCCATTGGTTATTTAGTAGCCTACTGTTTAGCTTCCATGTGTTTGTGTTTTTTACAGTTTTTCTTCCTGTAATTGATTTTTTTCTCATAACGTTGTGGTTGGAAAAGATGCTTGATACAATTTCAATTTTCTTAAATTTACCGAGGCTTGATTTGTGACCCAAGATGTGATCTATCCTGGGGAATGTTCATGCGCACTTGAGAAAAAAAGGGTATTCTGCTGCTTTCAGGTGGAATGCCCTATAAATATCAATTAAGTCTATCTGGCCTAATGTTTCATTTAAGGTTTGTGTTTCCTATACACTAACAATGAAAGATCAGAAAGAGAAATTAAGGGAGCAATCCCATTTACCACTGCAACAACAACAAAAATTCCTAAGAATAAACCTACCTAAAGAGGCAAAAGACTTGTACACAGAAAACTATGAGATACTGATGAAGGAAATAAAAAATGACACAAACAGATGGAGAGATATACCATGTTCTTGGATTGGAAGAATCAATATTGTGAAAATGACTATTCTCCCCAAAGCAATCTACAGATTCAATACAATCCCTATCAAATTACCAATGGCATTTTTCACAGAATTAGAACAAAAAACTTTAGGGTTTGTATGGAAACACAAAAGACCCATAATAGCCAAAGCAATGTTGAGAAAGAAAAATGGAGCTGGAGGAATCAGAAAAATGAAGGTGGAGGAATTAGGCTCCCTGACTTTAGACTATACTACAAAGCTACAGTAATCAAGACAGTATGGTACTGGTACAAGACAGAAATATAGATCAAAATGGAACAGAATAGAAAGCCCAGAGAGAAACCCACACACATATGGTCATCTAATCTATGACAAAGTAGGCAAGAATATACAATAGAGAAAAGACAGTCTCTTCAATAAGTGGTGCTGGGATAACTGGATAGCTACATGTGAAAGAATGAAATTAGAACATTCCCTGAGACCATACACAAAAATAAACTCAAAATGGATTAAAGACCTCAATGTAAGGCTGGACACTATAAAACTCTTAGAGAAAAACATAGGCAGAACACTCTTTGTTATAAATCATAGCAAGATCTTTTTTGACCCACCTCCCAGAGTAATTAAAATAAAAATAAGAAAATGGGACCTAATTAAACTTTAAAACTTTTGCACAGCAAAGGAAACCATAAACAAGATGAAAAGACAACCCTCAGAATGGGAAAAAATATTTGCAAATGGAGCAACTGACAAGGGAGTAATCTCCAAAGTATACAAACAGCTCATGCAGCTCAATATCAAGAAAAACAAACAACCCAATCAAAAAATGGGCAGAAGACTTAAATAGACATTTCTCCAAAGAAGACATACAGATGGTCAAAAGGCACATGAAAAGATGCTCAACATCACAAATTATTAGAGAAATGCACATCAAAACTACAATGAGGTATCACCTCAAACTTCAGAATGGCCATCATCAAAAAATCTACAAACGGGGGCTTCCCTGGTGGCGCAGTGGTTGATAATCTGCCTGCTAATGCAGGGGACATGGGTTCGAGCCCTGGTCTGGGAGGATCCCACATGCCACAGAGCAACTAGGCCCATGAGCCACAACTACTGAGCCTGCGCGTCTGGAGCCTGTGCTCTGCAACAAGAGAGGCCACGATAGTGAGAGGCCCACAAAACACAATGAAGACTGGCCCCCACTTGCCACAACTGGAGAAAGCCCTTGCACAGAAACAAAGACCCAACACAGCAACAATAAATAAATAAATTACTAAACTCCTACTCCCAACATCTTAAAAAAAAAAATCTACAAACAATAAATGCTGGAGAGGGTGTGGAGAAAAGGGAACCCTCTTACACTGTTGGTGGGAATGTAAATTGATACAGCCACTGTGGAGAACAGTATGGAGGTTCCTTAAAAATCTAGAAACAGAACTACCATATGACCCAGCAATCCCACTCTTGGGCATATAGCCAGAGAAAACCATAATTCAAAATGATATATGCACCCCAATATTCATTGCAGCACTAGTTACAAGAGCCAGGACATGGAAGCAACCTAAATGTCCATCAATAGAGGAATGGATAAAGAAGATATGGTACATATACAAAATGGAATATTACTCAGCCATAAAAAGGAATAAAACTGTGTGATTTGCAGAGATGTGGATGGACCTAGAGACTGTCATACAGAGTGAAGTAAGTCAGAAATAGAAAAACAAATATTGTATATTAACACATATATGTGGAGTCTAGAAAAATAGTTCAGATGAACTTATTTGCAAAGCAGAAATAGAGACACAGACATAGGGAACAAACATATGGATACCAAGGGGGGAAGAGGGGTGGGATGAATTTGGAGATTGGGATTGAGATATATACACTATTATGTATAAAATAGATAACTAATGAGAATCTACAGTATAGCACAGAGAACTCTACTCAGTGCCCTGTAGTGACCTAAATGGGAAGGAAATCCAAAAAAGAGGTAATATGTGTATATGTATGACTGACTCACTTTGCTGTACAGCAGAAACTAACACAACAGTGTAAAGCAACCATACTCTAATAAAACAAACAAAACCAAAAAACAAAACTAAAAAAAAAAAAAACAAGGACATCTATATGCTGCCTACAGGAGACTAACTTCAGATCTAAACACACACAGAGACTGAAATTGAGGAGGTGGAAAATGGCATTTCATGCAAATGGAAATCAAAAGAAAGTCAGGTTATCAAACTTATACAAAATTGACTGCAAAATAAGACTGTAACAAGAGACAAAGAAGAACATTACATAGTGATCAAGGGATTAATCCAAGAAGATATAACAATTGCAAATATATATGCACCCAACATAGGAGCACCTAAATCCATAAAGCAAATATTAACAGACACAAAGGGAGAAACTGACAGTAACACAATAATAGTAGGGGACTTTAACATCCCACTTACATCAATAGACAGATCATCCAGACAAAAAATCAATAAGGAAACACTGGCCTTAAAGTTCATGTTAGAACAAATGGACTTAATATATGTATATAGAACATTCCATCCAAGAGCAGCAGAATACAAATTCTTTTCAAGTGCACATGGAACATTCTTCAGGATAGAAGACATGCTAGCACATAAAACAAGTCTCAGTGAATTTAAGAAAATTGATATAATATCAAGTGTTTTTTCTGACCACTATTTTAGGAGACTAGAAATCATCTGTAAAAAAAATAAAATAAAATAAAAATACCCAAAACACAAACACATGGAACCAAACAAAATGCAAGTAAACACCCAATGAGTACATGAATAAATCAAAGAGGAAATAAAAAAATACCAGAAGACAAATGAAAATGAAAACACAATGATCCAAAATCTATGATACGTAGCAAAGCAATTTTAAGAGGGAAGTTTATAGCAATAAAAGCCTAGCTTAGGAGACAAGAAAAATCTCAAACAACCTAAACTACCATTTACAGGAAGTAGAAAAAAAGAAAAAAACAAAAACAATGTAACTAGAAGAAAAGAAATCATAAAGATCAGAGCAGAAACAAATGAAATTGAGACTAAAATAAAATAGAAAAGAGTAATGAAGCTAAGAGTTGGTTCATTGAAAAGATAAACATATATTGATAAATGTTTAACCACACTGATCACACAAAAAAAGAGAGGACTCAAATCAATTAAATCTAATTTTTCAGAAATAAAAAAGGAGAAGTTACAATCAACACCACAGAAATATAAAGGATCATAAGAGGTTATGGCAAACAGTTATATGCCAACAAAATGTAAAATCTAGAAGAAATGGACAAATTTCTAGTAGTGTACAATCCCTCAAGACTGAACCACAAAGAAAGAAAATATGAACAGATGATTTATCAGTAATTATCAGAGGATATTTTTGTTGGCAGAATTTTATATTTATTCAAAAATTAGTGGCTGGACTAATTTTTATTTTGCATTTCTGCTTAAGAAACAGTGTGCCTGTGATAAAGTATTTTTAAAATAACTCTCATGGGAAAAAAAATCTGGCTTTACAAGTTATTGCTTCAGTATCAGTAGGAATTTAAATAACTTTTTTTACTTAACTAATATAAGAGATTAAGTAAATACTAAGCAGTAATGAAATACAGGTATAAGAAACATTATATGGCAAGAACAAAAATATTATATTGTTTAGGATATTTATTCATATTTTCATCAATATTTATGGTATTGACCTGTAGTTTAACTCTTAGGATGTTAGATGATTTTTGAGTGAGAAATGAGAAAGATCATATCAGCCACACATTTTGATTAGTTATTTTTCAATATAGATTGGAGATAGGGGAGTACCAGCAGCTGAATTTCTCTATTTGCTATGGGGATTTCCTAAAAAATAACATTAAGTCAGTAGGCATAGATATATGATGATAGATGATAGATAGATAGGAAAATAATGTACTTCAATAAAAAAGAAAACACTGCATAGCTTAGAGCACACTCTTTCAGGTTGCTGAGTCTGATTATATGGGAGCTCTGTGCCTTTCATTACCTTTAGGTATTTTACAACCCTATAAGTTGTAAATAACTGATAGCAATGCAAAACAATTCTTGTCTACAGACAGGCAAATAAATTCTGTTAGGCAAAGGTTCAATTGATTTCCCTCCCTCATATTGGAAAAAGGCATTTCTGTGTCATTTGCTTATTCATTTCAATATTCCTGATTAATAAATGTGTCTGTTCTTTGGATTCTTCTTTGAACCAACTATGTCTGCCTGACTCACTCATTAATAATTAGTTCAACAAAATGTTTAGCCTATGTTTATTTTATATCTGTATGAGAGTGATTTTACCTTTTTAAAAAATAATTATCAATGACAGAGAAAGGAAGAAAGAAAGAAAGAAAGAAGGAAAGGAAGGAAGGAAGGAAGGAAAGGAAGGAGGGAGGGAGGGAGGGAGGAAAGAATTTAGATTTACCAAACTAACTCTTCATTAACCTTCCGGAAAACTGATATCTGAAAAGAAGTCAATTTAAAATATAGAGTTTAGTTCTTACTTTTGTTCTTTTTCATTGACATTTCTCCTCCATTGTCTTCTTTCAAATACTAGAAGATATCTATATTTTGGTACTAAACACAACAGAGATTGACAGAGAAAGAGAAGAGATAAAGATATACACGATAGAATGGTACATCTTCCCATCTCCTTTCTTCCTACCTGTTTCTGTAACCTTGTTTTCATGCCATATATTTCTCCATCTATTCATGATTCTTATATGATAATAATATTTACCAAAATTTTTAGACTAAAATTACGGAAAGTTGTTTACTTTTGTAATAGACTTATGTCAATGAAATTCCTCAATTAACCCCATTCTGAGCTTCAGATCTCTGATGTAAACAAGAAGTCAAGATTACTAGGTGATCTCTAAGTTCACTTTCATTCTCAAAATCTCCATGACTTACAATTAACAAGTAAAGTCCAGGGGGTAAAGGCCACATATAATCTTTAATATCATACCTCTTTATATTTCACTGTTTGTATTTTGTATATTTTACACTGTCTTTTATAAGAAAACTTAACAGGTCAATTTTTAAAAGCAGAAGATCTATTACTTCTTTACTTCTAACCTTGTTTGTTTCATTCTTGTACCATCATCTTTTTCCCGTCTAAACCTATCAGCAGTGAGTAGAGTATCGCAAGACTTCAGTACATATTTATTTCAACATTGCACCCTAAACTGTATGGCCAACACATCAACTAGAGTTGTCCCTTAAAAATTTAGATCTATAAAGTTGGACCATGTCATTCCTGTATTTAAAGCTTTTCATAGATGTCCCATTTCACTCAGAATAAAAGATAAGGCACTTATTATATGACTAGAATGTAATCTATAAGGACATAGAAACTCTTTCACCAGCTGGTACTATTTCCCCCTCACTGTTTCTCCTCACACATTGTTGCTTTGAGTCCCTTGTATTTGTTGCTCCCCCAGAAATACACATGGCTAACTTCACTTGCTTCTAAGTTTTACTCAGTCTTCACCTATCTCCTAACAGCTTATTTAAAATTTTAACTTCCCCTGCACCCCTGCCAAATTTCCAGTCCTCTTAACCCTTCTCTAGATCCTTTCTCCATAGCACTCATCACTTTATATCATAGTATACAGTACAATTCTTTTGGCGTTGTTTATTTTCTGCTACTTCCCACTAGAATGTAAGCTACACAGAGGCAGGGGATTTTGCCAATTTAGTGTACTGATGTATCTCAAGCACTTAAAGAGTGCCTAGCAAAAAAATAGATGGTCAACAATATTTGTTGAATAATTGAAAAATTAAAATAAATTATCGAATTAATGAATTGTCCCCATTTACTTTTACTATGCCCCAAGTAAATTGTTTAACTATGTCCAATTTAACATAGCTATAGATGATAGCAGTGAAAAGAAAAACGTTTATAGGAGGTGTTGGACTGAATGGTTGTTCCTATCCAAAAACCATATGTTGAAGTCCTACCTCCCCCGATGTGATGGTATTAGGAGACAGAGCCTTTGGGAAGTAATTAGGTCATGAGGGTGGATCATTACCCTGATAAAGAGACCCCAGAAAGATCCCTCTTCCTTTCACCACGTGAGGACACAGGAAGAAGACGGCTGCCTAGGAAACAGGACGTGAACTCTTAGCAGACACCAAATCTGCCAGCACCTTGATCTTAAACTTCCCAGTGCCCAGAACTGTGAGAAATGTATTGCTTTTGTTTATAAGCTATCCAGTTTATAGCATTCTGTTATAGCAGTGCAAATGGACTAAGACAGGAGGTAATTTCAAAATTTTTAAAAGCATCTGTAAATCATCAGCATAAATGCTAGAATCAACTTATTTAATAAAAGTATTTTAAAAATACAAAATTTCTTTGAGCAATACTTGTGTTAGACACTGAAGACAGCAAAAGAAAGACATGTTCCTGCCCTCAAAGATTTCTAAACTTCTTGATCAAACAGGTAAGTCAAAAAATATTAAAGAGGACATAAAGAGGAAACAAAGGAAAACGAAGAAAAGATTGAAGTTGGTTCCAGCAAGCCTTTCAATTTTGAGCTGGAATGCTGTTACCGTAAAGTGGGTCTCTTTTAAAATCCATTGGCAGTAAACACTTCAGTCCCCAAAAAGTATTGGGGCAGAAGAGCAGATTATATGGAAGAAATTGTATTAGCCCTAATATCTCAGGGGAATATTTCACAGTTTTCTATTTGCAAGGATAGCCCTTCTTCTGAACTGAGAAATCCTTTTCTTATAAGAAACAATTAGTTATCTCGTATAATAGATTGCTGATATCTTATATTCCCCTTTACCTTCTCCTGTGATCAGTTAATGTATGTCTCCAGTTACATGCCACATTTTCACTTTAAATGGCACTTATGAAGATCTTGCTATTGCTTTATAATACTTTCTACATTACTCTTTGTTTCTTCAAATCATTTACAGTTAACTATCTAAGTTTTTATCAAAGGAAAACTCCTTCATTGAGCTATTCCAAAAATTTAAAGCAGTTAATCCACTAACATTTTTAAAGCACTCACGCTGCCTTCACTGTTATAATGTGTACTGTTATGACTTCTAGATTATGTTAATAAGGAAACTCTCCAAAGTCGAACACTCACAAAGCACACCATTGTTCCACCCGCAGCAACCCATGCATTTACTCATGGCAATAAATTCAATCACATTACTTCAGTTATCGCAGATTTATACTCACTTGTTATCAGTCAGTACACTGACTTTAAAATTTGGCTCAGAGGTTTTTTTTGTTTTGTTTTGTTTTTGCGGTACGCGGGCCTCTCACTGTTGTGGCCTCTCCCGTTGCGGAGCACAGGCTCCGGACGCGCAGGCTCAGCGGCCGTGGCTCACGGGCCCAGCCGCTCCGCAGCATGTGGGATCCTCCCGGACCGGAGCACGAACCCGCGTCCCCTGCATCGGCAGGTGGACTTTCAACCACTGCGCCACCAGGGAAGCCCTGGCTCAGAGTTTTTCATTACCTCTGTGGAACTTCCCTTTCACTCCTATCAGAACTGGGCTGCATTTATATGTGCCCTAAGTCCTTAACTTTCTAATAATAAATCTCAAATTCATCAACCCCTTTGTCAGGTCTCTCATCCATGGGCACCAGAGCATTCACCTGTTATGCCCCCGAGTTGTGGAATTCCCTGAACTGAACACTCCTCTCCAAATCCCCAGAGCTTTAAAAATCCCTTTTAAGTCTCCCTTATTACAATTTTCTATTAATATTTGATCTGCCACTGACACATGCTGTAGGCTTGGTTTTTATAAATATATACATAAGGAGATGAAAAGTCTTTTTATTTTCCTCCCCATTTGTGAACAGAACTAAAACGTCCTCTCCTTCTCTGTTGGTATTTTATATTTTTCATCATTCCTTCCTTTCTCACTTTCATTACTAGCAGAACAACTACCCAATAGGCTTTGGTCACTAGCCGGGGTTTAGAGTTAAAGGTTTCATGTGTTTGGGATCACAATATCATTAATTACCTTGCACCCTAGAGATTGGTGTAGACTTTTTTTTTAAGGAGACAACATGCAGTTAGGAGAAAAACAGCTCATTCCTTATAGCTACCCTCCTCCATTGCCTGTCCTACATAGCAGCTTTTTCTTTGATCTTTAATTCATAAACATTCTGACTTAATGCTGCTCTTTTGTCAAAAGAAAAGTACATTTAGTGGCACTCAAGGACATGTGATTTCTGTACTGTAATGGTGATATAAGCAATAACATCAGACTGTGGGTCCTAGATAGCCCTATTCCAAAGGAGTCTGTTCCAGCATTTGCCAATATTAAAAGAATGTTTATTTTTGCATTTTCCTTGACACATAGTCCAGAACTATGCACACAGTGAGCATTTCAAAAATGTTTGTAGAACATTGAATCAATTAGTTTTATCTCAGTTTTGTAATTTTTATTTCCCTTTGAAAAGGATCTAGTTTTCTGTTTCTCTACTCATTAGAGTACACAGTTTTTCTGTTACCCTTGTCTGTTCTACAGCTATTGATCAGCCTATTGATTAGGACCCAGAGGCTAGCTGACAGCCAGGAAAGGGCATTATATTCTGGTACAATTTCCCTCTAAATGCTTAATGTTCTTTAAACCCCTCATTCAATTAGATGGCACAAGCTATTATACATAAGTGCCCTACCATGGAAACTTACATGCTCATATCTGCAAGATACAGAGAAAAGAAGGCAAAGAGTAAGTTAATAGGACATTGTCTGTATGTTTGGTAAATCCTGTGGAGTTTAGGGCTCAAGGTTAATATCAGAGTGCCAGGCTATGGAATTTAAACAGCAGGTATATTTCAATAGCACAGAATATGAAAGAGAACAGAATATAGCCTGATATATTATTCTGTTATTTGAAATGGGTACAGTGTAAAATTCAGCATTTTCTCTGAAATATTTTGAAGAATATTTAAGCCACTGAAAATAATGGCAAAGTTGAAACTTTTTTAAAATTTCTAAAGTAGGTGACCGGATTGGATTTCACTAACTGGTGGAGTTTTAAGAGTTCTGATATACTTACAGATAGAAAAAAGAAAGGACTGCTTTTTCTTTGTGGGAAGGAAGACAAAATTAATCTCATAAGATATAAAACTTAATACATGAAGATTATTAGTTGTTATTAATGTAGGAAGACACTGGATTTTACATGAGAATAAAAATTATCGTGCTTCTGCTAGGTATTGGGAGCCCTTCAATGGGACAGCACATGGCTGGTAAAATAAAATGAAGGCTTGTTTTAGCCACTATTCACTCCCGTCTCTGATGCTTTTGTGCTTTGCACGAATGTACAACAGTAACTGACCTCCTGATAAATGCTCTTACAATGGATATGAAAATACAAGCAAAATAGAGAATCAGTTTCATCATCTCTTCTGGGCAACTTTGAAATTTATAATTATGATACAACCTATAATTATGATACACAACAATGGCTTATATTTAAAGCAAAATCAGTAAATTCCCAGCATAGCACTACAGCTTTGCCTGATCTCAATTAATTTTCAAACTAACTTTAGGAGGTGGGTAAATTTATTTTCTTCATTTTACAATAAGAAAACTCAAAATGACATATTAAGCTGTTTGACTGATATGCCATACAGTTATAAAGTAGAGACAGGATTGGAATCCAGACAATATGATTATGCAAGGTTCAGCCACAATATAAACTACAAGCCTAAGGCATATCATAGTGTTTATATGTTTTATTCTTAATAAGGATACACTGTTTTTAAAAATTTGGAATCAATAAACCCAAAGAAGATAATTCAAATCACACTTAATCTCATTACAAAGAAAACTACTGTAAATATTTTGGAGCATGTATATTCCAAGTTGTCTTGTAATGGGTAATTTATATGTTGTTAGTAACCATTTTTTTTCAATTACCAGGTTTTCCACTAAAATAAAATTTCTATGACATAATTTATTACATGCATATATACACCTTCTGTGTACTATACTTTATCCAATAAATCACATACTTTTTTTTTTTTTTTTTTTTTTTTTTGCAGTACGCGGGCCTCTCACTGCTGTGGCCTATCTCGTTGCGGAGCACAGGCTCCCAACGCACAGGCTCCGAACGCGCAGTCTCAGCGGCCATGGCTCACGGGCCCAGCCGCTCTGCAGTATGTGGGATCCTCCTGGACCGGGGCACGAACCCACGTCCCCTGCATTGGCAGGCGGACTCTCAACCACTGCATCACCAGGGAAGCCCCCACATACTTTTAATAGTGTTTCCAATTTTATTTTGTTGCTGTCATTAAAACATTTTAATGAGTATCTTTGTTACCAAATGTTTAGAATTATACGTAGAATCATACTTAATTATTTTCCTAATATTCTGAATATTTTTGACAACTGCTAAACTACCCTCTAGGAAGTTATACCAATTTACACTAACAATATGTAATAATACTCATTTATACCCACACTAAGCAAAAGTGTCATTTTTTCTTCCAGTTTTACTGAGATATAATTGACATACAGTAATGTATAAGTTTAAGGTGTATAGCATAATAATTTGACTTACATACATCATGAAATGATTAGCACAATAAGTTTAGGAAACATCCATCGTCTCATATAGACACAAAGTAAGAAAAAACAGAAAAACGTATTTTTTTCCTTGTCATGAAAACTCAAGATTTACTCTCTTAACAACTTACATATATAACATTTAGCAATATTAATTATATTAATTATGTTGTACATTACATCCTTGGTACTTATATATCTTACAACTGGAAGTTTGTATATTTTGACCACCTTCATCCAATTCCCTCTCCCTCAACACTCCACCCCTGGTAACCACAAATACAAACTCTTTTTCTGAGTATATTTCTTTATTTCAATTATAATTGACCTACAATGCTATGCTACTTCCTGGTGTACAACATAGTGATTTGATATTTCTGTACATTACAAAAACGATTACTGTGGTAAATATAGTTACCATCTGGCAGCACACATTACATTATTATTTATTATATTCCCTACACTGTATATTTCAGTCCCCCTTCTGGTAATCACCTGTTTGTTCTTTACATCTAAGACTCTGTTTCTATTTTATTACATCTGTTCATTTGTTGTTTTTTAGATTCCACCTTTAAGTGATATCATTTGCTTTGTCTGACTTATTTTGCTTAGCATAATGCCCTCCAAGTCCATCCATATTGCTGCAAATGGCAAACTGTTGTTCTTTTCTATGGTTGAGTAATATTCCATTATATACACACACACATGTATATATATATATATATATATATATATATGTATATATATATATATACACATACATATATATACATATGTTACATATTCTGTATCTATTCATCAGTTTATGGAGACTTAGGCTGCTTCCATATCTTGGCTATTGTAAATAATTCTGCAATGAGCAATGGGTGCATATATTTTTTACAATTATTGTTTTGCTTTTCTTTGCAAAAATACCCAGGAATGGAATTACTGGATCATATGATAGTTCTATTTTTAATTTTTTTGAGAGAGCTCCATACTGCTTTCCATAGTGGCTGTACCAGTTTACATTCCCACCAAAGTGCATGAAGGTTCCCTTTTCTCCACATCCTCACCAACATTTGTTATTTGTTGTTTTTTGATAATAGCCATTATGACAGGAATGAAGTGACATCACATTGTGGTTTTGATTTCCACTTTCCTGATGTTTAGTGATATTGAGATGGCCTGTTGCCCATCTGTATGTCTTCTTCAGAAAAATGTCTGTTCAGATCCTCTGCCATTTTTTTTATACATCTTTATTGGAGTATAATTGCTTTACACTGGTGTGTTAGTTTCTGCTTTATAACAAAGTGAATCAGTTATACATATACATATGTTCCCATATCTCTTCCCTCTTGCGTCTCCCTGCCTCCCACCCTCCCTATCCCACCCATCCAGGTGGTCACAAAGCACCGATCTGATCTACCTGTGCTATGCGGTTGCTTCCCACTAGCTACTGATTTTACGTTTGGTACTGTACATATGTCCATGCCACTCTCTCACTTTGTCACAGCTTACTCTTCCCCATCCCCATATCCTCAAGTCCATTCTCTAGTAGGTCTGTGTCTTTATTCCCATCTTACCCCTAGGCTCTTCGTGACATTTTTTTTTTCTTATATTCCATGTATATGTGTTAGCATATGGTATTTCTCTTTCTCTTTCTGACTTACTTCACTCTGTACGACAGACTCTAGGTCCATCCACCTCACTAAAAATAACTCAATTTCATTTCTTTTTATGGCTAAATAATATTCCATTGTATATATGTGCCACATCTTCTTTATCCATTCATCCGATGATGGACACTTAGGTTGTTTCCATCTCCTGGCTATTGTAAATAGAGCTGCAATGAACATTTTGGTACATGACTCTTTTTGAATTATGGTTTTCTCAGGGTATATGCCAAGTAGTGGGATTGCTGGGTCATATGGTAGTTCTATTTTTAGTTTTTTAAGGAAGCTCCATACTGTTCTCCATAGTGGCTGAACCAATTCACATTCCCACCAGCAGTGCAAGAGGGTTCCCATTTCTCCACACCCTCTCCAGCATTTATTGTTTTTAGATTTTTTGATGATGGCCATTCTGACTGGTATGAGATGGTATCTCATTATAGTTTTGATTTGCATTTCTCTAATAATTAATCATGTTGAGCATGCTTTCATGTGTTTCTTGGCAGTCTATATATCTTCTTTGGAGAAATGTCTATTTAGGTCTTCTGCCCATTTTTGGATTAGGTTGTTTGTTTTTTTGTTATTGAGCTGCATGAGCAGCTGATAAATTTTGGAGATTAATCCTTTGTCAGTTGCTTCATTTGCAAATATTTTCTCCCATTCTGAGGGTTGTCTTTTGGTCTCGTTTATGGTTTCCTTTGCTGTGCAAAAGCTCTGAAGTTTCATTAGGTCCCATTTGTTTATTTTTGTTTTTATTTCCATTTCTCTAGGAGGTGGGTCAAAAAGGATCCTGCTGTGATTTATGTCATAGAGTGTCCTGCCTATGTTTTCCTCTAAGAGTTTGATAGTTTCTGGCCTTACATTTAGTTCTTTAATCCATTTTGAGCTTACTTTTGTGTATGGTGTTAGGGAATGATCTAATCTCATACTTTTACATGTACCTGTCCAGTTCTCCCAGCATCACTTAGTGAAGAGGCTGTCCTTTCTTCACTGTACATTCCTGCCTCCTTTATCAAAGATAAGGTGACCATATGTGCGTGGGTTTATCTTTGGGCTTTCTATCCTGTTCCATTGATCTATATTTCTGTTTTTGCGCCAGTACCATACTGTCTTCATTACTGTAGCTTTGTAGTATAGTCTGAAGTCAGGGAGCCTGATTCCACTAGCTCCATTTTTCGTTCTCAGGATTGCTTTGGCTATTCAGGGTCTTTTGTGTTTCCATACAAATTGTGAATTTTTTTGTTCTAGTTCTGTGAAAAATGCCTGTGTTAGTTTGATAGGGATTGCATTGAATCTGTAGATTGCTTTGGGTAGTAGAGTCATTTTCACGATGTTAATCCTTCCAATCCAAGAAAATGGTATATCTCTCCATCTATTTGTATCATCTTTAATTTCTTTCATCAGTGTCTTATAATTTTCTGCATACAGGTCTTTTGTCTCCTTAGGTAGCTTTATTCCTAGATATTTTATTATTTTTGTTGCAGTGGTAAATGGGAGTGCTTTCTTGATTTCACTTTCGGATTTTTCATCATTAGTGTATAGGAATGCCAGATATTTCTGTGCATTCATTTTGTATCCTGCTACTTTACCAAATTCATTGATTAGCTCTAGTAGTTTTCTGGGACCATCTTTAAGATTCTCTACGTTTAGTATAATGTCATCTGCAAACAGTGACAGCTTTACTTCTTCTTTTCTGATTTGGATTCCTTTTATTTCCTTTTCTTCTTTGAATGCTATGGCTAAAACTTCCAAAACTATGTTAAATAAGAATGGTGAGAGTGAGCAACCTTGTCTTGTTCCTGATCTTAGTGGAAATGCTTTCAGTTTTTCACCATTGAGGATGATGTTGGCTGTGGGTTTGTCATATATGGCCTTTATATGTTGAGGAAAGTTCCCTCTAAGCCTACTTTCTGGAGGGTCTCTATCATAAATGGGTGTTGAATTTTGTCAAAAGCTTTCTCTGCATCTATTGAGATGATCATATGGTTTTTCTCCTTCAAATTGTTAATATGGTGTATCATGTTGATTGTTTTGCATATATTGAAGAATCCTTGCATTCCTGGAATAAACCCCACTTGATCATGGTGTATGATCCTTTTAATGTGCTGTTGGACTCTGTTTGCTAATACTTTGTTGAGGATTTTTGCACCAATGTTCATCAGTGATATTGGCCTATAGTTTTTTTTCTATGTGACATCCTTGTCTGGTTTTGGTATCAAGGTGATGGTGGCCTTGTAGAATGAGATTGGGAGTGTTCCTCCCTCTGCTATATTTTAGAAGAGTTTGAGAAGGATAGCTGTTAGCTCTTCTCTAAATGTTTGATAGAATTCACCTGTGAAACCATCTGGTCCTGGGCTTTTGTTTGTTGGAAGATTTTTAATCACAGTTTAGATTTCAGTGCTTGTGATTGGTCTGTTCATATTTTCTATTTCTTCCTGATTTAGTCTCGGCAGGTTATGCATTTCTAAGAATTTGTCCATTTCTTCCAGGTTGTCCATTTTATTGGCATAGAGTTGCTTGTAGTAATCTCTCATGATCTTTTGTGTTTCTGCAGTGTCAGTTGTTACCTCTCCTTTTTCATTTCTAATTCTATTGATTTGAGTCTTCTCCCTTATTTTTTTGATGAGTCTGGCTAATGGTTTATCAATTTTGTTTATCTTCTCAAAGAACCAGCTTTTAGTTTTATTGATCTTTGCTATCATTTCCTTCATTTCTTTTTCATTTATTTCTGATCTGATCTTTATGATTTCTTTCCTTCTGCTAACTTTAGGGTTTTTTGTTCTTCTTTCTCTAATTGCTTTAGGTGAAAGGTTAGGTTGTTTATTCGAGATGTTTCCTGTTTCTTAAGGTAGGATTGTATTGCTATAAACTTCCCTCTTAGAACTGCTTTTGCTGCATCCCATAGGTTTTGGGTCGTCGTGTCTCCATTGTCATTTGTTTCTAGGTAATTTTTGATTTCCTCTTTGATTTCTTCAGTGATCGCTTCTTTATTAAGTAGTGTATTGTTTAGCCTCCATGTGTTTGTATTTTTTACAGATCTTTTCCTGTAATTGATATCTAGTCTCATAGTGTTGTGGTCACAAAAGATACTTGATAGGATTTCAATTTTTTAAAATTTACCAAGGCTTGATTTGTGACCCAAGATATGATCTATCCTGGAGAATGTTCTTTGTGCATTGGAGAAGAAAGTGTATTCTGTTTTTTTGGATGGAATGCCGTATAAATACTAATTAAGTCCATGTTGTTTAATGTGTCATTTAAAGCTTGTGTTTCGTTATTTATTTTCATTTTGGATGATCTGTCAATTGGTGAAAGTGGGGTGTAAAGTCCCCTACTATGAATGTGTTACTGTCAATTTTCCCTTTTGTGGCTGTTAGGATTTGCCTTATGTCTTGAGGTGCTCCTATGTTGGGTGCATAAATATTCACAATTGTTATATCTTCTTCTTGAATCGATCCCTTGATCATTATGTAGTGTCCTTCTTTGTCTCTTCTAATAGTCTTTATTTTAAAGTCTATTTTGTCTGATATGAGAATTGCTACTCCAGCTTTCGTTTGGTTTCCATTTGCATGGAATATCTTTTTCTGTCCCCTTATTTTCAGTCTGTATGTGTCTCTAGGTCTGAAGTGAGTCCGTTGTAGACAGCATATATACGGGTTTTGTTTTTGTATCCATTCAGCCAGTCTGTGTCTTTTGGTGGGAGCACTTAATCCATTTATATTTAAGGTAATTATAGATATGTATGTTCCTATTCCCATTTTCTTAATTGTTTTGGGTTTCTTATTGTAGGTCTTTTCCTTCTCTTGTGTTTCTTCCCTGGAGAAGTTCCTTTAGCATTTGTTGTAAAGGTGGTTTGGTGGTGCTGAACTCTCTCAGCTTTTGCTTGTCTGTAAAGGTTTTAATTTCTCCATCAAATCTGAATGAGATCCTTGCTGGGTAGAGTAATCTTGGTTATAGGTTTCTCTCCTTCATCACTTTAAATATGTCCTGCCAGTCCCTTCTGGCTTGCAGAGTTTCTACTGAAAGATCAGCTGTTAACCTTATGGGGATTCCATTGTGTGTTATTTGTTGTTTTTCCCTTGCTGCTTTTAATATGTTTTCTTTGTATTTAAATTTTGACACTTTGATTAATATGTGTCTCAGCCTGTTTCTCCTTAGATTTATCCTGTATGGGACTCTGTGTGCCTCCTGGATTTGATTAACTATTTCCTTTCCCATATTAGGGAAGTTTTCAACTATAATCTCTTCAAATATTTTCTCAGTCCCTTTCTTTTTCTCTTCTTCTTCTGGAACCCCTATAATTCGAATGTTGGTGCATTTAATGTTGTCCCAGAGGTCTCTGAGACTGTCCTCAGTTCTTTTCATTCTTTTTTCTTTATTCAACTCTGCAGTAGTTATTTCCACTATTTTATCTTCCAGGTCCCTTATCCGTTCTTCTGCCTCAATTATTTTGCTATTGATCCCATCTAGAGTATTTTTCATTTCATTTATTGTGTTGTTCATCGTTGCTTGTTTCATCTTTAGTTCTTCTAGGTCCTTGTTAAATGTTTCTTGCATTTTCTCTATTCTATTTCCAAGATTTTGGATCATTGTTACTATCATTATTCTGAATGCTTTTTCACGTAGACTGCCTATTTTCTCTTCATTTGTTAGGTCTGGTGGGTTTTTATCTTGCTCCTTCATCTGCTCTGTGTTTTTCTGTCTTCTCATTTTGCTTATGTTACTGTGTTTGGGGTCTCCTTTTTGCAGGCTGCAGGTTCATAGTTCCCGTTGTTTTTGGTGTCTGTCCCCAGTGGCTAAAGTTGGTTCAGTGGGTTGTGTAGGCTTCCTGGTGGAGGGGACTAATGCCTGTGTTCTGGTGGATAAGGCTGGATCTTGTCTTTCTGGTGGGCAGGTCCATGTCTGGTGGTGTGTTTTAGGGTGTCTGTGGACTTATTATGATTTTCGGCAGCCTCTCTGCTAATGGGTGGCATTGTGTTCCTGTCGTGCTAATTGTTTGGCATATGGTGTCCAGCACTGTAGCTTGCTGGACGTTGAGTGAAGCTGGGTGCTGGTGTTGAGATGGAGATCTCTGGGAGATTTTCACCGTTTGATATTATGTGGAGCTGGGAGGTCTCTTATGGATCAGTGTCCTGAAGTTGGCTGTCCCACCTCAGAAGCACAGCACTGACTCCAGGCTGCTGCACCAAGAGCCTTTCATCCACACGGCTCCGAATAAAAGGTGGAAGAAGAAAGAGAGAAAGAGAGAAAGAGAGAGAGAGCGAGAGAGAGAGAGAGAGAGAGAGAGAGAAAGAGAGAAAGAAAGAAAGAAAGAAAGAAAAAAGAAAGAAAAGAAAGTAAGAAAGATGAAAAATAAAATAAATATAAAATAAAATAAAGTTATTAAAATAAAATATAATTATTAAGAAAAAAAATTTTTTAAAGAAAAAAAAAAAGGACAGATTGAACCCTACGACACATGGTGAAAGCAAAGCTATTCCGACAAGATCTCACACAGAAGCATACACATACACACTCACGAAAATAGGAAAAGGGGAAAAAATCATAAATCTTGCTCTCAAAGTCCACCTCCTCAATTTGGGATCATTCATTGTCTATTCATGTATTCCACAGATGCAGGGTACATCAAGTTGATTGTGGAGCTTTAATCCACTGCTTCTGAGGCTGCTAGGAGAGATTTCCCTTTCTCTTCTTTGCTCGCACAGCTCTGGGGCTCACCTTTGGATTTGGCCCCACCTCTGCGTGTAGGTCTCTGGAGGGCGTCTGTTCTTCGCTCATACAGGACAGGGTTAAAGGGGCAGCTGCTTTGGGGGCTGTGTCTCAGTCATGCCAGGGAGAGGGAGGGGTGCGGCTGCAGGGCGAGCCCACGACGGTAGAGGCCAGCAGGACGTTGCACCAGCCTGAGGCGTGCCGTGTGTTCTCCCAGGGAAGTTGTCCCTGGATCCCGGGACCCTGGTAGTGGCAGGCTGCACAGGCTCCCTGGAAGGGAGGTGTGGATAGTGACCTGTGCTCGCACACAGGCTTCTTGGTGGTGGCGGCAGCAGCCTTAGTGTCTCATTCCCTTCTCTGGGGTCCGCGCTGTTAGCTGCGGCTCGTGTCCTTCTCTGCAGCTCCTTTAAGCAGCACTCTTAATTCCCTCTCCTCGCGCACCAGGAAACAAAGAGGGAAGAAAAAGTCTCTTGCCTCTTCGGCAGGTCCAGACTTTTCCCCAGACTCCCTCCCGGCCAGCCGTGGTGCACTAATCTCCTGCAGGCTGTATTCACGCCGCCCACCCCAGTCCTCTCCCTGTGCTCTGACTGAAGCCCGAGCCTCAGCTCCCAGCCCTGCCCGCCCCAGCGGGTGAGCAGACAAGCCTCTCGGGCTGGTGAGTGCCCGTCAGCACTGATCCTCTGTGTGGTAACCTCTCCGCTTTGCCCTCCGCACCCCTGTTGCTGCGCTCTCCTCTGTCGCTTTGTGGAGCTTCTCCCCTCCACCACCCACAGTCTCTGCCCGTGAAGGGGCTTCCTAGTGTGTGGAAACTTTTCCTCCTTCACAGCTCCCTCCCGCTGGTGCAGGTCCCATCCCTATTCTTTTGTCTCTGTTTATTCTTTTTTCTTTTGCTGTACCCAGGTACGTGGGGAGTTTCTTGCCTTTTGGGAGGTCTGAGGTCTTCTACCAGCATTAAGTAGGTGTTCTGTAGGAGTTGTTCCACATGTAGATGTATTTCTGGTGTATCTGTGGGGAGGAAGGTGATCTCCACATCTTACTCTTTCACCACCTTCCCCCTCCTGTCCCCCTCTGCCCATATTTTAATCAGGTTCTTTGTTCTTTCAATGGTGAGTTTTATGTATTCTTTGTATATGAACCCCTTATCAGATTTATCATTTGCAGTATCTTCTCCCATTCAGTAGGCTGTCTTTTCATTTTGTTGATAATTTTCTTTGCTATGTAAGAGCTTTTTATTTTGATGTAATCCCATTTGTTTATTTTTGCTTTTGATTCCCTTGCCTGAAGAGACATATCCAAAAACATTATTGCTAAAACTGATGTCAAACAGTGTACTCCTTATGTTTTTTTTTTTTAATGAGTTTTATGGTTTCAGGTCTTACATTTAAGTCTTTAATTCCATTTTGAATTTATTTTTGTATATGGTGTGTCCAAGTCCACTTTGATTCTTTTGCATGTAGCTGTTCAGTTTTCCCAACACCATTTACTGAAGAGGCCATCTTTTCCCCATTGTATATTCTTGTCTCCTTTGTTGTAAATTGATTGACCATATTAATGTGGGTTCATTTCTGGCCTCTCTCTTGTGTTTCATCAAGCTACATGTCCGTTTTTGTGCCAGCTCCATACTGGTTTGATTAATGTAGCTTTGTGGTATAGTTTGAAGACAGAAAGTTTGAAACCTCCAGCTTTATTCTTCTTTCTCAAGATTGCTTTGGCTATTTGGGCCTTTTGTGGTTTCACACAGATTTTATGATGAATTTTCCTAGCTCTGTGAAAATGCCATTAGAATTTTTATAGGAATTGTATTCAATATGTAGATTGTCTTAGGTAGTGTGGTCATTGTAACAATATTAATTCTTCCAGTTCATGAACACAGTGTATCCTTCCATTTGTTTATGTCACCTTCAGTGTCTTTCATCAGTGTCTTATAGTTTTCCAAGTAGAAGACTTTTACTTCCTTAGTTAGATTTATTCCTAGGTAATTTATTCTTTTTGATGAAATTGTAAATGGGATTGTTTTCAGAATTTCTCACTTTGATATTTTGTTGTTAGTGTATATACATGCATTAGACTTCTTTATATTAATTTTGTGTCCTACAACTTTACTGAATTCATTTATTAGTTCTAATAGTTTTTTAGTATCTTCTTCAGGAATTTCTGTATATACTATCATGTCATCTACAAATTTGGATTCCTTTTTCTTACTTTTTCTTGTCTGATTGCTGTGGCTAGAACTTCTAATACTATGTTGCATATAAGTGGCAAGAGTGGGCACCCTTGTTTTGTTTCTAACCCTAGAGAAAATGCTTTCAGCTTTTCAACGTTGAATATAATGTTAGCTGTGAACCAGTCATATATGGCCTTTATTATGCTCAAGTATGTTCCCTCTATACTCATTTTGATAGTTGAGAGTTTTTATCATAAATCTATGTTGAATTTTGTCAAAAGTTTTTTCTGCATCTGTTGAGATGATCATTTGATTTTTATTTTTCAATCAGTTAATGTGTATCATGTTGACAGCTTTGTAGATATTGATCCATCTTTGCCTGCCGGGTGTAAATCTTACCTGATCATGGTGTATGATTCTTTTAATGTACTGTTTAATTTGGTTTACTAATATTTTAGTTGATTTTTTTTTTCATCTATGGTCATCAGTGATATTGGTCTGTAATGTTCCCTATTTCATATTGTCATTGTCTGGTTTTGGTATCAGGGTGACCCTGGCCTGGTAGAATTAGTTTGGAAGAGCTCCTTTCTCTTCAATTTTCTGGAAGAGTTTGAGAAAGATAGGTGTTAACTCTTCTTTAAATATTTGGTAGAATTTACCTGTGAAGCTGTCTGACCCAGGATTTTGATTGTTGGGTTTTTTTTACCAATTCAATGAGCTGCTCCAGGACCCACCTCCACCCACCAATGGGATGGCATTGGCCCCAGGATCCCCAAAGACACACAACCAGATGAGCTGGGAACCAGACCCACACACCAGTGTGCCAGCTACAATGCCAGGACACCTGGGACCTGCAACAAGGTGCCCCAGGGACTGATCCTGCTCACCAGTAGGCCAGCACTAGACCCAGGTCCACAGTCAACAATGTTGGGACCCAACCCCCAACGACCAGCAGCTGGTAGTCTCCATACTAAGAAGAGCTTGTCAGTCAACTGGGCTGGGGACCAGCCCAGCCGACCAGCACACCCACAGTAGTTGGCCCCACCATAACATAAGGACTCATGCAGTCTACATAGTGGCTAGAGCATATAGCTCTGGGACCACGGGGTAGTGTGCTTCTGGGCCCCATAAGACATCTCCTAAATAAGGGCACTTCTCCAAGATCAGGAAATGAAACCAACCTACCTAATATATACAAATAAACACAGAGAATTAGGCAAAATGAGGCAGCAAAGGAATATGTTCCAAACGAAGGAACAAAATAAAACCCCATAAGAAGAACTAAACAAAGTGAAGATAAGCAATATACTCAAGATAATGATTCAAGGTAATGATTATAAAGATGCTCAATTAACTCAGGAGATGAATAGATGAACACAGTGAAATGTTTAATAACTACTTATAAAGCTAGTAGGAGGGTTACAAGAAAGTAGTAAAATCATCTGTATCCTCAGCAAGTAGTTATAGGATACACAAAACAAAAAGATGTAAAATATGATGTCAAAAATAGTAATCATGGTGAGAGGGGAGTGAAAATGTATGGTTATCAAGTGCATTTGAAATTAAGGGATCACTAAAAAAGAGTGGACATATGTATATGTATAACTGATTCACTTCACTGTACACCTGCAACTAGCACAAATTGTAAATCAACTATACTCCAATTTTAAAAATTAAAATGAAATTTAAAAAGAAATTAAGAGATCAGCAGCTTAAAATAATTGTAGATATAGATATATAGTTTGCTATATATAAACCTCAGGGCAACCACAAACCAAAAATCTATAATAGATACACACACACACACACACACACACACACACACACACACACACACAAAAGAGAAAGGAATTAAAACATAACACTAAAGGTACTCATTAAATCACAAGGGAAGATAGCAAAAGAAGAAAGAAATAAAAAATCAACTACAAAAACAACCAGAAAACAATTAAAAAAATGGCAATAAGTACATACCTATCAGTAAAACTTCAAATGTAAATTAACTAAATGCTCCAATCAAAAGACACAGAGTGGCTAGATGGATTTAAAAAATAAGACTATATGCTGCCTACAAGAGACTCACTTCAAATCTAAACACACACACAGGCTGAAAGTGAGGGGATTGAAAAAAGTATTCCATGCAAATGAAAACAAAAAGAAATTTGGTGTAGCTATACTCATATCAGACAAAATAGACTTTAAAACAAAGACTGTAACAAGAGACAAAGAGTATATAATATAATAATAAAGGGATCAATCCAAGAAAAAGATTTCACAATTTTATATACATATGCATCCAACATAGGAGCACCTAAAGACATAAAGCAAATATTAAAAAACATAAAGAAGAAAGCTGACAGTAACATAATAATAGTAGGTGACTTTAACACCCCACTTACATCAATGGACAGATCATCCAGAAAGAAAATCAATAAGGAAACACTGACCTTAAATGACACATTAGACCAAATAAACTTAATAGATATATATAGAACATTCCACCCCAAAGCAGCACAATATACATTCTTTTCAAGTGCACAAGGAACATTTGCCAGGATAGATCACATGCTAGTACACAAACAAGCCTCAATAAATTTAAGAAGATGGAAATCATACCAAACATGTTTTCTGATGAAAAAGCTATGAGACTAGAAATCAGCTTTTAAGAAAAAAACTGCAAGAAACACAAACATGTGGAGGCTAAACAATATGCTACTAAACAACCAATGAGGGCTTCCCTGGTGGCGCAGTGGTTGGGGGTCCGCCTGCCGATGCAGGGGACGCGGGTTCGTGCCCTGGTCCGGGAGGATCCCGCATGCCGCGGAGCGGCTGGGCCCGTGAGCCATGGCCGTTGGGCCTGCGCGTCCGGAGTGGGAGGGGCCATGACAGTGAGAGGCCCACATACCGCAAAAAAAAAAAAAAAAAAAACAACCAATGAGTCACTGAAGAAATCAAAGAGGAAATCAAAAAATACCTGGAGACAAATGAAAATGAAAACACAATGATCCAAAAGCAATGGGATGCAGCAAAAGCAGTTCTAAGAGGGAGGTTTATAGCAATAAAAGCCTAGATCAGGAAACAAGAAACATCTCAAAAATCCTAGATCAGGAAACAAGGAACATCTCAAATAAGCAACCTAACACTACACCTAAAGGAAGTAGAAAAAGAAGAATGAAACAAACCAAAGTTAGTAGAAGGACAGAAATTTTAAAGCTCAGGGCAGAAAAAAATAAAATTGAGACTAAAAGAAGTAATAGAAAAGATCAATAAAATTAAGAACTGGTTCTTTGAAAAACAAGATCGATAAACTTTTAGCCAGACTCCCCAAGAAAAAAAGGAGGACCCAAATCAGTAAAATCAGAAATGAAAAAGGAGAAGTTATAACTGTCACAGAAATACAAAAAATCATAAGAGATTACTATGAATAATTATATACCAATAAAATGGACAACCTAGAAGAAATGGATAAATTCCTGGAAATGTACCATCTCCAAGACTGAATCAGGAAGAAATATAAAATACAAACAGACCAATTTCCAGGAATGAAACTGAATCAATTAAAAAAAAAGAAAAGAAAAGAAAAGAAAAAAAACAACAGTGCATTTTTTTTTTTTTTTTTTTTTTTTTTTTTTGCAGTACGTGGGCTTCTCACTGTTGTGGCCTCTCCCACTGCGGAGCACAGGCTCCCGACGCACAGGCTCAGCGGCCATGGCTCACAGGCCCAGCCACTCCGTGGCATGTGGGATCTTCCCGGACCGGGGCACGAACCCGTGTCCCCTGCATCGGCAGGCGGCTCTCAACCACTGCGCCACCAGGGAAGCCCCAACAGTGCATTTTTAAAATAACACAAAAGATGCCAGATTAAGACAAAGTGGTATTTCAATACTATTTTAATTTTATTTCTTTAATAAGTAATTTAGAACATTTTTTATGTTTATTGGTCTTTTATATTTTGGTGAACATATTGCTAACATTTTGCCCACTATTAAGGTATGTTATTTTCATTGGCTTGCAATATCTCCTCATATTCTATCATGTCATTACTTTTCTATGTATATTATACTTATTCCCATTTCATCATTTTTACTGAAATTTGGTTTGCATGGTTTTACCATGTGTAAATTTTCATATTTTATGGTTAAATATCTCAATCCTCCTTTTTATGGTTTATAGAGTTTTGCTTTTCATGTTGGAAGGCATTGACACAAAGTAATTAGATAAATATTCATCTTTTTTCTAAGGTTTTATGGATTTATTTTTATATTTAAAATACTAATTCATGTGAAAATTATTTTGCATAGGTTAAAGTAGATATTTAATTTTCACCCCCAAATCATGAGTTATTTGACCCAATATTTTTCAGTGAATTGCTTATCCTTTGCCCACTAATTGGAGATGCCACCTCTATCAATTATATAATTGTTATATATTTTGGGGTCTGATTCTGATTTTTCTGGCCTTTCCCTTTGATCAGCTACATAGATAATTTTACTGACTACTAGAAAAACTACCCTATATTGATTCTCTTTAAAAATTTTCCTGGGTTACCTGGCTTCGAATCTGGAATGAATTAGAAATTAGAAGTTCTTGATCAGAAATTGTAAAAAGATTAAAAAGTTACTGATGTCCAACCTACAGAATCCAAAAGGTAACTTCAATATTGGAATTTTTTTGAGTATTTGATTAAAAGAAAATAGATCAAAACAGATATAGTTGGGCCTATTATTTGGATAATCATATTGTAAGTACTTTTTATAAGTGCTTAGAGTGATTAAATAATGAAAAATTATCCTGGGGAGATGGTTTGGAATTACCTATGAAGTGATATATAAAATATGGGAATAATTTCAGTAAAGCACTCTACTACTACCACCTCTAAAAATAGGTAGATTACTGGCAGCTTTGAATAAAAGAAACTAAACAAATGTAATCAGACCCACCTTGAGAAAATCAACTGACTATGGAACACAAAGTTTTGAGATTTTTTAAAGTTGTAAAATTTTACTTGATATCAAAGGGACAACATAAATATTCACTTAAAATACATCTTCTAGGATATCCTGTTTGTTTTCTTTTTTAATATAAAAACTTTTATAACAGAAACAGCTATTTAAGTGATTGACTTGACAATGCAATGCTGGAAACAGTTCCCCAAGAGGTTCACACTGATACCAGAGAATACACTTTCACTTTGGATCTCCCAGAAAAAGCAGCTCCATAGTAAATGGCATTTGCTCATTAGAAATGTTGTATTTCTCTTATCATCTGCTTCAGAAGTGGGAAAGATATTATTAAGTTTTGCCAAGGTTAGATACCATACTGTCAGAGTTGTTCCAGGAAAAGCAAAGAGACAAACAAAGCGAACGTTCATTTTCAAGGGTACCTTATTTTGCAGCCACTTGAGAAATACAATACCTTCTGCCCCCAAATTTTTTCCCACCTGCTAAGGTTGTGAGACAGACAGATTGGTCAGCCAGCTTAGATTTCACAGGACAAGACTGGAGTAAATAAGTCATTCTATTTAGCTTTGAAAAAAAATCTATTGGAAGTGACAGAGCGGTCGATGAATAGAGATTATTTTGAAGTGTACTTGTAGAAACTGGCCTTGGTACAGGACTTTTTTTAAAGGGCATTCTTCCACTTTGTTGTTAGAATGGAGAAAATTGTGCAATTTTCCCATAAGCACTTGATTCTTTTCCTCTGTTATGGAGATGGAATTTCGTAAGAAGGGAACTACACCAGTATGAGTTAAAGCAAGGAAAGAAAAGGCAGCTGGTCCCTAGGAAAAAATGGTGCATTCTTTGCTCTTTCCCTGATGAAAGGAATCTATGGTTCCATTCCTGATTTAAGAAGCTGCTATTTACAAATGCGGCAAATGTATGCCTGAAGATTTAGCTCCTAGATTCCCACCCTAGGGAGAGATTTACATTTCACTGTTCACTTCAAGGACAGCAGTACTAATTCACCAAGACTCCAGCTATATTCCTTTTCTTCAAGGGTAGAATGGTGATAAACTAGCAGTAATATTTAAAACTTTATGTAATATTAGTATACACCAGGTCCCATTCTAAAAACTTTATATGTATTAACACATTTAATTCCCATAAAACCCTATAAGGCAATGCAAGTGTTAGAGGGGTTGACCCTCCACGCAGTTGAAAATCTATGTGTAACTTTTGACTCCCCCCAAAACTTAACTACTTAGAGCCTACTGCTGACTAGAAGTCTTACCAATAACATAAACAGTTGATTCTAGAAGCCTTACCAATAACATAAACAGTTGATTAACACATATTTTATGTTATATTTTATATACTATATTCTTACAATAAAGATAGCTAGAGAAAAGAAAATATTATTAAAATCATAAGGAAGAGAAAATACATTTATACTACTATATGGTATTTACCAATACCATAAGCTTATATCACCTGTTTACAAGATGAATTGCCTGTCAGTACCTACATAAATACTGATGGTTGTACAGCTCTGTGAATATACTGAAATTCATTGACGTATACACTGAAATGTACATAAACTGTACACTTAGACAAATTTTATGGTATGTAAATTATATCTCAATAAAGCTTTTCTAAAAAAAAATTAGAAATCAGCACATTCATCCTAACTACTCTACAAGAGAAGGTAACACAGTGGTTCCTCCCCAATCATGATGATGATATTCTTGAAAAATCTCATCAAAGATGAAATCAAAGGGGGAAAAGTTTACATTTAATTGGAGTAAAGAAATTTACAGGGAAGAAGTATGACTGTGATCCAAGGTTCTACTTATTACTATTTTACATTCTCTACATTAATAAATTGGGAAACATGACAAAAAGGAAAAATGCGGTGCATGTGTGCATGAAAGAGAATATCAATGCCACTTCATATAGCCTGTTTTAAGAAGCATTAATAACAGGTACTTTATCATGAGTGTGTATTTACCACTTCCTTTCTCTTAGCAATATCCTTCACCCAATTTCTACATAAATTTCTAAATGTGTTTTGTGTTGCTTTAGATAATATGCAAATCAAAAGCATCTTTCCTGTGTGTGGTCCTTCCTCTAAATGTTCCAGCTCAAGTAGCCAGTTAGTGATCCATAATTCTAAAAGTTTAAGAACAGAGATGCTTGAACAAAACCACCATAACACTGAAAGGATAGCCATATGACCAATAAAATGACTTTTTTAAAAAGAGAATATACCAATCCCTTCTTAACAAATTCATTATGTCAAACTTTCATTGAAAGTTTCCTTTTTAGCATTTTGCCAACCACAGAATCATGGTTTCAAGGATGTGGAGAGCTCTGAGTCTTTCTTCATCTTACTTTTTCAAATGATCCACTGTTCTCCTTCTCTGATTTACTGTATGAAATCAATACTTCCTGCATTATCAGTAGTTTACCTCTTAGAGAACTTACGTCAATGAGTTAACTCTTCAAGAACTTAAGTCAGGGCTTCCCTGGTGGCGCAGTGGTTGAGAGTCTGCCTGCAGATACAGGGTACACGGGTTCGTGCCCCGGTCCGGGAAGATCCCACATGCCGCGGAGCGGCTGGGCCCGTGAGTCATGGCCACTGAGCCTGCGTGTCCGAAGTCTGTGCTCCGCAACGCGAGAGGCCACAACAGTGAGAGGCCCGTGTACCAAAAAATAAATAAATAAATAAAAGAAAGAACTCAGGTCAATGAGTTAACTCTTCAAGAAGATTTTTATTTTAACCTTTGTTCGGCTAATTCAATCATATTTTACTGGAGAGAGAATTCCAAATCTGCCTCCCCAGAAAATTTAATATTAATCAACTTTTTGTATATTGTGCCAACTCCTGTATCCCACTGGCATGTTCCTTAATAATTCCCTTACTTTCAGTTAGGTTTACACCTAAGACATCCAAGTAAATGAGAAATTATCTTATATGATGTTTTTCCAGGATTTTACTACCTACTTCAGGAAGTTGTTCTAGAATCAAAACTCTTTATGATTATTTTACAACTTTAGTCCTAACTAAAGGAATTCCAAAGAAGACATTAAGGGGTTTTAAAAGACTGGAGAGCTAAAGGTGAAGAACATAGCAGATGTTCACACAAATCACTAATATTTACACAGACAGAAGAAACTAGAACTCCATCATGAGGGAGCAAGACTAGAGTAGCACTTAGCAGCATAGACCTGGGATCTAGAATATCTCCAATTTGCTTCATGCTTGTGCTGCTAATGAGTTTTACCATCTTGGAGAAACTTCTTACCCTTGCTGTGCCTCAGTTTCTTCATCTGTAAAATGGACCTAAAAAGAGTACCTATACTATAAGGTATTTGTGAACATTAAATGGGTAAATACATATAGAGCATTTAAAATACTGTCTAACATAATTGTTGGATATTATTGTCTTGTAGTTCATTGATTCTCAATCCAGGAAGGAAGGCATATGTCTGAATCACTTGGCAAGGTGTGTGTACATTCCACCGACCCCTTCCCACTCCAAGGACTGTACTATGTGATGGGGAGTCTCAAAGATTTTTAATCAGGGAAGCAACCTGATATTTGCTCATTACAAACATCTCTGTAGGGGCACTATAGAGGGACAGAGGAAAGAAAAATCGGGATGTCCATTGCAGATGTTCACATAATGCTCTGAAAGAAAACTGTAGTGAGAGGAATAGAAAAAGACATGATGGCTACAACATATGTTTATCAAAGTAAAAATACAGAGCCTAGTCACCTGGTGAGTGCAGGATGCCACCCATGTTTCTGCTTCAGTGTCCAGAATGGATGGAGCTACCATGTCTAAGAAGGAATTAGAAATAAAGAATATAAAGCACTTGTCTTCATAACTAGTAAACCAGTAAATGTGTATTCAGCAGTACACATATTGGGAGCAGCTGCAAAACAGATTCAACAAAAGAGAATATTGCCTCTGTCTCTCTAAAGAAAATGTACATCTCTTCTTTACAGCACCCAAAATCTACCAGTTACTCCTTTTCTCCAAGATCAGATGTATCTGTCCTGTGCCTCTTATTAATATCAAAACCTTAGCATCAATACTTCTACTAGCAACAGACTCCTAAGGATATTGACATAGAGTGTTTTAAGTCATTCAGCTACTAATTAATGGCTCTGAGTTAATATTCTCAGCTGCCGTTTAAAACTGAAATTTAAGGTACAGAGCATGATGGAGGATGACACTGAAAATATGTACTCAGCCTGCCATCCAGACCCACTTTGTCCATGACAGCAGGCTTTGATGGAGAAGTCATCTTGCAACAAACCAAATGATCAGTCCTCTCTCCCAGTGTAAGGATAGTCTTTATGGGATAAGAGAGGAATCAAAGCAAAGTCAGCAAAGATGTGGGAAAAATAGGTCATTCCAGGGCTTGATTTGGGGAAAAGAGTCAAGAAACAATGTATTTCCAGAGTTGACATGTCATCCCACAATGAACAAGATCAGTTCATACAGCAGGTAACAAGATCTGAAATTCCAAATAAGTTCAGGGGGCACTGGTACCTAGAAATTGTACATGATTCTTGGAGAAAATTGACGTAATGTGCCACATCAAAGGAAGGGCCAACAATGATTTTATTTTAATGATAGAACTGAATTCTGAAATTAAGCACAGCAGGTAGGAAATGGATCTAGCACAGATGTCAAAAGCTATCATTGGCTTTTTGTGATAAAATTTTTTTTTCCCCTTAAGCCCATGCCAGTGGTCTATGGAGGTCACTGATGTTTAGCATGAAAAAATAAAATAAACATCACAAGTGTGAGTGTTTTTCTGAGGAAAATTTGAAAAATTACTGATTTTCAAAGATTCTTTTATTTTAGCAAATCTTTCATTGTCAAATAGTAATAGCAGAGGTACCATATTTTCCAATGATCACATTTCACTGCATCACAGGCAGCATATAAAAAATAAGGAATTGAAATAAGCACCAGCGAAAACAAAACAAATAAATGACACCAGAATTCTACCCAGCATCTGACAGCAGGCAAAATTTGAATGGCCGAGAGTACAGCCCTGGTTTTGTGCTAATTCTTGTTTTCACACAATTTAAATAATCTTTCTTCTGATAGGTAAATTTTTTCTAGAGAAATGGCTTTTCTCTCCCATTTTCCAGCTTTCTACATAAGAAGGGTCAGAACAATTTAGTAGCTGATTTTTTAAACTGATTTCTTATGGAATTCTTTGCTCATCTAAGTCATCACAATCCATATTGAACGCAGAATGGCAAATTTTTCTGTAATTTGTCATTATTTCAAAAGAAAAAATCAGCAAAGTAGAAGTTTTGTCTTTTAATCAAAATGATTTTCAGTCACAGAAAATCCATGTGTCATTTCCCTTTTTAATAAACACACTTGATTTTTATTACTAGTGAAAGCATTTACCTATGTGGTAAAGGACACCAGTAAGCCCTTTTGCACCCAAATCTTCCAAATCATCAGTAAAACACTAAGCCATTTCACAATTAGACATTGTGTATTTTAGGTCCTTAAATGGGCTTCTTCTTTCAATGTAATCTGTTAAATATAAATAACTCTGGGAAAGGCAGTATATTAAGGTAATTATTTTTTCATACTTTTATATAAGTCATTAAAACTGCTCTTTGGAATAAATCTTATATAGAAACTCAAGGAAACCATAAACAAAACAAAAAGACAACCTACAGATTGGGAGAAAATATTTACAAATGATGAGACCACCAAGGGCTTAATTTCCAAAATACACTAACAGCTCATACAACTTGACAACAAAACAAACAAACAACCCAATTAAAAAATGGATAGAAGACCTAAAGAGACATTTCTCCAAAGAAGAAATACAGCTGGTCGATAGGCACATAAAAAAATGCTCAACATCGCTAATTATTAGAGAAATGCAAATCAAAACTACGATGAGGTACCACCTCACGCCATCAGAAAGTCAGAAGGACCATCATTAAAAGGTCTACAAATAACAAATGCTGGAGAGGGTGTGGAGAAAAGGGAACTCTCCTACAATGTTGGTGGGAATGTAATTTGGTGAAGCCACTGTGAAAAACAGTATGGAGGTTCCTCAGAAAACTGAAAATAGGATTACCATATGATCCAGCAATCCCACTCCTGGGCATATATCCAGAAAAAACATTAATTCAAAAAGATACATGCACCCCTATGTTCATAGCAGCACTATTCACAATATCCAAGACATGGAAACAACCTAAATGTCCATTGAAAGATGAATGGGTAAAGAAGATGTGGTACATATATACAATGGCATACTACTCAGCCATAATAAAGAATGAAATAATGTCATTTGCAGCAACATGGATGCAACTAGAGATTATCTTACTAAGTGAAGGAAGTCAGAAAGAGAAAGACAAATACCATATGATATCACTTATATATAGAATCTAAAATATGACACAAATAAACCTATCTAAGAAATAGAAACAGAATCAGGGACATAGAGAACAGACTGGTAGTTGCTAAGGGGGAGGGGGTTGGAGGAGGGACAGAGTGACAGATTGGTGTTAGCAGATGCAAACTGGTATATATAGAATGGATAAACAACAAGGTCCTACTGTATAGCACAGGGAACTATATTCAATATCCTATAATAAACCATAATGGAAAAGAATATGAAAAAGAATGTGTATATATGTATAACTGAGTCACTCTGCTGTAGAACAGCAATTAATACAACATTGTAATTCAACTACACTTCAGTAGAAGAATAAAAATAAAAAAGAAACTCAGTGTATAAATAAGGTGATGCAAATGGGATTAGAACATTGTCCTTATTTCTTTCCTCAAATCCACATGTCCCCTGAGGCACCTCTATGAAATCTCAATGATCCCTGACAGCAAATTTGAAAACTCTTAAGCTAGAGAAGTAGACAGGAAAAAGATCACAATGTAAGGAGGATGGTTTCTTTTTGTAGTTATGTATGCACGTGATCCCATCATTAGTGACTTCATTCAACAATATATAGAGCCTCTTTATGGTCCAGATATTATGCCAAGTCATGGAAATACAATGACAAAAGACATTTTCTGTTCAGAGGAACTTACAGAACGAAATAGAGAATTCAGACACAGCCTCAGAGATGTATGGTCAATTGATTTTTGACAAAAGTACAAAGAAAATACAGTGAAAAAAAGATGGTCCCTCTAATAAGTGTTGCTAGAATAACTGAATATCTATATGGAAAAAAATAACTTTGATGGATACCAAAAACTAACTCAAAATGGATCATAGATTTAAATGTAAAACCTAAAATTATAAAGCTTCTAGAAGAAATCAGAACTTTTTTTTAATCTTCAGTTAGGTAAAGAGTTTTAAACATAATATTAAAAGCACCTTTCATTAAAAAATGATCAACTGGACTTAGACAATTCAGAACTTCTGCTCTTTGAAAAATACTGTTAAGAAAATAAAATACAAGTTGCAACCTGGTTGAAATATTTGCAAATCATATATAGATAAAGGATGTATATCCAGAACAGATAAACGATTCTCAAAAGTCAATAATAACAAAACAAATAAAACGAAACAAAAGTTGGGCAAGATACTTTAATAGACACTTCATCAACATGTAAGAATAGTAACTAAGCAGATTTAAAAGCAGCTCAATGTGTTTAGTCCTTAGGCATTTAATATAAATTAAAATCTTAATGAGATACCTCTACATACCTACTCAAATGTCTAAAATTAAAAAGACAGACCGTAATTAGAGTAGTTGAAAATGTGGAGCAATGGAAAATCTCACACTCTGCTGGTGGGAATGAAAAATGTTAAAACCACTTTCAAAAACAATTTGGCAATTTTTTTTCTTAAAAAAGTTAAATATATACTACCTTATTATCCAGTCATTCAAATCTTATTCATCCAAAAGAAATGAAAACATATGGCATAAAGTCTCAATTATGCAAGATTAATAAGTTTTAGAGATCAGCTGTACAATATTGTTCCTATAGCTATCAATATTTTATTGTACACAAAAATTTGTTAAGAGGGTACATATCATGTTAAGCATTCATATCACAACTATATATATATATAGTTCATACTTTATTATCTGCTTTATTTTTAATGGCTAATATTTGTAAACAATTATCAGGTAAATGGCTATATAAACTGTGGTATTTCATACAATAAAATATTACTTTGAAATGCAAAGAAGTAAACTATTAATTCACATAATATTATCAATGAATCTCAAGATAATTAGGCTGAATGAAAGAAGCCAGAAAAATAAATACATACTATATGATCCCATTACCATAAATTTCTATAAAATGAAAACTAAAGTGAAAGAAAGCTGATCAAGGGCTGTCTGGGGTAGAGGGAAAAGTGCAGAAGAAAGGGTACAAAAGGGACACAGGGACTTCTTTTTGGGGTGATGGATATGTTCATAATCTTGATTGAGGTGATGGATTCATGGGTGTATACATATGTCAAACAGCACCATATGCTTTTCAAATGTGTGCATTTTGTTGTATGTCTATTATACCTCAATAAAGCTGTTAGAAACAAATTTTGAATGTATCAAAAATGTGAATCAAAAAATACAAAATAAAAAGAAGAAAATTTAAAAGAATTATATATTATGCAGGTAAGTTTTGAGTATTATGTGACTACACAGAGGTGACATGCACCCATTCTTGTGGGGTCATGGAAGCCTATTTTAGCCAGGCCAAGCATGGACAGTCCAGGCTGAGAAAGTACATGTGCTCATAGAGTAGAGGCTCCAATTGAATTAATAGAGCAATGCTAGCCAAAATATGACAAAGAAGCATCAGCGATCAAAACGTGTTATCCTGCCCATCATGCTTCTCTGACATTGTGAAACCCAATTTCTAGGACACCTAGTTGCCAGTGAGGCAAAAATATAACCTCTGGTCATTGATAAAACATAACTCAGCTCAATAGAAAAGGAAAAGTTCATGGCGTGTTTAGACACAAATTCTACTGACAAAAACTATTTAACCCCACCATCACATTTGTGTTTGCACTATTTTTATATTAGACCTCTTTTGAAGAGGGAAAATGGAGGGGTGTGGGGTAGAAAATACCTGAACCAGGTTGAGCTTTCTGACAGAGGCCATTAGGGTGCACCAGAAAGTGCTCCCAATATTGGGTGCACAGAAATTCCACATAGAGGCTCCCGTTTGGTGTTTGTCAGTCTTCTCTAGATAGAGAAGCTTGCAAATAATAGAGTAAGCGAAGAAGATTGTTGAGATCACAGATTGCCAAACCTTCTTATTTTTCTAATTTCATATATGTATCAGTTAAAAATTGACCACACCCCCAAAAATCCATTTTGTTTTTTTATAAATCACATAAATACAACACTGTCAGAATATATTATATTATTATAAAACAAATACAGAAGTGTCAATGAACAATCATAAAATGTAGATAGATAGAAACTATATAAAGCTATGTAGCAATATAAGTTCTGATCTTTTCTTCTGGGGTCAGCCTCTCTGTGGCAAACATGCCTCACTTTGGACGACTTGGCTCTAGATTCGTTTATGTCAAAGTGAGATCACCTGAGTTAACCAGAAACACCAGAAGTACTTATTTTTAAATGCTGATTGAGGCCTCACCCCTGGACTTCAGAAATAATATTTTATTCCTGCATTTAAAACTGAAACCATGTCCAATTCATGTGATTTTTATTAATAAATAAATAAAGAGTGGAAGTGAGGTGTGGTAGGGAATCTTTATTCAAGATTCCAAATGCAGCTTGAACTCTCTTTTTAAAAGCTGTGATGGCAACAAAAAAGAGACTCCTGGGAACATAGATGATCAGGTGAGAACATATCATCTTAGAGAAAGTTAATTGACTCCCCAAAATGTCAAATTTGGATTACTAGGAGTTGAGTAGAAGCAGGTGGGTCTTATCAAATGTGAAACCCATGTAAAATACAGGAAGGCAGTTTCCAAAGTCATAATGAGTTTCACTGTTATTGCCCACAAATCCTTGTACATATAAAAACACCCGTTGCTAACTCTTTAGAAGAGCAAATATTTGCAAAGCAATGCTTATGCAAACTAGAAACTAATTACCAGTGTTTGTTTCCAGCCAATTTTTGCAAATTAAAATTCTAGCTCAGCCAAGAGAGTGTCTTTTAAAATAAGCTGGATTTTCAATATTTATAAGTGATTAATCATTAGAAATTATATTACATACTTAAACTGTGGCCTGTCTAACTTTTTTCCCATGTACAAAATGTATATTCTTCATGAGATAGTCTAGCAAAATAGCCACAAATGTCCTTAACTCTATAAATATCCCTAACTCTAATAAATCAACATGTATTTAAATATTTTACAAGTGCCAAAAACATAAAATATGGGTTCTCCTATTTAGTCTGTATCACCAGGGCAATTTTCATCAATTGTAGCCATAATCATTACCACTTATTACCACTAGAATAATGTATAATCCCTAACTTTGTGTTTTCAACACATGTGCTTGGCAGTACAGTAAGTCCCCTACATAATGAATGAGTTCCATTCCAAGAGCACGTTCATACGTCCTATTTGTTCGTTAAGTCCAACAAAGTTAGCCCAGGCACCCAACTAACACAATCGGCTATATAGTACTGTATTGCAATAGGTTTATAACACTTTTAACACAAATAATACATAAAACAAACACAAAAAACAAAGAAAATATTTTTAATCTTCCAGTGCAGTATCTTGAAAAGCACAGTAGTACAGTACAACAGCTGGCATACAGGGGCTGGCATCAAGCGAACAGGCAAGAAGAGTGATTGACTGGATGAGGGAGAGGAAGTGGGAGATGGTAGAGCTGAAGGATCATTAGCAATAGGACATGGAGGGCCAGATGCAATTTCACTCACGCCAGATGCTGATGGACCGCACGTTTGCATCTTTGAAAGTTCACAACTTGAAGGTTCGTATGGAGGGAATTACTGATATAGTTGAAGATAAATTCCATGGCAATACATTTGGAGATAATTCCATGCTCTCTTATGGAGTTTACAGAAGTGAGAAAAGGTAAAGGAAAGGGGAAAGAATAGGAGATGCTAAACATATAATTAATTATCCATTTAATTTATTAAATGCCCTGGTTTGCATTTAAGGAAGAAAAACAGAATTTATTGATTGCTATCATTATGCCTAACGCTATCAAATAAATTTACATTTTCTAATTTAGTCTTTAAAACAATACATGATAGAAAACAAAAAATGATGGAGAGGTAGGGGGAGGGGAGGTCTGCAGCTTGTCCAAGGTCACAAAGATGCCCTCTGGGCCAGTGTTCAAAATCCCTATCTTTTGATTTAAAAACAGTGATTTTCCCCTCTCTCTTTTTTGCTGTTATATAAATTTTCGGCTTTAACTCATTTCCTTATACCACATTGCATCTTAGCAATGTCCAACCCTAAAATTTCAAAAATGTTTCTTCTGGTGTAAAGGAATTAATTAGAACCGGTTAAGGAGTCTAAGAAAACATAAGAATACTACATGCAAATAATGAAATCTGAAGAATGTATTTCAACCTTCAAGAAAAACCAGACTGCATTCTGCAATAAAGGTTGTTCAACATTAAGAAGTAAAAGCTATTTAAAAAGTTTAATGCAGACCACGGTAGAAAAGATGCACATTGCCAAGTCCTTCACGGCTCACCATAAATGTGAACGGTGTAGTGCTATCCATTTTAAAATAAATCAAGGTGATGCAATGCTTAAAATGCAATTGATTTTGGCTAATTTGCAAGTAGAAAGGTTTAGAACTTGAATAATTTCTTTTCCACTTTAGCTGGTTCAACAGCCTAGTCAATGAGCTGCCTAATTATTAGTCTTATTTATTTATTTATTTACTTTAGATAATTCCTGAGTGAGACTTTTGATTTATTTTCAACTTTCCTTGTGGAGATGAAAGAGACCACAAACCCAAATTAAAACAAACAAACAAACAAACAAAAACACTCGTTAGGGTGAGCAAAATGAAGAAAAACCTCAAATGCAAGAATTACAATTTCCAAGCTGTGTGTTTGGAATATTTAAAAACTGAAAACAATTAAGAGACTCCATTTCAGCCTCCTATTAGTGATTAGGCTGAAAAACAATGAGAAGAAATAGGAAGAAAATCACTGCAAATTCCATTAGGGACAGATTAGAAAGATGTTAAATTACTCTTTCTATCTGCCTTCTCTGGTCAGTCAGTCTGAAGAGCTTACCACCTTTCCAAGGAATCAGCATGTCACCTCGGTGTCCTTTTAAATAGCATTCATAACCTTTAGAAATAGCTTTTATAAACCCTTCATTGTATTTGAATGATATGATAAGGAGCCTGCATGCCCCAAGCATTTGGGATCCCTTTTGTGCATTTCTCCAAAATGACCCCTGCAAGAGGAAAGGCAGAAACATTCTAAAATCTGACAAAAATAATCAACCAGGATAAATATTTCCATACACCCAACCAAAGTGTGTTGCATTCTACATATGCACACCTGTGTGTGCAGATGAGAGTAATATACAGTTATATAGATAAGACTATACGCATACATGCACACTGATAAACAAACATTTGCAGATTCAAATAGTTGCATCAGTTAGGAAAGTGAGAACTCAGTACAACTTTTTCGGAGGAATAAGTAGTTCAAAATATCTGCTGTTTTCCCAAATATCTAATTAATCAGGTAACTTTTTTCCCTAAATTGCACATTATGCAAAGTAATTGCCCTACATTCATTTGATAAAATTATTGGTTTACCTGAATACAGTTAATTTAAAATCTGCTCGCGGTAGATGAGTTTGCACCTTACTTTTCAATGTAATGAGGTTTTACTGAATATTCACACAATTATTAAAATATATCTGTATAATTATACTTAGTGCTATTATAGCTAAAGTTATAGCAGCACTTAAATGTTTTTTCTTATAGAAATTTAAAAACCTGGTGAATTGTTCATAATTTCCGTGCTGAAAAACAGTCTGTCAAGCAGAAATAGCAACAGAATGCAAGCCATTTTGTGACTCAGTTCTTGATTGCACACAGCTGAGATTCAATAGCTGAAGGGGGAATTAAGGACACCATCCAGACGTCTGTAATAATTCCTCTACTTTTTTCCCCCCTAGCTTGAATGCTGCATCAGTGTGTCTGCCTATTTTTTGTCTCTATAATTATAAACAGGACAACAGCATTGATACATATCTTGATCATAAAAAATTTACCCGTTCCCTAAAAGACTGATGAACATACCAGCAGAGTTATCTGGTCTAGAAACTTTACTTATTATAATTCTCAGGACCCTGGTTCTGACATTTACAAATGATGCACTGAAGCTACTGCTGCTGAACATGATAACCTCAAAGTTATCTTAGTGACATGTTTCACCCTCAGTGTGAGGGGAGATGGAAGGAATATCAGAATCAAAGGAAACATCTCCACAGCCTGGATTCTTCTGAGATTAACATTGCTTATAAATAAATGCGCACTAACACATATATGCACGTATATCTATTCATAAATGTATGTAGATGCAATTCTTTGAAATGAATCAAGTAATTGTACCTTAATATAGTGGTCCCTTTCTGCAGCACTAAACCATGCTTCTGAAAGGTAAAGAATAAATGGCATAGTCTGCAATATAGCTGAAATCATAGTAAACTAAGGAGCTACAGGATTATCCTGGGTCTTAAAACAATTAACTTTCAGCCATATAAGCACGTCAAAATACCACACACCTGCCAGCACATAAAGGCACACTGCCAACACTCCAGTTTTGCTCATAGCATTCACCCTGGCATGCTAAATCATAATCAGTTTTCATTCTGATCAACACTGCACAATATTGATTTGTGACTCTTAACTCAGGGCACTGAAGCTGGAGTCTGATTAGGTCATTTTAGCATTCCAGCCAAGGTATTTTTTTCTTTGTCCATCTGGCTTTCAATGCCCAGAGCAATCTCCTGCTCAAAGGATCCCAACCCCATTCTAAGTCCCTGACTCTGGGAGGAAACACAGGTAACAGGTATTTCATGTTATTTTCAGGTTCAACCACAAACAAAAATTCTGAGGCTTCGATGAGATCCTCCTAGCTCCTCTTGTGGTATGTCTTCTTCCACTTTGTCCCATGTCCTTGTTTTCTTCACTAACCATTCCCAAGCTATCACTGAGTACATCAGTAGAATTTGAATTCCCTACCCTTAAGCCAAATCCTATTACCTAACCTTTGTAGGGCACACAGAAGCTTGTAATCATAGACTCAGATCTGCAGAAGTTATACTGATTAGCTCATGTGCAAAACCTATATACAGAAGGATTACTGAATAATTCTAGCTTTTCATCCAATCACCTCATGCCATTTTGTTATTTCCCAATGGCTCCAATCCTGCCCAACTGCAGGTGTGGAAGAATTTCCATCAACAACATAAGCCATAGTTAACCGAATACCTGGCAGGGAATTAGAAGTCCATCCCCAATAGTAGGCAGAGTTTGAACATACTTTAGTACTTGGACAATTTAGGGTATGGACTAGATGAATTTCTAGACCCTCTAAGCATTCAGTTGGAATAGAACTTAGCTAAGCTTTGTTCTTCTCACACTTAGGCATTAGATGAGGGCATCTATTGACCCAGATAAAAACACCCACTGTGAATCTCATGATGTCTCATAATCCCAACAAGTTGACCTATAGTGTATCAATATCAAAAAACGATCCCATTGGACAGGGTACAACTTTACCTCCACAGACAGGTCAGTGTCTCTAATCATAGCACTTCCTGACTTTATTATAAAGTCTGTTACTGATATTCCACCACTACTTGTGACCAAAGCCACATGGGCCATTCATTCTCTATTCAAGGGTCAGAGATACAGCAAACAAACAAAGCAGAACACATTTCTGCCCTCATGGAGTTGCACACATATGGAGAAGGAAGAAAATAAATATATAATGTCATGTGCTGATGAATGTTATGAAGAAATACAAAGTTGGATAAGGAAAGAGAACATGGGCACACTATTTTAATTTACTCCCTGGGGATGTAACATCTGAGCTCAGGCTTGAGTAAAATGAGGGATGCAAATATCTGGAAAGTTGTTCCAGAATGAAAAGTCTGCAAGAACAAAGGCCCAGAGATATTTGGCCACATGGGACCAGCACTATCAGAAATGACTCTCATTTCTGGGTCATTTAGGACCATGTTCTACTTAGACAAATTCCAAACAACTGGTTTAAACAAAATTTCCTAGAAAACATTTTTTAAAAATTATATTTCCTTCTTTACCAATGTCATGCTCTCAGTTTAGTTCTTCATAGCATCTTGCCCAGCTCCATTTCAGGGGTTCACAAATGGACTCCAAAAGCCCCCACCCCCCACCCCCGGTGTCTCTTCAATCCAGTCCATCCTACTGCTGCAAAATTATCTTAGAAAAACAAAGATGGTGGCATGGCACTCTCCTTCCAGAACTCAATGTGATTTCTGAGTCTAGACTTTGAAACCCTCCACAGTTTGGCACTTGCCTCCCTTTGCTGGTTAACTTAGCAAAGTGTATTTTACTATGTCAATTGCCATAGCTGTGACTATATTTCCAAGAATCCCCATCTCTGTATGCTTCCAAGTTAAAGTTTGCCACAAGAGAAATCTGTGTGCATGATTTGAATGGCAGTCATTCCTCTCCAAAGATTATTGCAGTAGGATATGGGAAGAAACAGACACAGTAATACTGGGAAGTTCTAGCTTGTTCTTGATCTCCCTGTTCCATAGTAGTTCTTCCCAACAACCAGTTCTGCTGATGCAACCTCAGACTCTTCGCCATATGCAGAGGCAAAAGACTTCAGCAGCTCTCCTCCCCCTTCCCACTCCATCAACTTGAGGGACCAGCCTTCCCAGATTTTCTGCAAGTTCCAATTTGTCCTCTCCCATTAATGCTTCAGAAGTCCTGGGTCTGACTTTTTTCTGATTTTCTACAACTCCTTTTTTCAGACCCTTACTTCCCCAGTGTCTCAGATTATCTAAAGTCTTATTCCTATTATTCCTATAATAAATCCCTTATTCCACAAAACTCATAGAGAGTCTGCCGCCTTTATTGAACTGGGACTCACTTCCTCTCCCTCTCTCTTTCTATCCCTCTCCACCCCCCCCCCCACACATTTACTTACCAAGCATTTTATGTATACCTCTATTAAATAAATAATAATAAATATAATAACTAATAAATAAAATATTCCACTGTAATTGAGGAAGGAATAACTTTATTAACTTTTGACTCCTTTTTTTTCCTTCTGAAAGTGTGGAACTTGGGGGACATGAAAAGAATGCAATTCCAACGCCACTTGCCTACTATGCAGATATAGTCTGTTCTCCCACATGTATGTTTCTCTAACATCAATTACCTAATGCATAATCAGGACTTAGGAAAAAATGGAAGCTTTTTCCAGGAAAAAGGAACCAGAATAGCCAGAGTAGAATTAGAACTTTCATCAGGAAAGGAAAATGCCCTCAGTTCAGTTGCTACACTGGTAAAAGCCCCTTTAGCTCTACTTTAAGAAGAGAAAAAATAAGTACCTGCATGCAGGGCTCTTTCCCCAGAGAGGGATGCTGCCAGTTTTGCACAGCTCTCAGCTCCTGGCACGTTTCACTTCTTCCCATGACCCCTAAATGGCAGCCCCACTGGCTCAGAGCTTATGCTGGTCTGCATCATCTCAGTGCCCACAAACCAGCATTTCCAATATATTGTTCTGGTGGTTTTTAAAAAAGTTATCCCCTGAGGCCAACTCTGAGCTGCCTGCCTCTGCTCTTTGTGTTATATTCCCAGATACCAATTAATACTTTAGTTAATGCTCTAGTTAAAAAGTTACATCAGTTTTGCATCTCTGCCCACATCTATTTTTTCCAATAAGTTGTTATTTTCAGAACAAAAATTATCCAAGAACATGTATGCTGGGTATGGCAGAAATACCCATATATGCTGTATAGATTGTATATGCAATTATCTCTGTATATGTCTCTTGCACATACTAATACTGACATGTGCTAAACTGTTTAATGAATTTGTATGTATATTTGTGTGTATTATATGTAGTACATATGTTCATGTATATCTTGTGTATTGATTTCAATACTTTTGATGTTTAAGAATCTTTGCTTCAATTTATGGAAACAATATTAATTTAAAGTGACAAAATTCATGATTTCTTAGAGCTAATAGTCTATAAAAAAAAAGAAGAGATGATTAAAAATCAAATACAATTTTGTTTGTACGCTAGTGGAAGCTCAAGATTGCTTGGAAAGCTGCTATTAGGGAGCCTAACTTGGTCTAATGTTCAGGAAGATTCTCCTGAAGAAAGTGGTGCTCACCACAGATCTGAAAGATGAAGAGGTCTTAAGAAGAATGGGATGGTGGTAAAAGATAAACAATATATGTGATGGTGGTGAGATAAGAGAAAACGTGAAAAAATCTGAGCACTGAAAGAAATCAGAATTTGAAGCACTAAGTTTGAGGGGAAACATTCCCAGAGACAGGGTGAGAAGACATGAACAGGGTAAAGGCCCTAGAGAGTCTTAGCAGCCACCCATACCTGAGGGCTCTTAAGGATGAGATTATCTGAATCAGATTTGTGTTTCAAAAAGATCATTCTAGCTTCACAGTAGGTGAATCACAGATACAGATACAAAATACTACAGTAAATGAGACAGTTAGGAAGCTATTGAAGGAATTAAAAAAAATACAATATCCTAATCTAGAGCAGTAGAAATGGGGGTAGCAAAAAAAGGTGACTTTTTGATGGTAGAATGAACAGGCCTTGTCAATTAATTGATTGTTGTTAGTGGGTAAGGAGTTAAAGCCAACAGGGAATCATCAAGTACCCTTAGTATTTTTGTCAAAGTAATTGGAAAGATGAAGTAATTTAATAAAATGGGAAATAACAGAAAAGGAATAAATAGATGGTGAAAGGAAAAGATGATTTCAAGTCCTAGGTATGCTCTGTAAGAAGATCAAAAGGAGATTTGGCCTGCAAGTATATATTTGGATATCACTAGTGCAGTGATGGTATTTGAATCTTAAGAGTAGATGCAATTCCCCTGAATGGAGTGAGAAAAGAAGAAACCCTAAACTGAGATTCCAATAATTAGGATGTAACTTTATGGAAAAGAGACAGCAAAGAAGATGGAGAGGTAGGAAAACTAGAAGAATGTGGCACCGTGAAAGCTGAGTGAAGTGTTTCAAAAGGGAAAGTTGATCATGTGGTCAAGAAAACTATGAATATACAGACTCCATTGTGTGCAGTTTCATTGTCTACATTAGCACATTGGTGATTTTAATGAGATCACTTTCAGTGGAGGGGTGCGGGAGAAGCCACAATGTGGTGGCTAAGGATTGAGCAGGAAGCCAAAACTTGCCACAGGGATGAATGGCAACAGTACAAGGAGGGCTTAGAATATGGGGAAGATTTTAAAGACAATTATATGTTTGTGTCTGCATATGCCTATGTCTGCTTTGCTGCTTCGTGACATTTCTTCTTAAAGGAGCAATATTAAACTATTGGGACTTCAACCCTTCTCTCACAAGTTCCTTTTATTTCTGTGGTCCCAGATCTCAACAGCCTCTGAAACCATTTTCTCTGCTCCAGTGTTGCTTGGACTTGCCCAATGGCTACTCCTTCCATGCCTATCTCCTAATTTGCCTCTTGTCCCATTGGTGTTGCCACTCCTACGATACCACCAAAAATTCTTGATACTTTATGTTATCTCTTTTCTGCCTTCTCTACTGCCAGCAGGAATATCATAAGGAAAAATATTTTAGTGCCAGCCCCTACCCCAAATAAAGATAGGCTCCAAGTTTGTTATAGAACCTTCTATTCTGGAACTTGAAATATTTGATTTGTATTACCAAGTGTTACATTTAAAATCACTGGTTCATAGAAAACATGAACCTGAATTCCATCACATGATTTCAGCATCTCAACATTCTACCTTAGGCTGATTTTTGTTGCTCTATAGAGAAACCTACCCCATCAAACCCACCCTAACTTAGGGAACCATTCACCTCATCCTCATCACTTGGTCTCTAAATCCTCTTAACTCTTGCCCCCATAATACCTAGTGGGTTTGGTGGTACCTGTGTGCCCAAGGAAGGCATGGAAATTAGGTATCATTATTCCTGACTAATCACTGCTCATTCCTGCCCTAACAAGATGAAAGACATGTTGTTGATATTCTCCCCCAAGTTTAACTGCCCTTGAACCTTGAAATCTGCTTTAAAGAAAACCAGTAGTAAACATCACTTGAAAAAGAGCAGCAGAAAATGTGCACCGTATTTCTAAACATCTCTTCATAGCTTCATAGCAAAACATGATCATCAAAAGGAAACCAGTCAAGGTTAAAAGCAGCACTGAAAAGTGATTCACTTGGTAAACAAGAGTAGGTGTAATTATCACAAAAGCAAACTTTGCTAAGGGGATAACTGTCAGAGCTCTTGCAGTAAAAGGTCTCTTTACCATTTTAATCCGACAGGCTGAGAGTTCCCTAGTGAAAACAATTCTCAATAAAATCACAAATGTAACTACGGTATTCTTTTAAACTTTCATTTCAGCCATGGCTACCAAAACAAGCTTAATATTTACAATTCAAATGACATTGGTAGATTGGCTGATAATATGGCTTATGAAAAATCTTTTAGCACTGTATTTTTATGTACTGAACAATACTCTCTCATCAGCAGGGACACTTTAAAGAGTTTTGTTTATTTGCTTACTAGAAACCAAACAGGCCTGTCTCCTGAAAGAAACCAAAGTCAAATTCAGTTGATGGGGCAATTATGCATTCAGAATTTTTTTTTTTAATCTTTATTGGAGTATAGTTGCTTTTAACATAAAATAGATAGGCAACAAGGATTTACTGTATAGTACAGAATTATAAGCAATATCTTATAATAACCTATAATGGTATATAATCTACAAAAAAGATGAATCACTATGCTGTTGTACACCTGAAACATAATATTATAAATCAACTATATTTCAATAAAAAATAAATAAATAAAATAAAAGTACACTTTCCAGAGACTCCAGATGATTCTTAGCTCTACTACATAACAAAACCTTATAGTATACGTATGTCACTGCTAAACAGATCTTGTGGATTACAAGCAACCTCCTCATTTTAAAAAGAAAGTAAAAGTAACTTGTTCCAGGTCACACAAAATAGTGACTCAAACTGTGGTCTCTTAACACTCAGGTCACTGTTTTTTGTTTGTTTTCACTTTGGCCATATCTTGCAATGCTGCCCAATAAAACTTTCTGTGATGATTGTAATACTCTGTCTTTGCACTACCCCATACAATATCCACAGGCTAGGTATGGTTCCTCAGCACGTGAAATTGGTTAGTGTGACTGAATTAAAAAGTGAATCATTAATACTATTTAACCTTAATTAATTTAAATTTAAGTAGACATATGTGGCTAGAGGCTACCATATGAGCAAACAGTCATCAGCTCACTAAGAAATGTCCAGGATGCTCTCTGTCTCCACCAGCTCCTAGCTAAACTGACACAGGAAGGGAGAGGATATGAGATTTGTTGCCTCTTTGAAATAGGGGTTATGACTTGTGTTTCCTTTTATTTCCCACATTCTAACACCTGGCTTTATACAGAGTAGGCAAAAAACCTAAATCTGTTGATGCTTTAAATATTCACTTGCTTTAACAAATGCTAGGGGCAGAAAAGAACAGTTTAGAAATCTGTTCACAAAAATTGCCCTGCTCACATTTTTCTGCAGTGAGAGAAACCCATTCCTTCCTTAAAGTAGACTGAACCTCATCTAGGAGAGGAACCCTACATACACACTAATCAGGGCTCAATTTACATGTGATACACTGTAGTGGTGTTCAACCCAGAGGGTAGGAAGGCACAATGAAATTGCTGCTAAGCAGTTTACGGCCTCTACAGTCCACATAATAGCAAGTGCATCCCCTCTTTATAATAAAAAGCCATTTACCTCTGCCTGGAGAGGAAACTTGGTAAGATCGATTAATTTTTTTTAATGGAAAAAATAATTGAAAATAGTATTGATTTTATTTTTCAGATGGCCATTTAAATGGTAAATGTAAGCTTTCCTTATTAACAACAGGAAGAATATTGGTAGGAATGTTAGAAACAGAATGTAACCATAGGACAACCTTCAATTATCATTTCTTTTTATTATAAACACTTTTAGTTTTTCAAACTCTTATGTAATTCTCCCCCAAAGACCCCTGAAACACAAATAAAATTAACTGTTACTGCAGCATAATAGTCTTCTCTAGTTTCTTTTATTTATCTGTTTGTTCATTTGATTTGTTTCTAGAAAAGCAGGGCTTTTGGTACTATATGTTGTAAGTACCCTTTTCCCAGGGCATGTATTTCCTTTCCTTTCTTTTTCTTTCTCTTTTTTTTTTTAATAAATAAAAACATTCTTAAAGATTTAAGAATGGATGGCTTAGAACAACTACCATCAGTCAAAAACTCTTGTTGACTATATCTCAAGGGAGCTACTTTACAAATCCTGCAATGCATGTCAAATTCCATCTACTTCTTAAGAGGCCAAAAGGGCTTTTGACAGGGTCTCAGAATTGTTTCATCTTCTTAAGCTCTCCTCTTTGAAGCAAACACTTTTGATGCTCTGAAAACCAGCATTTATATCTATTGCTCCCAGTCCCCAAAGATCATAATTTCCTTGAACTAAATAATGAATGATGTTACCTAGGTTGTTTATTTAAAGACAATTTTATTGTTTCTATGTAATCTTAGTGCTGTGTCAGGAATTCTTTTTTTAAAAACAAATGCTCATTTTACTTTATATATTTAGGTTTTTACCAATCCTATTCTTCTAGATTAATGGAAAGTAGTTCATTGTTTGGTGGAATTTGTCCTTAACAATTGAACACTGTGCTATACACCATCAGTAATGGGCTTTGAATAACTTCATTATTCCCCAGAAAACATATATACCTGGGGTAAGAGAATTGTATGACCATTGTAAATATTTATAATAGACATAATCTTGGGGTTCTGACCAATAATTCAATTAATAAATTATGAATGGAAAAATATAGGTTTGTAAATATTGTCTTCTCTGTTTATAGGCTACACTGTTGCTAGTTGCAACAGCAATGAACTTCACAATGTTGCATTTGGAGATGATCCTAAATCACTGTGGCAATTACTGAGATTTTTTAGAGTCTGTAGTCAGCAGTACCATAATTTTCACTTAACAGGCTTAAGAATTGTCCTGTCATTCATACTTCAACTGAATGATATAAGCCCAAGATACCATCCTTTAGATCTCTGGAACAGCCATAAAGAGAATATATATATATATATATTCTTGGTATATATATATGTATATATATATATATGTATATACCAAGATTTGGGGGATTCTAAGCTTAGCACGGTTTCTAAAAAGGACTAACCCTACTGAGCTTTCCAAATCCCCAAGGCCCAATTATATTTCTTTGCTTCAGCATCATGTTTCAGATGTTTTCACCACTGCTGGTGAACACAGATAACATGTGGATCACTGATGAGGGAATTCTTAAAAAGTGGGTTATTAAATATTAAGTTAATTGTAATTTATTAGTGATCTCAATCACTGCTTCATGAAGAGGTTAGTATCATTCATAAAATTATATAATCTCAGAATTGAAAGTTCCTCAGATATAAAATAGTCTAAACCATTGCTAAAGTTTAATCTTCTTTCCATATTAAAGTTCTTCAACTATTTTAAGACAGCTATCATAACTGCCCCTAGAGTTTTCTCTCCTCCAAGCTAAATATCCTTAGTTTCTTTCTACTGTTCTTAATGTATGGTTCTTTCCCCTCCCTCCTGCTTCAACCTCAGTCACATTTCAAAGCTAAGAGAGCCTTCAAAGGCATTAGATTTTAGAGACAGGCACAGCACACTTGATTCATATGGAGCTTACAGTCAAATTGAAAATCCTGCATCTTTTTGAATGCATTTCAGCTATAGGTTCTTCTATCTTATTTTATTCAGTAAGACTTTTTGACTTAAGAGCAGTTTTCACAGTCATCATAAAATTCAGGTAGTCTGTTGTTTCAGTTTGATGTTAACTTCTTGTATCTTGATTTGACTAAATAATCTCAGAAGAATAAAGTATGTGTATTGAAGTGACAAAAACAAATGCAGCAAGTAAGATGAAATTATGTGGGGAAAGGAAAAAAAAAGTTAAATACCTTCCCTTACCCTTCTTTTCTCTGTAGGTTAATAGAGATTTATGGATCACAATAAATAAAATTATGCGGTCAGAAGCTCTATAATGTAATGATACATTCAAGCTAAAGTTTTTACAGATTGTTAAAAAAATCAAAGAATGTTTAAAAACCTTGAGAATATATATATATAATATACATATTTCCCAAAGACTGTGTCTAATCAAAATGATTACATATTCAAAGTCACTAATATATCTGTTAAAATAATCCATATCTTAAGCAATCTAAGTGTATAAAAATTATTTGCCAATTTAATGTTATGAAAAGCATATAACTATTTTAACTGGTGTGCATTTTTAATAAAAATGTAGCAATGCTCTAGTAAAAATGAAAGCATTAAGATAATGCTTATGGTTGAATTCATATTGTAAATATTTCAAAATCAGAGAAATTTTAATGTAATTTTATTGAATATTATTTTACCTATGAATATCTAAAGATAACCTTTTAAGCTTGAAATCTAAGGTTAGTTCATTTCTTGAATGTACATTTCACTCTATTATTTGTTATTAGAAGCTTCAATCATCATTGGTTGATTTACTTACCCACTAACTCAAAATTATGCTAGATGCTGATATGTCACTAAAATTTCAGTGGATAAGTGACTCTGATTCCCCTATGGAAATGTGATCCATGAGGAATAGATCCAAATTTTTCAAATTAACATATGTTTTGGGGGAGTATATGATGTTTTGTCAAACAGCAACACTTCCTTTGAAAAGCCAATGATAGCTGCTCTTCCTACTCATTTCAAATCTGCTCTATTCAAGTTTATATAATTTATGCAATGCTATTTGCAATATCCAGCTGCCTTGTAGTTCCACATATTTAAGCAATATAAGGAAATTTTCAGCAACATTTTCACTTTTAGAAGTGCTACATTGCACATAAAGACCTTATTTTTCAAAGTATTATAAATTACTAAACAGTCCTCCTATTTGGGTTGCATTTGGAAGCAAGTAATATTCTTAATGCATAAACTATTTTCAGATACAATCTTCTATAATGCTTACACTTGAAAATAAGCAAGCTTAAGCAAAACAATTCCTTCTAATCATTTTAAGTGATGTGCTCAAGCATTTCATATGAGCTGGTAGTTCATTTGAAAGCCAAAGGTTTGCAAATCATGTCATCAGGCTTACATACACAAATAGTATAGAAAAAGATGTAGTCATACATAGCTGAGCAGGTAGGTACAAAACTAATCTGTCCTCTCTTTTCAGGGACTAGCTAGCATTTGCTATACTGCTAGCAAATTCCATAAAATCAACAATATCATACGTTGTTCAACTCTTTCCCATTCCAGGGGTCATAATAATTACTGTATTTTTTTAAGCCTAGAATTGCCAAAATCGAACACCTCTGAGAATCCTGGAATTGTTCATCATCAATCAATGTACATGTACATACAAGAACTATTTTTAAAGTCAAGATTAGAAATTTATGAATAACATATCTGTCTTAGTTTGGGCTGCTTTTACAAAATACCATAGACTGGGTCACTTATAAACAACGGAAATTCATTCCTCACAGTTCTGGAGGCTGAAGGCCCTAGATCAGGGTGTTAGCATGGTCAGGTTCTGGTGAGGACCCTCTTCCAGGTTGCTGATTACCAACTTCTTGTGTCCTCACATGATGAAAAGCATGAGATAGCTCTCTGGGGCTTCTTTTGTAAGACCACTAATCCCTTTTATGAGGGCTCCACCCTCATAATCTAATTACTTCCCAAAGCCCCCACCTCCTACTTCCCTCACACTGGGGATTAAATTTTTAATATGGATTTTGGAGGGACACAAACCTTCTGTCCATAACAATATCTAAGCCAAAAGGGCAATGTTATGCAAACCACAGAATTTTAACTAGAAACACTGCAACAATTCTACTCATGTAGAATTTTATTTTATTTTATTTTTTTTCTCCTAACCCTCCTCACCCCTCACCCCACCCACAGAGTACTGGCCAGGTTTAAGCATAACAGCTCAGATTTACTGAGTGCTTCCTGTATGCTAAGCACTGCGCTTAATCTGTATATGCATTAATTCACAGGATATGTAGAATTTTCCAAGGATTTGGGTAGCTTCTAAACATGGTCATATCACATTCAGACCCAGCCTGAACTTCTTCAAAAGTTTAAACGTTATGGTATATTTCTAGACCCAGATGTCTGAACTTTAACACCTAGCACCCAAAGTCACAATACCATATGCCTACTTCTTATTATCAAAACTTATAATTCCTGTTTTTTGGTTCTCTGGCAGAACACAAGTCTATCTGTAGATTAAGTAATGACTTCAATTAAAACGGTCTTAGTTCAGGTTACAAAACAACATGTCATTCTATTTCCAAAAATATATATGTATATATGTGTATAATTACAGCAGTGATTATTTTTGATTCTTGGGACTCCTAATGATTTTATTTTCTGTATTTTCTATAGTCCCTACAATAGCCATGCATTATAATAAAGAAATGAATAAACAAAAGTATTACCAAACTCAGTAATATAATAACAATAACCCTACAACGTATTAGCAGTGAAGGCACTAAATCTAAATAGCAAATTCTGTCTTTCCCTTGCCTACATTTCCATAGTAGCTGATTAATTTTTGTGAAATGTTAAATTGCAACAAAAAAGAGTTCCCTTCTATGTGTTCTTATGTATAGAAATGCAGAGAGGAAGAGAGAGCTCATGTGACGTGTTATGAAAAATAAAACAATTTTTGACTACAAAAGAATTACCTGTCATGCAACACAGCACTCAGGTTACACAGCAACAATAAAACTGTCTTTCAATAAACTATTCAGGTAACATCATTGATTTTTCAGGTCCTTGGAGACCAAGAGCAGTAGATATAAGTATTGGTGTTCAAAGCTTCTAAAGTATTTGCTTCCGGAATGACAGCTTCTACAGATGAAACAATTCTGAGTTCCTGCCTAAGACCCTTGGCCTCTTAGTAAATCAGAGGATATCTGATATGCATGGCAGGGTATTTTGAAAAGTGGTTCTCTTAAGTGATGTATAAATGAACTTTTTGCTAGATTTCTCCTGAGAGGGTGTGGAATTGGCAACTGGGATCCAATATCAGAGTCCTGTACTAAAAAGATGACTCAGTCATAGAGAGTTTGAGACAGAGTGAAACTGGCCCACCAGCAGTGTACAGAGTTGGGACACAGAAACATTACAGCCAGTAATAACTGCCAAGGGACAAGGCACTGAGAGAGTGTTTCAAATACAGGGCATCAAAAGTCCTTTATTATTTCCTAAAACTTAAACAAACCTTAGACTTGGGAAATGTTTCTCGTTTCAAATTGAACACTTTGTAGCCCAGAGGGGTTGGCCACTAGTTATTATATTCAGTATGTTAGGTCATACTTTTATTTAAGTGGCATTTGTTGTTTGTGAAATATAATTTCTTGGAGTATTAAGTCTCCGTTTTATAAGTATTAGAGCATAAACAGAAAAGGTGCTGGAGGGGTGTCAATGTTTCTAACATAGATGAAATCTCCCCTGAGATAGTCTTCACAGGGTCTTGATCTACCAATCTTAGGTCAAGTCCTGAATACAGATTTCAGATCTTCCTCCACTTATGGTAAACCCATCTTAAGTTGAAAATATCATAAGTGGAAAATGCATTTAATACACCTAACCTACCTAACACCCTAGCTTAGCCTAGCCTACCTTAAACGTGCTCATCTAATGCTAAGACTTTTATAAAAAACAGTTGAGTTGAACATCTCATGCAATTTATTGAATACTGTACTGAAAGTGAAAAGCAGAATGGTTGTAAGTTTATTTATTGGTTGTTTACCTCAGGAGCGAGTGGCTGACTGGGAGCTGAGACTCACTGCTGCTTCCCAACATCATGGAAGAATATTGTACTGCATATCACTAGCCCAGAAAAAGATCAAAATTCAAAATTTGAAGTATACTGTCTAATAAATGCATATTGCTTTTGCACCCCTGTAAAGTGGAAAAATAATAAGTCAAACCATCGTTAAGTCAAGGACCATCTGTATAGGTCCAGGCACAAACATTTGGAAACAGTGAAAGAATCACTCTCTCCCCAACAATTCCAAACATCCAATAATAGAAGTCTCATTGGTTTATCTTGAGCCATATGCTCACCCCAGTCCAGTCACCTAGAGCTGAGGGATAAGGCACTAAGGAGGCAGACATATAAAATGGCTGGGGTCCTACCATGGGTGGATGGACCAAATAAGGTATCCACCACAACCTCAGAACAAACCAGAGAGGTCAGCCTAATCACTCTCATCTTGTATTTCAGGCAACTGAAATCCTAATTTGTCCAAGGACACACAGGTATTAAATGGAATCTAAATGACTGCCTCTGATTTCACATCCCAAGTCCATCAACTTTACCACCTGACTAATCTGATATATTGCCTCATATTCAAATAATTTTAACTGAAGCATTAGCCTTTAAAATTCAAATATAGATGAAACTGATGATTATTTTAGAGAGATATATTTCATTCGTTGAATTTACGAAGCTGATATTCTTTTAGTGGAATCTAAGTTGTGTAAAATGCAGATTTCTCCCTTAAGTTCTAGGTTGTTAACTGTCACATTATACGTGAAGATAGCTCATTTTCAAAATGCACCAATACTCTGTCTCTGGGGCAGTGTGAAAATATGAGTGACAAACTAGATATTCTTTCTTCTTTATTCCTAGGACACTAGCAAAGAAAAAAACAGTAGGGAGTCCCCATTACTGTCTCCTTTCTATTTATTACTGGAAGTCAGTGGCTTTACTTTCATTTAATTTATGTTCAGTTCTATGGGAAAAATGTTGTCATTCATTACTGGAGACAAAAATAACAGTAATAGTGGAAGTCACCTTGATAATTCCAGTTAAACTCATTTACTTTCAAAACAACTGTGATTTTATAAAATCCCATAGGATTTTTTTTCAGGATTGTGATATTTTTTCAATAGAATTTTTATAGGAATAATACAACTTAAAAATACATACAAAAGTGTTCTTTTTTTTGTCTTGTTTTGTTTTACAAAATGTCAGATGGAGAATAGCAGGGTACTTTTAATATGCTAGTTATAATACTGACCTTAGCATCTGCACAAATTTTCTAATCTTAAAAATTTCTAAAATAATTTTTGCCTATGTAATTTTCATGTTCTGTCCTCAATTAGGGAATGGAGGCACAGTACAGTCTATAGCAAAACAAACTATCTCTTGGTAAATCTAGCATACACTACACAAAAGTATGTATCAACCAGTCCTTTACATAGTGTATGAGTCAATATTCTATCCAATAAAGAATTAAAGGTAAAGAGGTACAGCAGAAGCTCCTCTCTTCTTATTTCCATTTCATAAAAGTCATGGGAAAGTCATTCTAGATTCTGGAGGCACCCCACATGGCCACCCAATCCATGGTCACTGAAGCAAATATTCTCCACGTCACCTCTTTCTTGTCTTCTCTTCCTTTTCAAGTACTCACTCTTAAAACATCAGCCTCTGGTACGCTGCACCTTTCTGTCATTTACAACCATCACCTTTTGATCCTGTCCATATAAATTCAGTGCTAGATGGAAACTGAGAAAGAGACTGGAGAGTAAGGGCAAGAAGAGAATAAGGGTGTCAAAACCTATGGGGTGTGTTTATACACGACAACAGCACATCCACAGGTTATTTCACACTATTTTGACACATCTTAGACTTTCTCTTTGTTCTATTTAGTCTCTGACCTTACTCTCAAAACACTTCTCTTTCACTTCTCATGTACAAAATCAGGTGAGGGATAGCACCTCAACTAGTCATTTTGTTAAATGAAATGCCTGTTCCCTAGGGTTAAAAAGAAAGAGATGAGCAGTTTTTGCATAGATATCCACACACTTGATTCCCCTCACTCACTTTCCCATTGGTGCTTTCTGTCTGGAACTTGCTTTCTCTCTCCTGGACCATTACAGTTCAGCACAGTCAACTAGTTGTATATAGATAGATACACACACACACACACACACACACCCCAACCACCAAGTATTCAGACATCTGTGAATATTAGCTTTGTATAGCTGAGAAAAATTATCTGCACAGTCTATGTTGTTTAATCAACTTAATGTCTCTAGGCAGATTTACCTTCCCACATTGCTATGGGTGAGAGATCCTGTGTAAAAGTATAAAATGAACTCTCCTGGAACTCAAAGAAGTTAGAACTGGAAGAAATTCAGAAGTTCTCTGGTTCAATCTTCTCCTTTTACACATAAAAACTGAGGCTGTGAGAGATGAACTGATTTGTCCTAGGTCTCCTAGCTCTTTCATGTGTGTTGAGGGTTAGGAGACTTGATTACAATCTCAAAATGAGTCAACAGGTAATATGTTTACTTCAAAAAATGGATTTAAAAAATAGACTTCATGATAAACAGTAAGGATTTACTTATAGCACAGGGAACTATATTCAATATCATGTGATAAACTATAATGGAAAAGAATCGGGGAAAAAAAGGATATAGATATATGCACATATATACATGTATAACCAAATCATTTTGCTGTACACCTGAAAATAACATAATATTGTAAACCGACTATATATACTTCAATTTAAAAAAATAGGCTGCATGAATTAACAAAGGCTCCCTTATTGCATCTTAGGTAGGTATATATGAGCCCCAGGAAGTGTAACAAGGACACAGTGGGGATGCGGGGGGGTGGGTTGGGATCTGTAGCACAGTATGACATTTTACTAGAACTCTTTGAATCATTTAAATGGATTTCAGATCCTCCCCTTCCTCTCTCAGTTGGCAGGAAAAGAGTTGGGTATAAAACTATTCCATATTCCAACTCAAAATTATCCACCTGAAGGCATCTCCTTGGCCATGGTGAGGTTATACAAAGTAGTGGGTTGCCTGCAGCCTCTGCAGAAGAATAATGCCTCTTGGAAGTGGCAAGCAACAAGTAGTTTAAAAACTTTTAAAAAGAGACATATAAACATACATACTTGAAGCTATACAAGGAATCTGCTTAAAACATGGATTCCTGTAGAGAATGGAATTAGTAGATAGTATTGGAAGGATACTTACTTTTATATTGTGCTCTTTGATTTTTAACCACAGAAAATGAATTACTTTGAATCAAGAAATAATTGATAAACTTAAACTTTCTAGTTGGGATACCTGGAAGATAAAGGGCAATAGTACTGGTTGTTTTAGTCTCCACCAATCGATTTAATTCCCAAGTAATCAATTCTTAATATTTACCTCTTAGTTAAAGCAGATCTTTAAAAAAAATAATCCTTTAAAAAAAAAGAATTCCCCCTAACCCCAAACCTAAATCATATCCTGAGAGATTGTAACCACTGGACACTACCTGGATATAACAATTACAAAAGTTCATCCCTACACATATAATGCTAAGATTTGGATTATCCAATTCTAGCTCTAAGACACGCAGTGTGATTCTTTGCAGGTGTTTGTTTGTGTCTTTGATTGTTTGCTTTGGTGTGAATCATCTTCAGATAAGCAGACTATGTGATAAACATTTTCAATTGAATAGTTGCTCTTTGTCTGAATCTCTTCTGCAATATTGGGCCAAAGGAACTATCTACCTTAATACCTTAAGAACTATATACCCTGCTTACCCACATTTATTCCCCTGAGATATCATGCATCACTCTCAACACAATGGGACATTCTTTCTGAGGTAGTACTAACTGATGCTCCAGATACCATCAGTTACTGTGATCCCTCACTCTTCCCTCTCTCCTCACTCTTCCCCCCTCTCTGTCCATCTCTCTATATGTATCTACATCTATGTCATACACACATGCTTCACTAGTTAGTGATAGTTTTATCCTTCTAAGATCAGATCTCTCATTCTGTAGAAAAGTCTTTAATCAACCTCTTTGAAAAAATCTCACTTCTCAATGCTATGGTTTACAGTTCTGAATTTTCTCACCCATCTGTAGGGGTGTAGGTTTAGGAATGCTTTTAGGGTTAAATAATTCACAGCTTCCACACCACCCACCTGGGCCCCCAACCCTTTTCCTATCCTAAGTAGCCTGAGCATACTTGCCAGAGACAGTATTAGATATCTGAGATGAACATCAAAGCAACATAGCTTTTGTATCTTTGTGCTAAGCCAAAACTGATACTAAATTCTGTAATTAGAGACTACAAAGGGCTCCTTCCCAGCACAGCCTCATAGAACCCAATTTAACACTGTAAGGACACTAATAAATGGTTGTATCACTCCACACCTAAACGCATTTTCCTCTCCATTCTCTTTGCTCTTATTCGGCATCGCTGATGTTAGAACTAAAATATCTTCAAGTGTGCTGTATCTTACCTGGACAATGGATAGGCTCACATTAGTGAAGAGCACAAGATTAATTTTTTGGAAGCCACCTTGTGTGTTACCCACACCCTACACACACATATACACTATTACAAGCTAGTATCAGCTTGTAATAAAATAAATAAAAATAAATAAATTTTAAAAACACCTTGGAGTCTGGCAAAGTCAGTATAGTCAATCCACTTGTTTTATTGATGTAGAAGCATGAGTTTTTTCCACCTCGCTCTAAATGTTTCTAAGAAACAGTAGCTCTGCCCTTCTTTAGTGCCTGTGGTGGCAGGATAATTCTCCAGAAATACTTTGAAGCCTTAGGCTCCCTTTAATCACATGGCTTTTGCCATTCTTAATAATTTCAATAAAAGAAAAATCCTAGCAAGAATATTTATGTGTTAATTCCCAAGTAACTAAACTGTACTTCATCTATAGGTCAAATTCTATTATGACAGAAACTACTTAAATAAATTTTTCCATATAAAAACAATACCCAGCTGATTACGTATTTCATCAAAAGTATAGTATAAGGACCACAGCCAGACTTATGTAGAGTTCACTGTAATAGGACCTGATTTATTGTGAGTCTGTAAATACTCTCATTCACATAAGCTATTTATAAGCAATCCTCTGTTTTCTGTATTGATGGTTTCTCTACCAGGGATAGATGACATCAAAATTATTATTCTCTTTGTGCAGTTCGGAAACACATAAAATTCATTGCTTTTAATCAAGTCATTTCCAATTCACAGACTCTTATTTGCTGTGAGTCCTATTGGTCATTAGTATAAATTAAGATGGGTCTACAATTGTAATGATCCATGCTTTATTAACCTCCTCCCTTTATCAAGCACTGTGATTTAAGAGATATCAGTTCAGCATACACATTCTGCAAAATTAACATTAGTCACTCTGGAAATAATTATGAAAGAAAGCATTTTGACAACAGAGAAAGAAATCCTGAGCCATATAGTACCACTAGCCATTTGTAAACTTAAAACTTATGTAAAGATAAAAGAGTAGAGCTCCATATGCAAATATGTATGCATCTATCCAGGAATATACGACTGTACTTGTGTTGGATTTAATTATTCCATACACTGGATTCTAAGCATATAAAAGGTCTGGGAGTAGGTTTTAAATGGAGGCAGCATGGCTTAATGGACTAAGCTCTAGGACTTAATGGAATCAGCAAGTGAATTTTAAAACCTGGTCTGCTACTAAAAGGTTATATAAACTTTAGGAGTCACTTAAATTTTTAGTACTTTCAGGCTCATTACTTCCAGTCAGGAACATCTGAAATATTGTCTGCCAAAATACACCCTGTTATCAGTTAAAAATTTACTAGTAGATGTTTCTGTCTTTACATGTGTCCTTTACTTATATTTTCATATTGATATTTTCTCTTTACCTACATACTTAAAGGACATAATTGTTAAACAAGATTTTACTTTTTACTTCTATTGCCTCTCCCACAGTACTTTTGTAAACCAATGGTTGTTGATGAGAGACAATAACCCTCTTTTTTTCGCTTAGACAATGGTAAACATTGAATCACTTAGATATTTATACTGAAAATAGTACAAAAAGGTAGATGTGGTCTGCCTCTTCAAGAAAATTCCGTTTTGACATTCTACCAGTCACATTTCCTGGTGTACTAATAATTAGCATAGAGAAATCATTGAGAAATGAACATAATCCTTAGGCAAGTTCTAATCATCTTGTCTCTGTATAGCAGTTTTGTAATCATATATGATTCTTCACATTCTCTGTCCCTTGGATTTATGTTAACTTAAGTCATTTAAACCATTACTCCTACCAATAGATCTCCTAGACTAAAATAATAAAAGGTGAACATTGTAGCGTGTGAATACAGACATCATAAATAAGACATCTCTTTCTTTGTTTATTTATAATTAATCCTCCAAAATATCCATCCAATACAGTTCTAGCAGCCCTTCTCACATTGTGACTTGTCTCCTGGACTATGCAATTCCAATGGAGAGGTTATGCACTGGCTTAAACAGTTTCTCTGCTATTTACTCCATCATTTATTCTGCTAGACTGGTGATACAGAGGTGATAAGAACAGGAGGAAATCCTCATCTATTGGGAAAATAAACACAACACTAAAGTACTTTCAAAGATCCAGGTACTTTGTTGAGTGATTTAAGTGCTTTACAAGGATCTTCTCAGTTTATCCTCATAATAACCCTATTGGGAAAGGCACTATAATTGTCTGACACTTTGCAAATAAGGAAACTGAGGCAAAGGATAAATTATTTGTCTAAAATTATGCGCTAGAAAGTGGCTAACCACGGATTTAAACACGTGTAATCCAGCTAAATATATGATTTGGAAACCCAAATTGAAGCCTGCTGGTTGGAACAATGATGCTTAACTGTAACAAACCATATTTATTCTCAGATAATCAAGTCTTTGCATTCCAAATGCCTCCTTAGTTCTGATGTAGGTCTAAATCAATTTTCTACAAAACCCACCTTGCCTAGGCAGTATTATCCTGTGGATCCATTCTCTATTAATGTGAACAAATCCATGTCCCATGTAGAGGAAGAAGATTTGAGGAAAAAGAAGGAGAAGGCAGCAAGCATTTATTGAATACTTACCTTTTGAAGGCACTAGGAAGCTATGTCAGCAAACACTTAAAACAACTCTAATTATAGGGACTGTCAACTCCATTTTACTGATGAAGAATCTAAATTGCCAAGAGGTTGATTAACTCCCAAAGATTATTCTGGTCAGAATCCAAGCGTACATATTTAAGATTTGGAATATTCATGTTCTTTTCATCACATAAATAAAAACCCTAGACCCAACATCATTCCTTTCCACTTCCACCCCCAACATACAGAGTTAAAGCTATTTTTTCTTTCTAAACTTAAGTTTTATTTTGTAGGTTCAATAGAATTATTCCTAAGGAAAAATTTCACTGCTTAAGATGTAGTCTAGTTATAGAACAGGCTAAGATACAGGTTGGGGATCAAAAAGAGTTCATTTGACCATATAATCCCTGTTATCTATTAAAACAGATTACATAAATTGCACTCAATAAGACAAAGCCTTACCATTATTTGATCTGCAACAACACATGTTCACCCTTCAAAACACAAAAAGATGGCATAGGCTTCGGCAGAATTATGTGCAGATACCATAGCTAATCCCTTGAAAGAAATCCAAACTGATCACAAAGCCTTTTAGAAGACCATAACAAAAAAGAAAAGAAAAGAAAAGAAAATCAGCAACGTTAAGGGAGATGAAAAATATACATGCTGATCAAATTAGTCTTGGAATCCAGTACTTAGGTGATAAAATAGTTTTATTCTAGAGACTCTCGGGAAATAAATGGATAGCAAGGATTAATATAAATGCAGCACCTATTAACAGAAAAGAACAACACCAGCCCTAAAGGTAGTCAGTCTTTCAACTGTATTTGAGTAAGGCTGTTCCTGTAAGTCCATGCCCTTAGTAACACTGTGCAATATTCTTATGTGCTTCCAGTGCTTAATGGGAACAAACTGAGAACTGGAAAGATCTGCCAACTCCTGGATTTGCAGAGTAACATAACTTTAAACCAGACAGCTGGAAATGGAAACTTAGCTGGAGCTTTGCACTGGTAACCATGAATCAGAGACATTGTCTTTGGTAGAGTGACAAGCATAAGCATGACTTTGAGTATACTAGATATCAAGATCCTAAGAATACAAGAACTCCTTTGCTTTGGTAAAACATAGCTAAACAAAAGGCTGCCTGAAACCTAATTTTTGTCAGGACCATAAGCAGAAATTCCTCAAATCCCAAACAGTCCTCATTTAAAGTTGGAAAAACCAGTAATGCCCCTAGAAACTAGGCAAAGCCATAAGCCATGCATAAAGTCAAAGGTGGCAAGATAACCCCACTTGAGATTCAAAATTCACAATCAGAAATCACGCAATCTGTGGGCCTAAAGCATCCTTATGCAGTCTAGAGAGATGCAGGGATGTCAATAAAGCAGGTACATCAACCGAGAGTTGATATATGTGCCAAAAGTTTCCAGATAACAATATGGGACATTGTGGGAATATAGATTTTGGCAACTGGTGATTTAACATATCCTTGCCTTCTTGTTCCTGATAACACTTCTTTTTGTTAAACAACACTTGACATATTGTCAAGGAAAAGGCACCAGGCTCCCCAGTGCAGAGAACCTCCCAGGGTAATTATACTATCACAAAAAATAAGTTGGCCCTTCTTGCTAAGGAAAATGGTATCAGAGACAACATATGTGGCTGAAAGCACACTGGGCTAGGAGAGAAGAGACCTACAGCTATACCACAACCCACTACAAATTAATGGATTTCTTCATTGGTAACTGCATCAGTGGTGTTAAATGACTGTATACCTGTAACCTTTCAGGAAACAAAACATGACAAAAAATAAACACATACATGCACAGAAGCGTGCACACACACACACACATACATACATACACATGAATATATGGGAATTGCTGCTTCAGGGAAACAAAGATGAAGGGGCTGTCTTTCACATGCTCCTCTACAGTTGGTCTCTAAAACCCCTCTATAGAGACCCTATGCCAGCTAAAAGCTATTTGAAGTTGCTAAGATGATTTTCAAATGTGTTACCAGAAGACAGTGGGATGTTAACAATAAGAAACCATTTCTTAAATTTGACTTTGAAACCCCAACTACACTGTGTTTCAATAGTATTTTCTGGAAAATAGTATGGGAAAATCTCTGAACTCCTTAGGACGTTTTAATTTATTTTTTTAACATCTTTATTGGAGTATAATTGCTTTACAATGGTGTGTTAGTTTCTGCTGTATAACAAAGTGAATCAGCTGTACATATACATATATCCCCATATCCCTTCCTTCTTGCATCTCCCTCCCACCCTCCCTATCCCACCCCTCTAGGTGGTCACAAAGCACCAAGCTGATCTCCCTGTGCTATGCAGCTGTTTCCCACTATCTATTTTACATTTGGTAGTGTATATATGTCCAGGCCACTCTCTCATTACGTCCCAGCTTAACTTTCCCACTTCCCGTGTCCTCAAGTCCATTCTCTACATCTGCGTCTTTATTCCTGTCCTGCCCCTAGGTTAATCAGAATCTTTTTTTTTTTTTTTTTACATTCCATATATATGATGTGTTAGCATACGGTATTTGTTTTTCTCTTTCTGACTTACTTCACTCTGAATGACACACTCTAGGTCCATCCACCTCACTACAAATAATTCATTTCTTTTTATGGCTGAGTAATATTCTATTGCATATATGTGCCACATCTTCTTTATTCATTCATCTGTTGATGGACACTTTAGGTTGCTTCCATGTCCTGGCTATTGCAAATACTACTGCAATGAACATTGTGGTACATGACTCTTTTTGAATTATGGTTTTCTCAGGGTATATGCCCAGTAGTGGGATTGCTGGGTCATATGGTAGTTCTATTTGTAGTTTTTTAAGGAACCTCCATACTGTTCTCCATAGTGGTTGTATCAATTTACATTCCCACCAGGAGGGCAAGAGGATTCCCTTTTTTCCACACCTTCACCAGCATTTATTGTTTGTAGATTTTTTGATGATGACCATTCTGACTGGTGTGAGGAGATACCCCATTGTAGTTTTGATTTGCATTTCTCTAATGATTAGTATATTGAGCATCCTTTCATCTATTTGTTGGCAATCTGTATATCTCTTTTGGAGAAAAGGACTTCTGCCCATTTGGGGATTGGGTTGTTTTTTTCTATGATATTGAGATGCATGAGCTGCTTCTATATTTTGCAGTTTAATCCTTTGTCTTTTGTTTGATTTGCAAATATTTCCCCCCATTCTAAGGGTTGTCTTTTCACCTTGTTTATGGCTTCCTTTGCTGTGCAAAAACTATTAAGTTTCATTAAGCCCCATTTGTTTATTTTTGTTTTTATTTCCTTTTCTCTAGGAGGTGGGTCAAAAAGCATCTTGCTGTGATTTATGTCATAGAGTGTTCTGCCTATGTTTCCTCTAAGAGTTTTATAGTGTCTGGCCTTACATTTAGGTCTTTAATCCATTTTGAGTTTATTTTTGTGTATGGTGTTAGGGAGTGTTCTAATTTCATTCTTTTACATGTAGATGTCCAGTTTTCCCAGCACCACGTATTGACGAGTGTGTCTTTTCTCCATTGTATATCCTTGCCTCCTTTATCATAAATAAGGTGACCATATGTGTGTGGGTTTATCTCTGGGCTTTCTATCCTGTTCCATTGATCTATATTTCCGTTTTTGTGCAAGGACCATACTGTCTTGATTACTATAGCTTTGTAGTATAGTCTGAAGTCAGGGACCCTGATTCCTCCAGCTCCATTTTTCTTTCTCAAGATTGCTTTGGCTATTCGGGGTCTTTTGTGTCTCCATACAAATTGAGCAACTTTTTCTTCTACTTCTGTGAAAAAATGCCATTGGTAGTTGGATAGGGATTGCACTGAATCTGTAGATTGCTTTGGGTAGTATAGTCATTTTCACAAGGTTGATTCTTCCAATCCAAGAACATGGTATATCTCTCCATCTGTTTGTATCGTCTTTAATTTCTTTCATCAGTGTTTTATAGTTTTCTGCATACAGGTCTTTTGTCTCCTTAGATAGGTTTATTCCTAAGTATTTTATTCTTTTTGTTGCAATGGTAAATGAGAGTGCTGCCTCAATTTCTCTTTCAGATATTTCATCATTACTGTATAAGAATGCAAGAGATTTCTGGGCATTAATTTTGTTTCCTGCTACTCTACGAAATTCATTGATTAGCTGATAGCTCTCTGGTAGTATCTTTAGTTTTCTGGTAGCATCTTCAGGATTCTCTATGTATGGCATTGTGTCATCTGCAAACAGTGACAGCTTTACTTTTTCTTTTCCAATTTGGATTCCTTTTCTTTTTCTTCTCTGATCGCTATGGCTAAAACTTCCAAAACTATGTTGAATAACAGCAGTGACAGTAGGCAACCTTGTCTTGTTCCTGATCTTAGAGGAAATGCTTTCAGTTTTTCACCATTGAGAACGATGTTGGTTGTGGGTTTGTCATATATGGCCTGTATCATGTTGAGGCAAGTTCCCTCTATGCCTACTTTCTGGAGGGTTTCTATCATAAATAGGTGTTGAATTTTGTTGAAAGCTTTTTCTGCATCTATTGAGATTATCATATGGTTTTTATCCTTCAATTTGTTAATATGGTTTATCACATTGATTTATTTGCATATATTGAAGAATGTTTGCATTCCTGGATAAACCCCACTTGATCATGGTGTATGAACCTTTTAATGTGCTGTTGGATTCTGTTTCCTAGTATTTTGTTGAGGATTTTTGCATCTATGTTCATCAGTGATATTGGCCTATAGTTTTCTTTTTTGTGACATCTTTGTCTGGTTTTGGTATCAGGGTGATGGTGGCCTCATAGAATCAGTTTGGGAGTGTTCCTCCCTCTGCTATATTTTGTAAGAGTTTGAGAAGGATAGGTGTTAGCTCTTCTCTAAATGTTTGATAGAATTCGCCTGTGAAGCCATCTCTTCCTGGGCTTTTGTTTGCTGTAAGATTTTCACAGTTACAATTTCAGTACTTGTGATTATTCTGTTTATATTTTCTATTTCTCCCTGGTTCAGTCTCAGAAGGTTGTGTTTTTCTAAGAATTTGTGCATTTCTTACAGGTTGCCCATTTTATTGCTATAGAGTTGCTTGTAGTAATCTCTCATGATACTCTGTATTTCTGCAGTGTCAGTTGTTACTTCTTCTTTTTCATTTCTAATTCTGTTGATTTGAGTCTTCTCCCTTTTGTTCCTTCTGTTCTTGATGAGTCTGGCTAATGGTTTATCAATTTTGTTTATCTTTTCAAAGAACCAGCTTTTAGTTTTATTGATCTTTGCTATCGTTTCCTTCACTTCTTTTTCGTTTATTTCTGATATGATCCTCATGATTACTTTCCTTCTGCTAACTCTGGGGGTTTTTTGTTCTTTCTCTAATTGCTTTAGGTGTAAGGTTAGGTTGTTTATTTTTTATTTTTCTTGTTTCTTGCGGTAGGATTGTATTGCTGTAAACTTCCCTCTTAGAACTGCTTTTGCTGCATCCCATAGGTTTTGGGTCATCATGTTTTCATTGTCATTTGTTTCTAGGTATTTTCTGATTTCCTCTGTGATTCCTTAATGACCTCTTGGTTATTTAGTAGTGTATTGTTTAGCCTCCATGTATTTGTATTTTTTACAGTTTTTTTCCCATAATTGATATCCAGTCTTATAACATTGTGGTCAGAAAAGGTACTTGATATGATTTCAATTTTCTTAAATTTACCAAGGCTTGATTTGTGACCCGAGATATGATCTATCCTGGAGAATGTTCCATGAGCACTTGAGAAGAACATGTATTCTGTTGTTTTTGGATGGACTGTCCTATAAATATCAATTAAGTCCAACTTGTAATGCATCATTTAAAGCTTGTGCTTCCTTATTTATTTTCATTTTGGATGATATTTCCATTGGTGAAAGTGGGGTGTTAAAGTCCCCTACTATGACTGGGTTACTGTCAATATCCCCTTTTATGGCTGCTGGCATTTGCCTTATGTACTGAGGTGTTCCTATTTTGGGTGCATAAATATTTACAATTGTTATATCTTCTTTTGGATTGATCCCTCGATCATTATGTAGTGTCCTTCATTGTCTCTTGTAATAGTCTATATTTTAAAGCCTATTTTGTCTGATATGAGAATTGCTACTCCAGCTTTCTTTTGATTTCCATTTGCATGGAATATCTCTTTCTATCCCCTCACTTTCAGTCTGTATGTGTCCCTAGGTCTGAAGTGGGTCTGCTGTAGACAGCATATATATGGGTCTTGTTTTTGTATCCATTCAGCCAGTCTATGTCTTTTGGTTGAAGCATTTAATCCATTTACATTTAAGGTAATCACCGATATGTATGTTCCTATTACAATTTTCTTAATTGTTTTGGGTTTGTTATTGCAGGTCTTTTCCTTCTCTTGTGTCTCCTGCCTAGAGAAGTTCCTGTAGCATTTGTTGTAAAGCTGGTTTGGTGGTGCTGAATTCTGTTAAATTTTGCTTGGCTGTAAAGATTTTAATTTCTCCCTCAAATCTGAATGAGATTCTTCATAGTTAGAGTAATCTTGGTCATAGATTTTTCCCTTTCATCATTTTAAATATGTCCTGCCACTCCCTTCTCGCTTGCAGAGTTTCTGCTGAAAGATCAACTGTTAACCTTATAGGGGCTCCTTTGTATGTCATTTGTTACTTTTCCGTTGTTGCTTTTAATATTTTTTATTTGTATTTAATTTTTGATAGTTTGATTAATATGTGTCTTGGCATGTTGCTCCTTGAATTTATCCTTTATGGGACTCTGTGAGCTTCCTGTACTTGACTATTTATTTTCCCATGTTAAGGAAGTTTTCAACTATAAATTTTCAAATATTTTCTCGGACGCTTTCTTTTTCTCTTCTTCTTCTGGGGCCCCTATAATTCGAATGCTGGTGCATTTAATGTTGTCCCAGAGGTCTCTGAGACTGTCCTCAATTCTTTTCGTTCTTTTTTCTTTATTCTGCTCTGCAGTAGTTATTTCCATTATTTTATCTTCCAGGTCACTTCTCCATTCTTCTGCCTCAGTTATTCTGCTATTGATTCCTTCTAGAGAATTTTTAATTTCATTTATTGTGTTGTTCATCATTATTTCTTTGCTCTTTAGTTCTTCTAGGTCCTTGTTAAACATTTCTTGTATTTTCTCCATTCTATTTTCAAGATTTTGGATCATCTTTACTATCATTACTCTGAATTCTTTTTCAGGTAGACTGCCTATTTCCTCTTCATTTGTTTGGTCTGGTGGGTTTTTACTATGCTACTTCATCTGCTGCGTATTTCTCTGTCTTCTCATTTTGCTTAACTTACTGTGTTTGGGGTCTCCTTTCCGCAGGCTGGAGCTTCGTAGTTCCCGTTTTTTTTTTGGTGTCTGCCCCCAGTGGGTGAGTTTGGTTCAGTGGCTTGTGTAGGTTTCCTGGTGGAGGGGACTGGTGCCTCTGTTCTGGTGGGTGGGACTGGATCTTGTCTTCCTGGTGGGCAGAGCTATGTCTGGTGGTGTGTTTTGGTGTGTCTGTGAACTTATTATGATTTTAGCAGCCTCTCTGCTAATGGGTATGGTTGTGTTTCTGTCTTGCTAGTTGATTGGCATGGGGCATGCAGCAGTGGAGCTTGCTGGCCGTTGAGTGGAGCTTGGTCTTAGCATTGAGATGGAGATCTCTGAGAGAGCTCTCGCCAATTGATACTACTTGGAGCCAGGAGGTCTCTCGTGGTCCAGTGTCCTGAACTTGGTTCTCCCACCTCAGAGGCTCAGGCCTGACACCTGGCCAGAGCCCCAAGACCCTGTTAGCCACCCAGATGTGTTACAGGGTCTTTCTTCTCCTAGGGACTTGGCCAGCATTTCAGGCAATGGGTTCTAAGCCCCAAAATTGCCCCTATTTGACACAGGAGAGGTTTCAATATTTTCTTGGAGTTGGATTTGCTCTCTTGTACTTCTCCCATTGCCACAAAAAATTCTTCCCTGAGTAGCTGCTGCTCGTTTATCCTTAATTCCCCAATTGAACACACTTGAAGGAGACCTGAGCCCAGCTTACAGTAGCTGGAAGGAGCCAAAACCAGTCTCTCCTTAGGACATTTTAATCTAATTCTATTGATTTCATGTTTGCTAGAGGAATCATAAAATTTCACTGATTTATTAGAGGAAAATGAGTAGGAGCACATACTAATTGAGACATAACTCTGAGTATGAGTGAATTAGATGCAGGATTCAATCTTTATGAAAAGGAAAATAATTAAGAGAAAGTAGTAAAATAGGGTTAAGAAGAAAAGAATATAATAACTTGTGTATAATGTCAACTTTTCTAAGAGAAGCAAAGTCAGATCTCACCCTCTCTTGGGTAAAGTCACCTCAGGGTGGGGCGGATATTGTAGTATTTCATAAGTGAATCAGTGAGTTTCTAGCAAGGTGAAATCCCTTCACCTGAAATTGGAGACCTGTATCTCACCTGTGCAAACATACTGACTCAAGATAGTTATGGTAAAGACTATGTAAACAATGAGAATGCCTGTAGGGGTCCACTATTCTCAAACAATTAGAGAAAATTTAAAAATCACAACAGTTCTTTTCAGAAAAGTAAAAAGAAAATATTCCTTTTGCAATATCCGGGACCTCAAATTGAACAGTTATGAGCCACTGTTTTTTATATACAAAGAAGAGAAATCATGAGACTGTCCTAGTAGTGTGAGACTCATGAAATATGATCTACAAAATAACAGAATGGTAAATACAATAACAGGATAAACCCTGATCTGAGAAAACTAAGTAATTACATTATGATGGGCAATTTATGAAATTAGAAAAGAAAGAGAAAAAAATGCAAATTCAGAATAATTTCATTAGCAAAAGGTAACTAATCCCCAAAGAAACACGTCAATTATATCCTTGGTTCTGTCAGATTTGGGGCAAACTTAAATGGAGTAAATAACATGATATTCCAAAAATGATTTGAACTAAATTTCAACCTTTGCCTAGGTGTTGATCTTCTCATTAAACTAGCAAAGCTGTTTTTTTTTTTTTAACTGAATGTCCAGAGGAAGTTTATTACTATTTTCAGTATGTGAAAATATGACTAAAAAGAAGTACTGTTCCCTACTCAAGCCACATGCCTTATAATTACCAATTCATTAATTTATCCTTATTACTGTCATTCTCATTTTGTGTGTGAAGAAACTAAGAGACAAAGGTTTCAGTTCACTTGTTTAGTACAGCATATGGTATATATGATGACAAAAGAAAGGCATTCCAAAAACAAAAAGAAGCAGATTCACAGATATAGAGAACAAAGTAGTAAGCAGTAGGAGTGGGAAGTGGGGAGGGGCAATATAAGGGTGGGAGGAAAAAAGGGTCCCTATGGGATTATATGAAATTTTGTGTGTGAAACTTTTGAAAATTGTAAAACACTATAGAATTTAAAGACTCTATCATTTAATTTAAAAAAAAAAAAAAGAAAGGCATTCCAGAGAAGGTAAAACATGAATTGCATATTGGAAAACATGAAGGAGGTAGCCTAGACAAAGGGATAGGTATGAGGAAGCCTTTCCCGGCAGATGGAGCTGCTTCTAGGCAGAGGGAGAGAGAATGATACATTTCAGAGACTGAGTTTTTTTGGAGAACGAACATGAAGATGTAGCAACAGAAGAAGGTTTAGGGAGTCAGGCTGGTTCTGTGTCATGTAGTATCTTGAAGGCCATGCTTGGAAACGTATACTTTTCCCACAGACCACTGAGGAAACATCAAAGGATTTTAAATAAGGATATTTGCATTTCCAAATAATCTTTCTGGTAAAATGCTGAAAAGGATTTGGAAGACAATTCTGAAATTAGGGCATTCCATTATAGGATTCTTTCCTTTTTTTTCCAGCTTCACTGAGATATAATTGACATATAACATGATATAAGTTTAAGGGACACCAAGTGAGGACTTGACACATCTCCATCACCTCACATAATTGCCTCTGCCTGTGTGTGTATGTTTATATGTGTGGTGAGAACACTTAAGATCTATTCTCTTAGCAGCTTTCAAGTACATAATAAATTATTGTTAACTACATTCGCCATACTGTACAGTAGATCCCCAGGACTTATTCATCTTATAATTGAAAGTCTGTACCCAATACCCAACATCTTCCCATTTTCCCCCAGCCCCTGGCAATCACCATTTGATTCTCTGTTTCTATGAATTCAGCTTTTTTAAATTCCACATATAAGTAAGATTATACATTATTTGTCTCTCTCTGTCTGACTTTTTTCACTTAGCATAATATCCTCAACATCCAAACATGTTCTTGCAAATGACAGATTTTATTCTTTTTAATGGTTGAACAATATAACACATATATATACAAACACACACACACACACACACACACACACACACGCACCATTTTCTTTATCCATTCATCTGTCGAACACTTAGGTTGTTCCCGTTTTGGCTATTGTAAATAATGCAGGTGCACAGCTGGAGGGGCTAGCCCCAAGTGCATGCACAGCTGCGGGTCTCAGCTATGGGGATCTAGGCCGGCAGTTTGCACTCACACAGCAGTCCACTCCTACTGTGTGGATGATACTGGTAGCCCCCACCTTCTTCCTTGTTCCAAGCCATCTCTATATGTCTCAGCTTTGCTGGTATCTGGGAATGGTAAAACTGAAGAGGGACCTTCAGGTACTGCCCTGAAAGGCTGGGAAGTTGTTTGTTTACCACCCACTCCCATTTTCAGAGGAGAACTCTTTCCAGCAGAGGAGTTCCTTCTTCGTGCTGCGCAGTGCCAGTCAGGGAAATGGAATGATACAGGCAAAATAAAGATGTTTTTCCTTACCATTTTGTGCAGTTATTTTCAGGGTTTTTTGTTCCACCATGTTGCTGAAGTTTCTTAAATGGACTCCTAAGCTGTCCCAGAGCTACTTTTGTTTGTAGATAGCTGTCTGACTATTGACCTTTGTGTGGGGACAGAGTCTGTGGTCTCATGAGTCTCCATTTTGGTGACCTCACTCCATATCATATTTATTGATTTGCATATGTTAAACCATTTTTGCATCCCAGAAATAAATCCCACTTGATCATGGGTTATGATCTTTTGAATGTGCTGCTGAATTCGGTTTGCTAATATTATGTTGACAAATTTTACATCTATATTCATCAGGGATATTGGTCTGCAATTTACTTTTCTGGTAGTATCCTTATCTGACTTTGGTAACAGGATAATGCTGGACTCATAAAATGAGTTTAGGAATGTTCCTTCCTTTTCAATTCTTTGGAGGAGTTTGAGAAGAATTGGTGTTAACTCTTCTTCAAACATTTGGTAGAATTTAACCTAGAAACCATCTGGTCCTGGGTTTTTCTTTGTTGAGAAATTTTTGATAAATGATTCGATCTCCCTACTCATTAGTCTGTACAGATTTACTATTCCTTCATGATTCAGGCTGGTAAGTTGTATGTTTTTCAGAATGTATCAATTTCTTCTAGGTTATCTAATTTGTTGGCATAAAATTTTTCGTAGTAGTCTCTTTTGATCCTTTGTATTTCTGTGGTTTCATTTGTAATGTTTGCTCTTTCATTTCTGATTTTATTTGTCTTTTTTTCCCTTTTTTCTTACTTAGCTAAAGTTTTGTCAATAGTGTTTATTTTTTCCAAAAACCAGGTCTTAGTTTCATTGATTTTTTGGGGGGGGATCTCTATTTCATTTATTTATTTTGCACTTGTTGAAATGCTGCAGGATGGTTACGTAAAGGAGGTATAGTGCAGGTACTTCTCAAAGATACATATGGTCTGTTTGGAAAGGACACATCCACACAATATAAGGAACTGATTAAAAAGGACAGGATATGAATTAATGTGTGGTTGCTGATGAAGGAAGGCATGAGATTAAGCTTCAAAACAGAATGTAATGTTTACACATAGTGTGATTAATTTTCTTTCATGTCTCATTGTCAGAATGTTTCCTTCAATCTAGGGATAGAAGAACAGGCTATACAAGCTATATATAAGCCCTCTCTGTGCCACTCCTGGGAATAGACAGCAAAAAAAAAAAAAAAAAAAAAAAAAAAAAAAAAGTTACACAAGCATTTCTCAAAGCCTGGTTTACAAAATACATGATGCTTTTCATGGAAAAGTTTTTAGGTATTCACAAAGGACTTAAGAATCTTGAAGACAATGAGAAATTCTATGATAAAAACTCCTGCTTAACTTGTTTTAATGTAGCATTTCACAAAATTGTTTAACCACAGAAAAAGTTATCTATTAATGTCAGTTAATATGACCTATATTGTCATCAGATTATTATGGTATTAATATGAGTAATCTTTGGAATGCACTTTGAGAAATTCTAACTTCTATTACTTAGAAGTGCTTAAAGGGACCTTTTAAAGAGAAAAGGAAAGCCTGTGGCCAACATGATGCAGTTTTTCCTGAGTCAAACTGATCAGTGGGAGTACTGAAAGATCCTACATAAAATGGTCTTTAAGACTAGAAAAATAATAAAGCCATTGACCCTGTAACCATACATCTCAAGAGGAGACATATGGGAACTATGTTTACGCAGATAGAAACACTGGTCATGGAGTAACTTAGAAGTCAGTATATAACAGAGAAACTGAAGTCAGGATATATTATTCCAGTGTTCAAAATACAACGGTCAACAGACAAAAAGACAAATTACAGTATCTGGGTGAGACAGAGCAGCATGCCTCTTACTAGGCAATGTTGCAGAAGGAATATCTGTACTAATGGAAAAGTCAGAAACAGGATGGTGAAAAGAGCAATGTAGTAGCAACATCACCAGCCCAGTTAGGCCTTTTTATTTAAAAAAAAAAAAAAAAAAAAAAAAAAAAGAATAGAGACTTAAGGGAATACAGAAAGACTGTGATGAAATCCAACCTTGTGCTGAAGAAAACGTTTCATAGCACACATTACAACCATCAGACACATTTCTACTAGCAGGAGGGGATGGCCTACCTGAATACTAAGAGAATGAAAATAGAAAAAATGTTTCCTCTTCAGAACCTGTAGCTCAAAGAGTTTATCTATTAATCATGAAAGGAATAGTGATTAAATAGGTGTCAAACAAGTATCAGTTACTTAACAGGGATAAATTATACGCAAACCTGTACTGTTCAGCTATTAACTGAGATTATTTTCTCATTCATTCATAATTTGTTATTATTTATTGACCAATAGTATTCTAAAGTAATTCAAATTTAGGTTGTTTTTAAAATGGAAATGTTTGAACTTGGGTGAAGTCAAGTCATGATCTTGGTGCCTGGGTCAAAGCTATTCTTGACTATATCTAAGAGATGAGAGTTAATCAGGTAATGAGACTGTGTGTACTTTCCTACCTGCTACATAATTGTGTTTCATATTTTACCTTCAAACAGATGACAGTATTGATCCATCTTCAATTAAGGATGAGTTCAGAGGTATTTACAAGGTGTTTTCCTTGTGCTGAGTTTTGGTTTTATACATGTGGAATATGATATATACAATCTAGCTATACTATTAAAAACAGAGTTATGTCCTAATTATTAGTACAGTGCTCTAAAACAACCATGGGCCAACAGGAGAGTTGTCCTTTTAAGGAAAAGTTACACTTTCTAGGAAATATTCGTTGATCTTTTGTTTTTCTTTGATTATTTTTTTCAGTTACACCTGTTATGAAATGGAGAAGGAAATGTTATGCTTGCATTTTTTTAAAAATTTCAATCTGGCTAAATGTATCTAAAATATTCATAAAATTAAGCTTTTTCAGGATAAAAAAAAAGACATGGTTTTCTAAATTGTTTATAAGCGTGACTCTAAGCTGATGGAGATATTTTGAGCACAAGGTGCAGCAGAATTTTAAATATCTTCCTCTCACTCCTCATCAGTGTCTATATGATTTCTAATCATTCCTCTACACATCAGCTGTGATGAGAATGAATCCAGGTGTGATGAACATGATGTTCTTGTTATTCTGAAGGACGTTTATTTTTATTTATGCCATTGTGTTTAGGCTTCTCAAGCAATATTTAGAACAAATAGGCACACAAAGCTTCTAAGTTACACCTTCTCCTAGCTCCATTTGTAGGGTGGGGGCAGAATCTCTTCTTGTTTGGATAAAAGTTTCCAGCTGGAATAGGATGAGTGAGGCCAGGACACTAATTCCCAAATTGCCCTTAGTCTGATATGGCATAAGGGAGTATTTTCTAAGCAGTAGTTTCATCTGAAGTTCCAGAAAAATTGAAAAGAAGAAAATACATATTTCCCAATGTCAACTTCTGTTACAAGAAAAACTTTTCAACCACAGATGTTGATCCATAGATAGAGTTGTTACGGCAAGAGGAACTTTCCATAATTATAGGTAATCACGCAAACCCCTTGGAACACAGATTCCTCTTCATTTTTTGTTCCTGAGATTACAGAGTCTTGGGAAAGGGGGTATTTTCACTTATTGAGCTAACAGCAGATCTTCTGAAAACCTTAGCGTAAGTTTTTTATTAGGCATATATTTGCTGACTAAACAAGTGATTCTTATTTCCACAGGATAATAATTTTTGAAGTTCAATTCATCCACATGTCTAATGCTTCACATTTGTTGCTGTGCAAATAAGAAAATATCAAGAACTAACTAAAGAAACAAAGCTTAATGTTAGGAGCCCACTTGATCACACCCAGGAAATGGTTATATTTGTTTGGCACTTATTAAAGCTGCATATTTAAGTCTATTAAGATGCATTTCATTACCTCTGCCAAATGCAAATAGGCTTTCAACCTTTCCAGAGCATCAGGATTTATTGTACAGTTCAAAGAATGATTGTATCTGCCTTCTGGGCTTGGTGTAGTCTAATTTCATAATATATATACAAATAGGATTTGTTCTCTGAGAAACATTGGGACAATTTCAGAGCTGTAAGTCAGGTGCTTGATGAGCTCCTGAAATATTTGTTTAGTATTCTGAATAATACATATAATTTACAGTGTTATCCTGAGATAACAAGGAAATGTTATTTCAAATAACAGCTTACTTAGTAAACATGGGTGCCAGTGGAGATACTACCCAGCTATCACAAGACAACATACATTCACTTTAGGTAAGCCCATATCAATAACGCATATCCCAAGAAAATTATGAATATTCCTGTGAATTGGCTGACATTCTGCTCAAATAAGATTTCTCTAGCAGCTACAAAATTGTAAATGGATTAATGCAACTTAATTGCTTTGAAAATGCTTTACTGCATTGATAAAAATTACATTTCACTTGAAGTGAAGCCAGGGAAAAAATAATTCTTAAAGGCCACCAGCAAAGTGTAATCAAAATACATTTGAAATAATTATAATGTAAAGCATTAACAATATTTCCACTTTCATCAGAAGTTACTATAAAAATATTACACAAATCAATATTCACTTGAATTTTTAAACTTCATCTTTAAAAAATTTATACACTCCCACAAAAAATAAGGTATCTGTCTGCTCTGCATGTATCTCTTCCTACAGAATGACAGGCAGGCAAGATTGAAGAAGGTTGTAAGTCTTTTTAGTTTTCAAACTTGCCCAAGGCTTCAACATTCTGGAAACAACTGGATAGAATGACTAAATTCCTCCTTCAACATGCTCCAATCTCCTACTGGAACACAGGCCAATAAATATCTTCTCTTAAAATTGATATCAGTTATGTGAAAATTATTTCCAAGATTTGAAAATGGTTGTTGCTATCTTTGAGTCTCAACACTGACAAAGCAAAATGTGTCATTCATTCCACTGGTATGTACCAGGTGTACTCTACATTCTGGGTATGTAGCAGAGAACATATAAGAAGAGCCCTACTTTTACCCAGTTTCATTCTCATGGGGGTAAGAGATAGTCAGATTATAAGAAAACAAATAAACAAGATAATTTCATCTTCCTTAGCCTTAGCTTACCCACTGTAAAATTACTCATCAATTCAGCCAGTCATTGAAGATTTATTGAGTCTATAATTGGTGGGCACTGCTCCAGTAGTTGTAAATAAACACAAAAATCCAGGTCCTCATGCACTTACATTCTAATGAGAGGAGATAGATAATAAGCCAAATAAGCAGGTAAAACATATATTATGTTAGATGCTAAAATGTACCACAGAGAGAAAATAGCCAAGGATAGTGCATAAAGTAGGTTACAGCAATGGAGGCAGGGTATCAGGTTTCAATTTAAACTCAGGTAGTCAAGAAATTACCCTCTGTGAATGTATTAGGAGAGCAGAATTCTGAAGGAGGTGAGAGAGCAGTACCTGGGAATCACCTGGGGGCGATGAATTACTGGTACCTGGGTTATTCCAAGGATAGTAAGAAACTCAGCATGATAGGACTGAGCAATCAAGGAGAATCATAGTAGAGGAAGAGGTGAAAGAGATAACAGCATGGTTTGGAGGGAGTGAACTGATGGTTTTAAACCTTGTAGACCATTCTAAGGACTTTGGCTTTTAATCTGACAAGACACTGGAGCATTCTGGGTAATAGATTTCAAATGACCTGATATGTTTTAATAGGAGAGAGTCAAGACAAACAATTAGGATGCTATTGCAATTAATTGGATGAGAGATGAACATGAGACATTACTGTTATTCCACCAAGAGTGTAGCAGTGGAGGTGGTGAGGAGTAGCTGGATTTTGAAGGTAGAGTCTATAGGATATATTGGTGGTTTGGATTTGGGATGTAAGAGAGACAGAAGAATCAAGGATGACCCCATGATTATTAGGCTGGGCCATAGAAAGAATGGAGTTGCCATTAACTAGGATGGAGAATCAGGGGAAGAACTGACTTTGGAGGAAAGGTCAAGAGTTCTGTTATGGATATGTAGTTTTAAGATGCTTACTAAACATCTAGGACATCTAAGTATGGAGATAATTAAGAAAACTGGAGCTCAGGGGAGAGCTCCACGTTGGAGGTATACATCTGGAAGTCATGACATTTAAAATTATGAGAATGAATAAGAAAAGTATGATAGTCTCATTCAACTACACCTTAGGGTATTTCTAAAGAAAGTACTCTTTTAGACATTTATACTGGACCTAACACAAAGTTAAGCCTTTAATAAATGTTAGCTATTATTATTATTTATGATTCTGCTTTGTATCAACTACTTCTTATTCATACTTTCCATAAAAGTTAGTAACTACCAGAAACCACAGTGTCAAGTCTGATTAAAATGTGCTTATACCCTTGGAATTGAGGTCATACATCACAGATTATACAGGGTTAGAATATAGGTAGAAATAGAAAACAACATCCCTAGAATAGTATGAGGGTGCAACACTATACACAGATGGCGGTTTCATAGATATTAACCCTGGAGTATAAACTTCTGATAAGAAATAAGTAAAGGTACAAATCAAATTAAGCACCCCCCACCCAAAAAAAGTAGTTTTATGTTGCTCTGTTACATGGGAATTTAGACTCAAAAGCAACTCAGAAGCAACTTCATTGGCATACAAAAATCATGAAAAAGTAAACTTGGACATATTCTGGATTATCAGATATAGAAAGTGTGTTGGGGGTACGCTGTGTTACCTTTTCTTTGTTTAGCTTTTCACTGGAAGAATTCTTCTATTTAATTAGTAAGGATAAGACACACTTAAGCATTTTCCAGTTATTTCAAAATATGACATGTCTTAAAATTGTTTTGAATTATAACCCTATTGAGCTATACTTAAAAAACAAGAGGGGGTTTCCCTGGTGGCGCAGTGGTTGAGAGTCCGCCTGCCGATGCAGGGGACACGGGTTCGTGCCCCGGTCCGGGAGGATCCCACATGCCGCGGAGCGGCTGGGCCCGTGAGCCATGGCCGCCAGGCCTGCGTGTCCGGAGCCTGTGCTCCGCAATGGGAGAGGCCACAACAGTGAGAGGCCCGCGTACCGCAAAAAAAAAAGAAAAAAAAACAAGAGGGAATATTAAAGAGCAACAAGTGTTCCCACAATAACATTATGTTGATCTTAAAGAATAGGCTTTATGGGTAGCAAGTGATCAAGAGTGATTTAAGTGCCATTCCCAAGGAAATACAGAATCTGTAGTCACATTTCCTGATCTTTTCATATTTTTGCCTTTATGGTTCAACCAAATTTGGCAAAGCAGATGATTCACACTCAAAAACACATTTTAAAACCAATATCAGTAGTTTTTCTTATCAGTTTTCTCATTTGAATCACTGTTAAATTGTAAAGCAGAGTAAAAATTAGTATTTTCTTGATCAGTCATTGTTTCCATAAAAGTTCCAAGATGCAAAGTATAAACACTGAAGGGCGTGGTTATGAAAAAACCCTTACAGACCATTGCACTATCAGCATACTCGCACTAAAAAGTCCATTAACAAACATAACTGAGAGCATTAAACATTACAAAACATGTTACAAAAGCACCTATACCTTAACAGATATTGAAAAGCTGCATCTATTATGTCACCTAGTGGATAAAAAGAAAATAGCAAGACTACTCCCTATGTATTTGTGGGCAGCAAAATCAGGTCTCATTTCTGAGTGTATTACGGTACCTGAATAGAAAATTTGTAGAAGCAACTGGATGGTGGATATAGTGGCTTCTTGTTCTCAGGAGAAGGAGGTCATTATTCAAACATAAAGTTATCTCCAGTACTGAGAAAGAGAAAAATCGAGAATCAGGTGATTAGTCTTAAGAAGGATTTTGTTTTTCATAAAAGCCAATCTAAGTCCTATCCAAAGAGAAATGTGATATCAATATTAATAGAAGATATGATGTCCAAGCTGCTTCTAATTTTAGTTCTATGTGAGTTGACCCAAAGAGAATATCATTTTTACTTTCAGCAAATAAAGTTATCATTTCCCTAAGAAATGGGGAAATAAAGCCAAATCTTAAAATAGCAAAATCATAGACAGACATGTTTAGAGGTTTCAAAAACCAGCTTGTAAGGGAATTTTTAGACTATTCAAAATCCAATTACTCCCAGGAACAAATGTGATTGAAATACTTTGCCATAGAGAAAAGAGAAGGTACCTGATCAATGCCAAATATAAACTTAATTGATAGTCACAATTTTAAACCCCAAGACTGAACAATTGGTTAAGAATTTATATTCATATTGGGCACATTTTTAAAAATTGAGGTGTAACTGACTACAATATTATATCAGTTTCAGGTGTATAATATAATGATTTTGTATTTGCATATCTTGCAAAACGATCACCACAATAAGTCTACTTAACACCTGTCACCACACATAGCTACAGATGCTTTTTCTTGTGATGAGAACTTTGAGCACATTTTTTAGCAGTACTTGACTCTATAAGTTTTCAACCCTATGCTTTCCAACAGAAGTATATGATCCAGATATGGAGCTTACAACTTAACAGCACAATCCTCAGAACTGAGAGATACATCATGCAGTTTTATTTTTCTTTTTAAAAAATAATAATAATAAAAAGACTAGTTGTTGTTGGAGGAGAGTTTTACTTACTGGAGCAACAAACACAAACTTAAAGAAAAAAAGCTCGCATATTCTTATAGTGTCAAAAGAGGGCAGAAGTTTATATTCTAATCAATTTGTATGAACTTTTCTCTTCACCCCACTAATGAATACTTATGTGGCAGAAAAGCAAACAGGAAATCTGTCAACAATTTTAACATGATTAGTTAAGGAGAACTGCTGCTAGGTCTCCTTACACTGATCTGAAGCATTGATATAGTTAGAGTGGGCAAGCTTGTCAACCAGGTCATCTGCCTTAGGCATGAACCTGGCATACAGCATTTTTGATAATCTTTTACTCGATTCCAACTGTCAAGCAACGCTAATGCTATTTTTCTTAGGTGTCAGTGTAATTGCTCCTGACTGAGAAGTGACTTCGTTTCTTGGTGTTCCACGTGTCTGTAGCTTCTTGCCCAAGGGACTTGTCCCAGGCTTCGTTCATGTCATGTTCCATTAGCTATGGTTCACTAGGAGTAGACTTAAATAGCCTATTTTTTCTACAAATGGATAAAGTAAAAGAATTGCATTTTCAATTAGTCACAAAGATTTTTCATGTAGGTGGCTATGTGTGAGGACTTTTGTACATGTGCACATAAATGGGCACCTGTTGTTTTTTTCGTCAATCTTTACTGATAAAAACAGGCAAGTGGTAGTGATAAGCACTTCAATATTATCATGAGCCTGGGATCCCTGGTAGTCCAGCAACAAGACTTCTGATTTTTCAATACCAAATAAAGGCTAGCAGATACTGCTATAAGTATTAAGGCAAAAATCTAGAAGCACTGCAATATTACATTTACACAGATTTAATCATGCCATTTTTGTAATAGTAATGAATGGAAAATAAGTATAAAGAACCTGTTAAATATTTAAAATATGAGAAAGGTCTAAATTTATTTAAATATAAAAATATTCATAATATATTATTAAATTAATAAGCAAATAGCAAGCATGTATAATATGACTTCAAAAGGAAAATGATAAAGGAGCCCTGGGAGCAAAGGGTGGGGCTGGGAATTTACTAGAAGGAAAAGCTACCTATTTCACTGAGCAGCAGTGAAATCATTTTTCTCTGCTCTACCAATAGTGAATTAGAAATGTTCCTCAGGAAGAACACCAGAATAACCACCAACTGCTGAACAATCATCGACAGGAAGACACTGGAACTCACCAAAAAAGACACCCCACATCCAAAGACAAAGGAGAAGCCACAGTGAGACGACAGGAGGAGAGCAATCACAATAAAATCAAATCCCATAACTGCTGGGTGGGTGACTCACAAACTGGAGAACACTTATACCACAGAAGTCCAATCACTGTAGTGAAGGTTCTGAGCCCCACGTCAGGCTTCCCAATCTGGGGGTCTGGGAGCAGGAGGAGGAATTCCTAGAGAATCAGACTTTGAAGGCTAACAGGATTTGACTGACAGGACTGCGGGAAAAAGACACTCCACTCTTGGAGGGCATACATAAAGTACTGTGTGCATCGGGACACAGGAGAAGGAGCAGTGATCCCATAAGAGACTGAACCAGATTTACCTGCCAGTGTTGGAGGGTCTCCTGCAGAGGTGGGGGTGGCTGTGGCTCACCGTGAGGACAAGGACACTGGCAGCAGAAGTTCTGGGAATTACTCCTTGGCATGAGCCCTCCCAGAGTCCTCCATTAGCCCCACCAAAGAGCCTGGGGAAGGCTCTAGTGTTGGGTTGCCTCAAGCCAAACAACGAACAGGTAGGGAATGCAGCCCCACCCATCAGCAGACAAGTGGATTAAAGTTTTACTGAGCTCTGCCCATCAGAGTGACAGCCAGCTCTACCCACCACCAGTCCCTCCCATCAGGAAACTTGCAAAACCTTTTAGATAGCCTCATCCAACAGAGGGCAGACAGCAGAAGTAAGAAGAACTAAAATCCTGCAAGAAACATAGACAAGATGAAAAGGCAGAGGGCTACATACCAGAGGAAGGAACAAGATAAAACCCCAGAAAAACAGCTAAATGAAGTGAAGAAAGGCAACCTTCCAGAAAAAGAATTCAGAATAGTGATAGTGAAGATAATCCAGGACCTCGGAAAGAGAAAGGAGGCAAAGATAGAGGAGATGCAAGAAATGTTTAACAAAGATCTAGAAGAATTAAAGAACAAACAAACAGAGATGAACAACACAATAACTGAAATGAAAAATACACTAGAAGGAATCAATAGCAGAATCACTGAGGCCGAAGAACGGATAAGTGACCTGGAACAAAATGCTGGAATTCACTGCTATGGAACAGAATAAAGAAAAAAGAATGAAAGGAAATGAAGACAGCCGAAGAGACCTCTGGGACAACATTAAACACAACGATGTTCGCATTATAGGGGTCCCAGAAGAAGAGGAGGGAGAGCAAGGACCCAAGAAAATATCTGAAAAGATTAGAGTCGAAAACTTCCCTAACATGGGAAAGGATATGGCCACCCAAGTCCAGGAAGTGCACAGTCCCATACAGGATAAACCCAAGGAGAAAGACACTGAGACACATAGTAGTCAAATTGGCAAAAATTACAGACAAAGAAAAATTACTGAAAGCAGTAAGGGAAAAATGACAAATAATATACAAGGGAACTTCCATAAGGTTAACAGCTGATTTCTCAGCAGAAACTCTACAAGCCAGAAGGGAGTGGCATGATATACTTAAAGTGATGAAAGGGAAGAAACTACAACCAAGATTACTCAGCAAGGATCTCATTCAGATTTGATGGAGAAATCAAAAGCTTTACAGACAAGCAAAAGCAAAGAGAATTCAGCACCACCATACCAGCTCTACAACAAATGCTAAAGAAACTTCTCTAAGTGGGAAACAGAAGAGAAGAAAAGGACCTACAAAAACAAACCCAAAAGAATTAAGAAAATGGTCATAGGAACATACATATCGATAATTACCTTAAACATGAATGATTTAAATACCCAAACCAAAAGACACAGGTTTGCTGAATGAACATAAAAACAACACCCATATATATGCTGTCTACAAGAGACCACCTTCAGACCTAGGAACACATACAGACTGAAAGTGAGGGGATGGAAAAAGATATTCCATGCAAATGGAAATCAAAAGAAAGCTGGAGTAGCAATACTCGTATCAGATAAAATAGACTTTAAAATAAAGAATGTTCCAAGAGACAAGGAACGACACTACATAATGATCAAGGGATCAATCCAAGAAGAAGATATAACAATTACAAATATATATGCACCCAACATAGGAGCACCTCAATACATAAGGCAACTGCTAACAGCTATAAAAGAAGAAATTGACAGTAACACAATAATAGTGGGGGACTTTAACACCTCACTTACACCGATGGACAGATCATCCAAACAGATCATTAATAAGGAAACACATGCTTTAAATGACACAATAGACCAGATAGCTTTGATATTTATAGGACATTCCATCCAAAAACAGATTACACTTTCTTCTCAAGTGCGCACAGAATATTCTCCAGGATAGATCACATATTGTGTCACAAATCAAGCCTCAGTAAATTTAAGAAAATTGAAATCTTATCAAGCATCTTTTCTGACCAAAGCGCTATGAGATTAGAAATCAATTACAGGAAAAAAAACATAAAAGCACAAACACATGGAGGCGGAACAATACATTACTACATAAGCAAGAGATCACTGAAGAAATCAAAGAGGAAATCAAAAACCACCTAGAGAGAAATGATAATGAAAACAGGACAATCCAAAAGCTATGGGATGCAGCAAAAGCAGTTCTAACAGGGAATTTTATAGCTACACAAGTCTACCTCAAGAAACAAGAAAAATCTCAAATAAACAATCTAACCTTATACCTAAAGGAACTAGAGAAAGGAGAACAAACAAAACCCAAAGTTAGCAGAAGGAAAGAAATCATAAAGATCAGAGAAGAAATAAATGAAACAGAAACAAAGAAAACAATAGCAAAGATCAACAAAACTAAAACCTGGTTCTTTGAGAAGATAAACAAAATTGATAAACCATTAGCCAGACTCAACAAGAAAAAGAGGGAGAGGACTCAAATCAATAAAATTAGAAATGAAAAAGGAGAAGTTACAACAGACACTGCAGAATTACAAAGCATCCTAAGAGACTACTACAAGCAACTCTATGCCAATGAAATGGACAACCTGGAAGAAATGGACAAATTCTTAGAAAGGTATAACCTTCCAAGACTGAACCAGGAAGAAATAGAAAATATGAACAGACCAATCACAAATAATGAAATTGAAACTGTGATTAAAAATCTTCCAACAAACAAAAGTCCAGGATCAGATGGCTTCACAGGTGATTCTAAAAAACATTTAGAGAAGTGCTAACACCCATCCTTCTTAAACTCTTCCAAAAAATGCAGAGGAAGGAACATTCCCAAACTCATTCTATGAGGCCACCATTACCCTGATACCAAAGCCAGACCAAGATATAAAAAAAGAAATTTACAGACCAATATCACTGATGAATATACATGCAAAAATCCTGAACAAAATACTGGCAAACAGAATGCAGCAACACATTAAAAGGATCATACACCATGATCAAGTGGGATTTATCCCAAGGATGCAAGGATTCCTCAATATATTCAAATCAATCAATGTGATACACCATATTAAGAAATTGAAGAATAAAAGCCATATGATCATCTAAATAAATGCAGGAAAAGCTTTTGACAAAATTCAACACCTATTTATGATAAAAAATCTCCAGAAAGTGGGCGTACAGGGAACCTAGCTCAACATAATAAAGGCCATATACGACAAACCCACAGCAAACATCATTCTCAATGGTGAAATACTGAAAGCATTTCCTCTAAGATCAGGAACGAGACAAGGATGTCCACTCTCGCCACTATTATTCAACATAGTTTTGGAAGCCTGAGCCACGGCAATTAGAGAAGAAAAAGAAATAAAAGGAATACAAATTGGAAAAGAAGAAGTAAAACTGTCACTGTTTGCAGATGACATGATACTATACATAGAGAATCCTAAAGATGACACCAGAAAACTACTAGAGCTAATCAATGAATTTGGTACAGTTGCTGGATACAAAATTAATGCACAGAAATCTCTTGCATTCCTATACACTAATGATGAAAAATCTGACAGAGAAATTAAGGAAACACTCCCATTTACCATTGCAACAAAAAGAATAAAATACCTAGGAATAAACCTTCCTAGGGAGACTAAAGACCTGTATGCAGAAAGCTATAAGACACTGTTGAAAGAAATGAAAGATGATACCAACAGATGGAGAGATATACCATGTTCTTGGATTGGAAGAATCAATACTATGAAAATGACTATACTACCCAAAATAATCTACAGATTCAATGCAATCCCTATCAAATTTATAAAACTAGAACAAAAAATCTTAAAATTTGTATGGAGACACAAAAGACCCCGAATAGCCAAAGCAGTCATGAGGGAAAAAAGCGGAGCTGGAGGAATCAGACTCCCTGACTTCATACTATACTACAAAGCTACAGTAATCAAGACAATATGATACTGGCACAAAAACAGAAATATAGATCAATGGAACAGGATAGAAAGCCCAGAGATAAACCCACACACCTATGGTCAACTAATCTATGACAAAGGAGGCAAGCATATACAATGGATAAAAGACAGTCTCTTCAGTAAGTGGTGCTGGGGAAACTGGAAAGCTACATGTAAAAGAATGAAATTAGAACACTCCCAAACACCATACAAAAAAGTAAACTCAAAATGGATTAGAGACCTAAATGTAAGACTGGACACTATAAAACTCTTAGAGGAAAACAGGAAGAACAGTCTTTGACATAAATCCCAGCAAGATCTTTTTTGATCCACCTCCTAGAGTAATGGAAATAAAAACAAAAATAAACAAATGGGACCTAATGAATATTAAAAGCTTTTGCAAAGCAAAGGAAACTACAAACAAGATGAAAAGACAACCCTCAGAATGGGAAAAAAATGTTTGCAAATGAATCAACAAAGGATTAATCTCCAAAATATATAAACAGCTCATGCAGCTCAATAGTAAAAAAACAAACAGCCCAATCAAAAAATGGGCAGAAGACCTAAATACACATTTCTCCAAAGAGGATATACAGATGGCCAAGAAGCACATGAAAAGGTACTCAACATCACTAGTCATTAGAGAAATGCAAATCAAAACTAAAGTGAGGTATCACCTCACACCAGTTAGAATGGGTATCATCAGAATCTACAAACAACAAATGCTGGAGAGGCTGTGGAGAAAAGGGAACCCTCTTGCACTGTTGGTGGGAATGTAAATTGATACAGCCACTATGGAGAACAGTATGGAGGTTCCTTATAAAACTAAAAATAGAATTACCATATGACCCAGCAATCCCACTACTGGGCACATAACCTGAGAAAACCATAATTCAAAAAGACACATGCACCCCAATGTTCATTGCAGCACTCTTTACAATAGCCAGGTCATGGAAGCAACCTAAATGCCCATCGACAGATGAACAGATAAAGAAGATGTGGTACATATATACAGTGGAATATTACTCAGCCATAAAATGGAACGAAACTGGGTCATTTGTAGAGACGTGGATGAATCTAGAGACTGCCATACAGAGTGAAGTTAAGTCAGAAAGAGAAAAACAAATATCACATATTAACGCTTATATATGGAACCTAGAAAAATGGTACAGATGAACCTGGTTGCAGGGCAGAAGTTGAGACACAGATGTAGAGAACAATCGTATGGACACCAAGGGGGGAAAGCAGTGGCAGGTGGGGTTGGTGGTGTGATGAATTGGGAGTTTGGGATTGACATGTATATACTGATGTGTATGAAATGGATGACTAATAATAACCTGCTATATAAAAAAATAAATAAAATTCAAAAATTAAAAAAAAAGGAAAATTAAGACCCAAAGGAGCTGTCAGGCACAAAAGTTTATATACCATTTGAAACAAAGAATAATAAATTATGGAAATGTAACAAGACAAAGTGGTTTGGGCTAGGGGCAGTAAATTATGGGACAGTGACTAGGAAATATATGGGGAAAAGTAATGGAAGACAAGGGTTATTTTACTGGGTTTGTACAGATCCATTTGGTGTCAACTCCTAGTCTCTGGTGATAAGAATTTCTCTTTCTGGTACAGAGAGGTACTCTTTCTCATGGGAAATGTTATGACCTGCTTTTAGCTGGAAAGAGGGAGGTCAGAGAGCCCTTCCTGTATCTGCTCTTCCTCAAGTAACTTCAGCTCAAAATTCAATATGCCAAAGGGGGTGACATGCTCTGAACCCCTTCAGGATAAAAATATCTGAAAAGCACATGAAAAAATTATCAGTAGGATTAGGATAGAAGAATTCATTTTTTTTCAATTCAAACTCATATTTAATTTTAATTACATACATATGCAGTAAAAAATAATTATTATTCTCCAATATTTACTTTCCCTTTCTTCCTGCTCCTTTACCCAGTTCTAATAAGGCTCACAGGAGGCTGGCTAGGGACTATATTTCCCAGTCTCTCTTGCAACTAACTAGGATCATGTGATAAGTTCCTACAATGAAAAATGAGCAGAAATCAGGCATACAATTGCCTGGGCATTTTCTTATAACAAAATTGCTTGTTTTGTATCCTGATCTTTTCCCCTTCCAACAGGCTGTAGAATGGACTTTAGCCAGCTTTGGCCTGCAGTGAAGATAGCACCAAGGTGATAGTGCATTGTGAAGCTGAACTGAGCACAATGGAGCTAGGCATCTGCTTTTTATCTTCTTCAGGTCACTTGGAACAGTTGTTCTCTGAGGGAGAAATAAATACCTGTCTTTTGTGAGCTCTTACATTTTGAAATCTTTTTACAGCATCTTGGCCTATCCCCAAGCAACAACAGCAAGCATTTATTGTGTTTTAAATATAGTCTAAATTTTAAAAGTTTGAGATCAATGGAACAAGTATATTTTAAATTAAGATAAAGTGTCAATCCCATTACTTATTTACCCAGTGTGCATATGTCAATAATATTTGAAACTTCTATTTTAGAATGGCATAGTCACTTCATTGATTTTTATAACTCCTGTAATTTAATTCCCAAATTGTTCCTAATATAATTATGTAAAAAAATTGACCCATTGTATGTCCAAAGGAAAAGGCTAGTTCTTTTCATTTTATTTCAGAGATTTGTTTTGATATTCACATTTCTTCATTTTCCTAGACAACCTCTCACAGGATTATATTTCATTTTGACCACTATGATATTGTTACTTGTTTACTTCTCATCAAATAATGGACTTTGGTATCTGATTAGCTTTATTCTATTCTTGAAAGAAGAATGTTATCCTCAGGCTAACATATCTTACTGATAGCTGTCAGAAAAATAACCTTTGACACCTTCTCAATACTGCTCTAACAACTTCCACAAAACATACTGCAAACAAGGCTAGCTGGATTCAAAAGTGGCATTCATAACAAATTAAAGTCTCCCAATAATTATGGCCTACAACTCTATAACATTCTTAAATTTGCAGGAAATGTACATGGCTTGTGAATCACTTAATAATCAGCCAATATAAAAGCTTTCACATCTTGTGTCACTATTAAAATGATTAGTATAGTGTCGTTACTTCCATTCAATTCTTCTAAACCATGAAATATTTTCTATCCTGAAACTTCTATACAGTGATTTCAGAGTTTTTAACATCAACATTTAGAAACACAACTGACTGTTTTTCAAACTCAGTATTCTGTAACCAAATAGATTATTGCTATGATTATTCTCATATTTATAATATGTTTACTTATAGGGGATTCTACATCTAAAAGTAAAGTTTTTCCTGAGAGTATTTACATAAGACATCTCTACCCTTATTTGGCCATCAATTTTATTATAAACTTACATCATTGTGAGAACTAAGATATCTCATATTAATGGGCTGCTATAGGGGATTGACTCCCTTTATGCTTAAATGATACCACCTGGTCCCTAAAATTCATTTTGGCTTTTTTGAGGTTATTGGTGTTGAGTTTATTTTGGAACTCTCATAAGTAATTTTTTTTAAATTGACAAGACAAGATCCTCCAAAGCCAGGCAAAGCCTAGTATGTGTTATGTAATGATGAAACATACATGAAGGCTATTGCACAACTCTAAATTTAGATGATGCCCAGAACCAAGGTATGATCAATGAAGATGAAAGGGAAGGTGCAGATGTGAGAAACACTAATAGAATCCATAATGATGGGTAACTAATTGAATATGGGTAATGAGATTAAAAACCGGTCAAGAAGGCTATGAGGCCTTAAGTTTGGCAAACTTAGATAATGGGGGAGATGTAAAATAAGCATTTGATGAATGAAAGTAAAAGCCATGTCTACCTTGGTTCGTAAATGGCAGGCACAGCAGGACTGTTGCAGGAGTTCAATAAATTTGGGAATACTGTTAATGATAATAGATATTCAAATTCTTATGTTTAATTTACTTGGAATCATTCTTGTAGAAGGCACATCAAAGACTCTGACTTTGAGGCATGCCTTTCTTTCTGTTATAATTAACTGCTGCAGAAAAAATGGGGGTGATAGGCATTTAATATAAATTTTGAAAATCTATTTCCAACAAGAGATTTAAGAAAATTGCAATTCTACAATATTTACTTGAACATTTAGTTCTGGAGTTTGGGCTGGAGTTGTCCTTAAGGGGAAATTATAATTAATGAAGAACTCTAATAGAGCAGGGATTACATCAATTATTATAGGAGAAGTAACAACAGTGAACCATTGTTTTCAAATAAAATTTAGATCACTTTAGAGATACACAGAAAAAATAATTGGATCAGATAGCATTTCTGAGGAAAATTATGCTCTGTTGTTTACCCAACAGAGGTCCACTGTCTTGAGTCATGGAAATGTTTGTCACTGATCTATGAAGACATAAATACAGAGATTCAAAGACTTTAGAAACTTTTACAACCATTTAAAAATGTGTTTTGAATATCATAATGAATGTATAAGGCTTTTTATATTTATTTCATACTTCTAACAATTTATGTTTTTATATTGCAATGTTGGACTATGACTGAATAGAAACTTCCAAAAAACTGGTCCTTCATCACAGAGAGGTTGAGAAGCTCTGTATTAGAGGATGGGTAATGTTTCTATATAAATACGGAGGGCATTCCAAGGTTTTCACAAAGCAAAGTATTTCACATGTTCTAGGATCAGAAAGCAGCCTAGTTTCACTGAAGTACAGTGTGTATAAAGGTTTAAAGGTAGAGAAGGTTGTATGTTAACTTTAGATAACTTAGGAAGTCTTGAATGCTATAGTTTAATTAAAGAGAACTTTCCCAAGGTTTCATTTACTGAATGCTCATTTGATTAAGCATGAAGATCAGGCTGATGCTAAACACAACTGCAACACATCATTTTTCTATTAAAGGCACTTTGGTTTCATTAATGAGCATGATGGGTGGGGTACCATAATCACAAGGTCTTCTCAGTATTAATTTTTAAAAAAAGAATCCCCTGAATTAATGTTAATAAAGGATACATTTTTTTAAAGGCAGTATAACTTGCATAGAAATATAAAATGAACATGTGCAAAATATTGTTTTACCTCATTAATTAATGAGGGAACCAGTAAGATGTTACAATTGGTTCAAAGGAGAATTCAAATAACTCACACATATAAAGTCAATCAAGAATACTAAAATAAACTTGCAAATATATATAAATCTGATGAATATCCATGAGGTAATAATCTACTGGACAAAATTCACTTTCATCTCTATGGATAAGAATTATTTGCATTACTTATAGCTCAAAGAGTATGAAAGGATCAGAACCAGATAGAATCAGATAACCAGGAAAGGTGATCTACCCAGAACAGTAAGTAATTTTTGATTTTTGTTCATTTTAATGCCTTTGGCAATTTTCCCCTACAATCCTATCAACTGAAACTTTCTATTTTTGTATGTTGTGTTTCGTTGCCATTGCTATTATTATTTCAATTTATCCTAAAGTAAGAAGAGGAGACTTATAGTCAAGCTTCCTTAAAAGTGGGGTTTCAGGGTTTCCCTGGTGGTGCAGTGGTTAAGAATCCTCCTACCACTGCAGGGGACATGGGTTCACACCCTGGTCTGGGAAGATCCTATATGCCACAGAGTAACAAAGCTCATGCGCCACAACTACTGAGCCTACGCTCTAGAACCCGCGAGCCACAACTACTGAGCCCATGTGCCACAACTACTGAAGCCTGCACGCCTGGAGCCCGTGCTCCACAACGAGAAGCCACTGCAGTGAGAAACCTGCACAACACAAAGAAGAGTAGCCCCTGCTCGCCCCAACTAGAGAAAGCCCACACGCAGCAACAAAGACCCAAAACAACCAAAAATAAAAATTAATTTTTTTTTTTAAAGTGGGGTTTCAAATCAACTGCTTTTCAAAAAGTTTAGCTGCCCGGCATTTGAGAAAAGGATGCGCTAAATCACTGTAGTTTCTATGCCTAACATCTTTTGGTGGCACTTATAAGTAGCCATGTGCTGTTTGTACAGTTTTCTTCCAATTCTCCATTCAGAAAATTCTTTTTTTTATCCACCACCATTTACTGGCACTTAAAAGATCATGTTTGTTTCAGAAAATCTGCTTGACAGCCTGTGGTTTACAAGAGAAATTTGGTAGACATTCTGTTATAACATGGCAGAAGAGAGTAGAGTGAGCATGTAGCATCTCGGATTAATAAATGGGAGTGTCAGCATGGAGTGGGATGTTTAAGCAGCAAACGGTTCCTATGGAGGAAGCCCATACCTTACTATGTCTACTCTACCTTACACTGTTGATTTAAAGCCCAGATGGAAGAGAGCCTCGGGTTGATTGGTACCCTCTAAAAAGGAGCTAGTGGTTTCCAAAAAGGCCCTATTAGGCAGGCATCAATTCTTCCTAGAAACCTGAAAGGGATATCACAAGCCTAAGGGGCTTTCCAGTTTACACCTCTGAGACATGTTGGTTGATTAAGTTTGAGGGTCTTGTGTGAAGTGCTTTGGGGGAGTCCACACTGTGAGACTGGCAATACAATACTTCTTTTTGTGATTAACTTCCCCAGTGTTCTCAACTCAAAACCCTGCACTTGTACTCACTTCACTTAAAATTTTACAAAAGCCAGAACCCCTGAGACCTCATTGGCTTCTATAGAAATTCGTCTGTGCTGCCAAATATTTATCTTCTTTAAGAGAGGCCTATATCTTCCCACCTAGCTCCCTTTTGGAATACTGTCCAGCTGTGTATCAGACCTCATACGCTATCCTTCCGATAGCTAAGATAAATCTGACTCTGTGCATACAATCATTATGATTCAAATAATTGCATGCTTGGCTTAGTAGTGGGTGCCAGCCACAAATGTGATAATTTCTTCTTCCCACAACCTCACACAAAGAGGTAATTTGTTCCATGCCCCCAGCAACAGGTAAATGGCACAAAACATGAGCAATGCCTGCATAGAGAGAAAGGCACATTTTACAGATAAAATGGGTGACAGAGAAATGATCCATATGCACAATTACTAAATTTGCATTAATCATATTGGGATGGATGCTCTCATTGTATAAGTCTTGGGAAACCTGGCAGAGGAAAGCTGTTGCCTAGAGGATAAAAATAGCTTTATTCTTGCCGTCATAAGCCTGAGCTCTAGGGGATTCAATTCCCTTGCCAACTTTTTGAAACTCCAGCCCAAGGCACTAGAGTGTCACGTAAAGCCCTCCACTTCTTAATCAAACTCCAAGTTTTTCTTTTTCCAATACTTAGGTTTTATTTGCTCGCAAACAAAAGTGTCAAACTTGCCTTTCTCATGGCAATTATGTGCTGTTCTTATACCGGTATGAGAAAAAGTATCCCACAGGTAAATACATAGAAGGTGAAATACAGCTATTAGTATAGAAAGAAAGATTTTAGTCTTCTTACAAACCATTCATTCTGCTTCAAAAATAGTCAGGAAGAAATGGTCACTCCTTGAATGCCACTGAAACCAATTCTTAAGCCACTGATGAAAATGAAAGATCTGTGCCAGGAAGGTTGTACAAAGAAAACTATACATCTCAGCTGCACTACACCTACAGATGAACATTGAGAGGCTTGGAGGAAAACAAATTAAAACATAATAAATGGTGAATTACGGAACCAATCAGTACTTACATATTCTTAAGAATGGAGGTTATATCGTTAACTTTTTGTTCCAGTCCATGCCCACAAATTCAGACTGTCACTCTTGAATAGCTGCTTTCCATCACTCCCACAAACACTAAAAGCCTCTTCATGCCGCATTATGATCAGCCCCCATACACATACCCCTTTAAGATTTCTCTTGCCTCTACCTCCTATATCTGCATGTACCATCTTTGTAAGCACTGCTATAAAACCTTTCCATTGGACCCTGGACTTGCTCTAGAGACATGTTCTTGAAGCACGTTTTCAAACTCATCCGTCTGCTACTGAGGCCACTCTCACTTGCAAAATGAACTCTGGGTCTTCATTCTGTCTGTAGATGACATCTGGAGTAGGCCAAGGGAATGTGGAGTGCACCTACAGCATCTGTTATCTCTCCCAACTCTAGTGAGCTCTGTCTATCACTTCCATCTTTCAAAGCTTTTTTTTTTTCTCTCCATGAAACTAAGCAAGACAAGCAACACGCCCTGGTGGCAAGAGTTGTGAAGTGGGGAAATACCAATATTTTACAGAAAATAGGGGACTGCTAGCCATCTGTGGTAGGCAGAATAATGGTTCCAAGTCAACCTAATTGTCAAAGCTGAGGTCCACTATGAGGGAGCCCAGCTGAAATCAGCAAAGCTGCCTACCCAACTAGAAGAGGACACAGGTAGGTGACAGGGCCCAGGCAAACCCAGAAGAACTGCCTAGCAAAACCTCACCTGAATTGTCAAACTATAAAACCATGATCTACATGCACATTGTTTCCAGTAACTAAATATTGGGGTGATGTTTTGTACAGAAATAGCTAATTCCACACTAGTACCTCCATTATCTGCCTTCACAGACAGTTTGCATGCCTGGATATTTGTACGCCTAGATTCTTTTTTTTTTTTTTTTTTACATCTTTATTGGAGTATAATTGCTTTACAATGGTGTGTTAGTTTTTGCTTTATAACAAAGTGAATCAGTTATACATATACATATGTTCCCATATCTCTTCCCTCTTGCATCTCCCTCCCTCCCACCCTCCCTATCCCACCCCCCTAGGTGGTCACAAAGCACTGAGCTGATCTCCCTGTGCTATGTGGCTGCTTCCAACTAGCTATCTATGTTACATTTGGTAGTGTATATATGTCCATGCCTCTCTCTCACTTTGTCACAGCTTATCCGTCCCCCTCCCCATATCCTCAAGTCCATTCTCTAGTAGGTCTGTGTCTTTATTCCTGTCTTACCCCTAGGCTCTTCATGACATTATTTTTTCTTAAATTCCATATATATGTGTTAGCATACAGTATTTGTCTTTCTCTTTCTGACTTACTTCACTCTGTACGACAGACTCTAGGTCTATCCACCTCATTACAAATAGCTCAATTTCATTTCTTTTTATGCCTGAGTAATATTCCATTGTATATATGTGCCACATCTTCTTTAACCATTCATCCGATGACGGACACTTAGGTTGTTTCCATGTCTGGGCTATTGTAAATAGAGCTGCAATGAACATTTTGGTACATGACTCTTTTTGAATTATGGTTTTCTCGGGGTACATGCCCAGTAGTGGGATTGCTGGGTCATATGGTAGTTCTATTTGTAGTTTTCTAAGGAACCTCCATACTGTTCTCCAAAGTGGCTGAACCAATTCACATTCCCACCAGCAGTGCAAGAGGGTTCCCTTTTCTCCACACCCTCTCCAGCATTTATTGTTTCTAGATTTATTTGATGATGGCCATTCTGACTGGTGTGAGATGATATCTCATTGTAGTTTTGATTTGCATCTCTCTAATCATTAATGATGTGAGCATTCTTTCATGTGTTTATTAGCAGTCTATATATCTTCTTTGGAGAAATGTCTATTTAGGTCTTCTGCCCATTTTTGGATTGGGTTGTTTGTTTTTTTGTTATTGAGCTGCATGAGCTGCTTATAAATTTTGGAGATTAATCCTTTGTCAGTTGCTTCATTTGTAAATATTTTCTCCCATTCTGAGGGTTGTCTTTTGGTCTCGTTTATGGTTTCATTTGCTGTGCAAAAGCTCTGAAGTTTCATTAGGTCCCATTTGTTTATTTTTGTTTTTATTTCCATTTTTCTAGGAGGTGGGTCAAAAAGGATCCTGCTGTGATTTACGTCATAGAGTGTTCTGCCTATGTTTTCCTTTAAGAGTTTGATAGTTTCTGGCCTTATATTTAGGTCTTTAATCCATTTTGAGCTTATTTTTGTGTATGGTGTTAGGGAGTGATCGAATCTCATACTTTTAAATGTACCTGTCCAGTTTTCCCAGCAATACTTAGTGAAGAGGCTGTCCTTTCTCCACTGTACATTCCTGCCTCCTTTATCAAAGATAAGGTGACCATATGTGCGTGGGTTTATCTCTGGGCTTTCCATTCTGTTCCATTGATCTATCTTTCTGTTTTTGTGCCAGTACCATACTGTCTTGATTACTGTAGCTTTGTAGTATAGTCTGAGACAGGGAGCCTGATTCCACCAGCTCCGTTTTTCGTTCTCAAGATTGCTTTGGCTATTCGGGGTCTTTTGTATTTCCATACAAATTGTGAAATTTTTTGTTCTAGTTCTGTGAAAAATGCCAGTGGTAGTTTGATAGGGATTGCATTGAATCTATTGCTTTCGGTAGTAGAGTCATTTTCACAATGTTGATTCTTCCAATCCAAGAACATGGTATATCTCTCCATCTATTCGTATCATCTTTAATTTCTTTCATCAGTGTTTTATAATTTTCTGCATAAAAGTCTTTTGTCTCCTTAGGTAGGTTTATCCCTAGATATTTTATTCTTTTTGTTGCAGTGGTAAATGGGAGCGTTTTCTTGATTTCAGTTTCAGACTTTTCATCATTAGTGTATAGGAATACCAGAGATTTCTGTGCATTAATCTTGTATCCTGCTACTTTACCAAATTCATTGATTAGCTCTAGTAGTTTTCTGGTGGCATCTTTAGGATTCTCAATGTATAGTATCATGTCACCTGTAAACAGTGACAGCTTTACTTCTTCTTTTCTGATTTGGATTTCTTTTATTTCCTTTTCTTGTCTGATTGCTGGGGCTAAAATTTCCAAAACTATGTTGAATAAGAGTGGTGAGAGTGGGCAACCTTGTCTTGTTCCTGATCTTAGTGGAAATGCTTTCAGTTTTTCACTATTGAGGACGATGTTGGCTGTGGGTTTGTAATATATGGCCTTTATTATGTTGGGGAAAGTTCCCTCTATGCCTACTTTCTGCAGGGTTTTTATCATAAATGGTGTTGAATTTTGTCGAAAGTTTCCTCTGCATCTATTGAGATGATCATATGGTTTTTCTCCTTCAATTTGTTAATATGGTGTATCACGTTGATTCATTTGCATACATTGAAGAATTCTTGCATTCCTGGAATAAATTCCACTTGATCATGGTGTATGATCCTTTTAATGTGCTGTTCGATTCTGTTTGCTAGTATTTTGTTAAGGATTTTTGCATCTATGTTCATCAGTGATATTGGTCTGTAGTTTTCTTTCTTTGTGACATCCTTCTCTGGTTTTGGTATCAGGGTGATGGTGGCCTCGTAGAATAAGTTTGGGAGTGTTCCTCCCTCTGCTATATTTTGGAAGAGTTTGAGAAGGATAGGTGTTAGCTCTTCTCTAAATGTTTGATAGAATTCACCTGTGAAGCCATCTGGTCCTGGGCTTTTGCTTCTTGGAAGATTTTTAATCACAGTTTCAATTTCAGTCCTTGTGATTAGTCTGTTCGTATTTTCTATTTCTTCCTGATTCAGTCTTGGCAGGTTGTGCATTTCTAAGAATTTGTCCATTTCTTCCAGGTTGTCCATTTTATTGGCATAGAGTTGCTTGTAGTAATCTCTCATGATCTTTTGTATTTCTGCAGTGTCAGCTGTTAACTTCTCCTTTTTCATTTCTAATTCTATTGATTTGAGTCTTCTCCCTTTTTTTCTTGATGAGTCTGGCTAATGGTTTATCAATTTTGTTTATCTTCTCAAAGAACCAGCTTTTAGTTTTATTGATCTTTGCTATTGTTTCCCTCATTTCTTTTTCATTTATTCTGATCTGATCTTTATGATTTCTTTCCTCCTGTTAACTTTTGGGGTTTTTTTGTTCTTCTTTCTCTAATTGCTTTAGGTGCAAGGTTAGATTGTTTATTCGAGATGTTTCCTGCTTCTTAAGGTAGGATTATATTGCTATAAACTTCCCTCTTAGGACTCCTTTTGCTGCATCCCATAGCTTTTGGGTCATCGTGTCTCCATTGTCATTAGTTTCTAGGTATTTTTTGATTTCCTCTACGATTTCTTCAATGATCACTTCGTTATTAAGTAGTGTATTGTTTAGTCTCCACGTGTTTGTATTTTTTACTGATCTTTTCCTGTAATTGATTATCTAGTCTCATGGCGTTGTGGTCGGAAAAGATACTTGATACAATTTCAATTTTTTAAAATTTACCAAGGCTTGATTTGTGACCCAAGATACGATCTATCCTGGAGAATGTTCCATGAGCATTTGAGAAAAATGTGTATTCTGTTGTTTTTGGATGGAATGTCCTATAAATATCAATTAAGTCCATCTTGTTTAATGTATCATTTAAAGCTTGTGTTTCCTTATTTATTTTCATTTTTGATGATCTTTCCATTGGTGAAAGTGGGGTGTTAAAGTCCCCTACTATGAATGTGTTACCGTTGATTTCCCCTTTTATGGTTGTTAGTATTTGCCTTTTGTATTGAGGTGCTCCTATGTTGGGTGCATAAATATTTACAATTGTTATATCTTCTTGGATCGATCCCTTGATCATTATGTAGTGTCCTTCTTTGTCTCTTCTAATAGTCTTTATTTTAAAGTCTATTTTTTCTGATATGAGAATTGCTACTCCAGCTCCTTTTGGTTTCCATTTGCATGGAATATATTTTTCCATCTCCTTATATTCAGTCTATATGTGTCTCTAGGTCTGAAGTGGTTCTCTTGTAGACAGCTTATATATGGGTCTTGTTTTTGTATCCATTCAGCCAATCTGTGTCTTTTGGTGGGAGCATTTTCTCCATTTACATTTAAGGTAATTATTGGTATGTATGTTCCTATTCCCATTTTCTAAATTGTCTTGGGTTCATTATTGTAGGTCTTTTCCTTCTTTTGTGATTCTTGCCTAGAGAAGTTCCTTTAGCATTTGTTGTAAAGCTGGTTTGGTGGTGCTGAACTCTCTCAGCTTTTGCTTGTCTGTAAAGGTTTTAATTTCTCTATCAAATCTGAATGAGATCCTTGCTGGGTAGAGTAATCTTGGTTGCAGGTTTTTCTCCTTCATCACTTTAAATATGTCCTGCCAGTCCCTTCTGGCTTGCAGAGTTTCTACTGAAAGATCAGCTGTTAACCTTATGGGGATTCCCTTGTGTGTTATTTGTTGTTTTTTCCCTTGCTGCTTTTAATGTTTTCTTTGTATTTTATTTTTGACAGTTTGATTAATATGTGTCTTGGCGTATTTCTCCTCGGATTTATCCTGTATGGGACTCTCTGTGCTTCCTGGACTTGATTAACTATTTCCTTTCCCATATTAGGGAAGTTTTCAACTATAATCTCTTCAAATATTTTCTCAGTCCCTTTCTTTTTCTCTTCTTCTTCCAGAACCCCTATAATTCGAATGTTGGTGTGTTTAATGTTGCCCCAGAGGTCTCTGAGACTGTCCTCATTTCTTTTCATTTTTTTTTTTTGTTTATTCTGCTCTGCAGTAGTTATTTCCACTATTTTATCTTCCAGGTCACTTATCCGTTCTTCTGCCTCAGTTATTCTGCTATTGATCCCATCTAGAGTATTTTTCATTTCATTTATTGTGTTGTTCATCGTTGCTTGTTTCATCTTTAGTTCTTCTAGGTCCTTGTTAAATGTTTCTTGCATTTTGTCTATTCTATTTCCAGGATTTTGGATCATCTTTACTATCATTATTCTGAATTCTTTTTCAGGTAGACTGCCTATTTCCTCTTCATTTGTTAGGTCTGGTGGGTTTTTATCTTGCTCTTTCATCTGCTGTGTGTTTTTCTGTCTTCTCATTTTGCTTATCTTACTCTGTTTGGGGTCTCCTTTTTGCAGGCTGCAGGTTCGTAGTTCCCATTGTTTTTGGTGTCTGTCCCCAGTGGCTAAAGTTGGTTCAGTGGGTTGTGTATGCTTCCTGGTGGAGGAGACTAGTGCCTGTGTTCTGGTGGATGAGGCTGGATCTTGTCTTTCTGGTGGGCAGGTCCACATCTGGTTGTGTGTTTTGGGGTGTCTGTGGAGTTATGATTTTAGGCAGCCTCTCTGCTAATGGGTGGGGTTGTGTTCCTGTCTTGCTAGTTGTTTGGCATAGGGTGTCCAGCACTGTAGCTTGCTGGTCGTTGAGTAAAGCTGGGTGCTGGTGTTGAGATGGAGATCTCTGGGAGATTTTTGCCCTTTGATATTATGTGGAGCTGGGAGGTCTCTTCTGGACCAGTGTCCTGTAGTTGGCTCTCCCACCTCAGAGGTACAGCACTGAGTCCTGGCTGGAGCACCAAGAGCCTTTCATCCACATGGCTCAGAATAAAAGGGAGAAAAAGAAGAAAGAAAGAAAGAAAGAAAGAAAGAAAGAAAGAAAAAGAAAGAAAGAAAGAAAGAAAGAAAGAAAGAAAGAAAGAAAGAAAGAAAGAAAGAAAGAAAGAAAAAAAGAAAGAAAGAAAGAAAGAAAAAGAAAGAGGGAGAGAAAGAAAGAAAGAGAAAGAAAGAAAAAGAAAAAAGAAAGAGAAAGAAAAAGAAAGAAAGAGAAAGAAAGAAAGAAGGAAAGGAACGAAGGAAGAGAGAGAGGGAGGGAAGCAAGGAGGGAGGGAGGAAGGGAGGGAGAGAGGGAGGAAGGAAGCAAGAAAGGAAGGAAGGAAGGAAGAGAGAGAGGGAGGGAGAGAGGGAGGGAGGGAGGGAAGGAGGGAGGGAGGAAGGGAGGGAGGGAGGGAGGGAGGAAGGAAGCAAGAAAGGAAGGAAGGAAGGAGAGAAAGAAAAGGAAAGAAAGGAAGGAAGGGAGGAAGGAAGGGAGGGAGGGAGGAAGGAAGGAAGAAAAGAAAGAAAGAAAGAAAGAAAGAGGGAGGGAGGGAGGGAGGAAGGAAGGAAGGAAGGAAGAAAGGAAAGAAGGAAGGAAAAAAGAAAGAAAGATAAAATAAAATAAAGTAAGATAAAGTTATTAAAATAAAAAATAATTATTAAGAAAAAATAATTTTTTTTAAAGAAAAACGGACGGATAGCACCCTAGGACAATTGGTGGAAGCAAAGCTATACAGACACAATCTCACACAGAAGCATACACATACACACTCACAAAAAGAGGAAAAGGGGAAAAAAATCATGAATCTTGCTCTCAAAGTCCACCTCTTCAATTTGGGATGATTCGTTGTCTATTCATATATTCCACAGATGCAGGGTACATCAAGTTGATTGTGGAGCTTTAATCCGCTGCTCCTGAGGCTGCTGGGAGAGACTTCCTTTTCTCTTCTTTGTTCTCACAGCTCCCGGGTCTCAGCTTTGGATTTTGCCCCGCCTCTGCGTGTAGGTCGCCAGAGGGCGTCTGTTCTTTGCTCAGACAGGATGGGGTTAAAGGATCAGCTGCTTCAGGGACTCTGGCTCACTCAGGCCGGGGGGGGGGGGGGGGGGGGGAGGGGTACATAGTGCGGGACAAGCCTGCGGCGGCAGAGACCAGCATCACGTTGCACCAGCCTGAGGCGCGCCGTGTGTTCTCCTGGGGAAATTGTCCCTGGATCCCGGGACCCTGGCAATTGCGCGCTGCACAGGCTCCCCGTAAGGGGGGTGTGGATAGGGACCTGTGCTCGCACACAGGCTTCTTGGTGGTGGCAGCAGCAGCCTTAGCATCTCATGCCCATCTCTGGGGTCTGCGCTTTTAGCCGTGGCTCGTGCCAGTCTCTGGAGCTCCTTCAAGCAGCGCTCTTAATCCCCTCTCCTTGCGCACCAGGAAACAAAGAGAGAAGAAAAACTCTCTTGCCTCTTCGGCAGGTCCAGGCTTTTTCCCGGACTCCCTCCCGGCTAGCTGTGGTGCACTAACCCCCTGCATGCTGTGTTCACACTGCCAACCCCAGTCCTCTCCCAGTCAGTGCCTGAAGCCCAAGCCTCAGCCCCCAGCCCCGCTCACCCCGGCAGGTGAGCAGACAAGCCTCTCGGGCTGGTGAGTGCCCGTCAGCATCGATCCTCTGTGCGGGAATCTCTCCACTTTGCCCTCCACACCCCTGTGCCTGCGTTCTCCTGCGCGGCTCCGAAGCTTCCCCCTCCGCCACCCGCAGTCTCTGCCCGCAAAGGGGCTTCCTAGTGTGTGGAAACCTTTCCTCCTTCACAGCTCCCTCCCACTGGTACAGGTCCCGTCCCTATCCTTTTGTCTCTGTTTATTCTTTTTTCTTTTGCCCTACCCAGGTATGTGGGGAGTTTCTTGCATTTTGTGAGGTCTGAGGTCTTCTGCCAGCATTCACTAGGTGCTCTGTAGGAGTTGTTCCACGTGTAGATGTATTTCTGGTGTATCTGTGGGGAGGAAGGTGATCTCCGCGTCTTACTCTTCCGCCATCTTCCGCTCGTCCCCCTGTCTAGATTCTTACATTCATTGATTCCGTCACAAGCAAGCTCTGTGACCTCTATCAACTCATTTAGCTCTCAGTCTTTTCATCTGTAAAATGAGAAGTTGCTACCGTTTGATAAACAATACCACATTTAGCTTTATGAATCCTTCAAGGATAAAAAGAGAAAAGGATTTCAAAATATTCCTTCCATTAAGACCAACAAACAAAGACAATGGCTGGCATGTCATCCACAAATTACCATTCATATTTGACTGCGAGAATGAATTTTAGCAACTCTGAAATCAAAATTAAGCCCTGAGTTGAATATATACATTCACCTTTCCTCTTCTCATTCATTTAAGAGCAGAGCAGAAGAAACTGCAGGATATAGTCCAGTAACAATAAAAGTAAACAGTAAATAATAAATAGACAGGAGTGTTTGAATTACCAAGCAATAAGCCCCATTATTAGCCCCTACTCAAAAACTAACACACTGCTCTCTGTTTCTATATAACTTAGTGACTTTGATTTGTATTGGGAAAGATGAATCTAGAAAATAGCTCTGTGCCTTCTGAAATAGACCCAGTCACCGTAACAAAATTTTGAATATTTACTTTAAATGTAAGACAAACAGAACTCTGTGTGTGTGTGTGTGTGTGTGTGTGTGTTATCAATTTATTTCCTCTCAGTTTCAAATCCATGCTCTTTAACTCTTCTTTGTGTTGTTGACATTGGACTCTAAAATTTTCCCCATGCCAGCTGGCACAATGTCAGGCTTTGTCAATAGAGGGAGCTGAAGGGATGCAGCAAGACCAAAACAGAAGAAGGAGCTCCTCTTCCGGATTTAGTAGGTTCTTATGTTGCAGCTCCCAGTAGATGGGTATGCAAGAGGCCCAGCGGCAGTCACTCTCTGGCAAGTTCCTCGGCCACGGTGGATTGCTCCTATGGGCTCAGTCCATGGACACTGCAACAAGTTTCTCTGTCCCCAGCTGACTGTTTTCTGTGGATGGACTCAAGTTCTTACTATTTGCATTCACTACGGTACATGAAACAACACGTGTATAATGTCATTTTGATCCTTTTTGACTAGCAGTCATTATATCAAAAAATTATCATATAAAAATTCATGAAAGTTAACAATTCATGCATCATTTCTAAAGTTTCAGAAATATGATTTCTGGGTCCACGAAGTGGGAAGCTTAAGTGTACTATCAAAAAATAAGCAAATTAAGAGAGTCACATTCAGGCTGATGTTTTTTTCTGGAGACTATAAGTTCACTGATTACAGTCAGAGGAAAGTCAGTAGACTTATTCTTTGTATGTAAAATATCAGTCATGGTTTTAGGAAGGTATCAATCTAAAATATCAGTAGTACAAACACTTAGTCTTACAAACATTGTGAAATTTTGCTAAAGAGAACTGAAACTTATAGCGGACATAGACTGGAAGAAGTTAATCATTTGGCTTATAGTTTCTTTTAGGCCAGGTTCCCCAGAAGCAGACCTTAAGAAGATTCTTTTGCTAGTAAGGAAATAATCCCAGGAGAAATCACTAAGAGAAGTTTATTGGGAACACAAGACAGAGAAAGGGAAGAAGGTAACCAAGAATGTAATTGCAGACAATGTCCCAGAAGGGTACCTGCAGCCTGCTACTACAGAACTCTGCAGTATTATGTTCCAGAACTGTCCCAAACTGAGGTGAGGGAGCTGGGTTGTCATACTTTCACAAGACTGGTCACTAGCTAAGGGCCTGCTAGAGTAAAGTCCCCTTCCAGTCATTCTGGGCTCTCTGCCCAAGTGATCAGAGTAGCTCTAGTAAGCTGAGGGCTGGCCTCTGTAGAAGACAAAAAAGCACACCAGAGCAGGGGGCTGCAGGTGTGGATGGAGTTAAGGATGAATCCCAGGGCATCTAAGGAGAGCAATAAGAGAATGTGATACTTAATAAAAGAATTCTCTCCTTTTCAGCATTTTTATTTCAGATGATTGTCAGAACTATCCTGAATGATTTGCAAAAGAGAAAAGATCTGGAATCAAAGATTTTATCAAAACATCAGGCATGGTGTCCAGTAGTAATAACCAGAGATGGATTTAGTAATCCCACAATAGTCAAGACCCCTCTTTTGTAAAATAAACAGAAATGGTCTAAGGAAATACAATATAAGAAATTTAAAGATTACATGAAGTTCTGTTTAAGTATAATCATTGGAGACTGTAGAGGTGAAGGTATTCTCCAGGGACCTCTAAGGTTTCTTTTCTTCTTAACAGTGTCACTTTATGTATTTGTTTGAGACTCCAAGCTGAACTCAAAGATTTAGGTATGCTTGCCAATTTGGGTTCAGAATATTTCTCTTTGCTTCTATGCAGCCTGAATCTGAATCGTACACATTCTCTGATGGTATATAAATACTGAAAGTAAAAAAGTGGAGAGAAAACTGCTAAGCCAGAGAATACAAAGAATGCAGGAAAAACATGGGTTGTTAAAGGTTGCAACTAAAAAGAAATTTGGCAACTGATAAAATTATTACATGAAAAATTTGAATTCCACCCTCATGGGAAAAAAATACAAGGACAAGCAAGATGACTTAAGGATGGCTTAATTGACTAAGGAGCTGCTTATGGATTAGAGAGCACCAGTATCCATATTTATGTCAGGTTATGATATATCACTCATATCCAGAAAGTATATTTACCTGGAAATAAATCTTAGCTTTCAGTGACATTCTGAGAGGGTGGGATACACAAAAAATGCCTGGACTGATGTGTTACATTGTCAAGTGGTTTTGTTTCTGGCAGATTTCCCCCTACATAAGGCAAATATGCCTGGGTTCAATCTTTGGCAAAGAATGAAAAATACAAACCAGATTCCACTCCTTTTCAAAAGAAATAGGATATAACAAGATTAATCAGATAAGTCACAATAATCAGGAAAACTCATCCTCAAATTAACAAACCTAAAATTATAAAGAATGTCAGTATCCTAAAAAATAAAGGAGGTATGAATAAGAAGAGATAAGAACAGCTAATAGAGACTTTAGTCATACTGAAATCAGACATCTCTATTCCTTCTTTCTCTCTCTCTCTCTCTCCCCCTTCCTCTTTCTCTCTTTCTCCCCCTCCTCCACCACTCCTCCTTTTTCTAATGAGGAATAAAAGACATATAATAAAGTGTACTAATCCTTAGCATACAGTTCAATGACGGACTTCACACACACACACACACACACACACACACACACACATACACACACACACACACACGTATATGGATCATTTCCAGCAAACTCCCAATTAAATCCAAGTAGCATATTCTAATTCCTATCATCATACATAAATTTTTTCTACCTTTCAACTACTCATAAGTAGATTTTTACAGTATGTATTTTTGCACATAACACTTTGTCCATGTTGTTGCACGTAGCAGAAGTTTATTCTTTTTCATAGTTGTGTGTGTTACGTTGTGTGAATAGCCTACCTTTTAAATATTATTTCTATTGTGAAGGAAATTATAGCTTGTTTCTTTCGGGGAGCTATTATGAATGCTGCAGCAGAATACTTTTATACATGTTAAATGGTGAACATTAAGACTCATTTCTGGAGGTAAGGATATACAGTGGAGAAAAGACAGTCTCTTCAATGAGTGGTGCTGGGAAAACTGGACAGCTACATGTAAAAGAATGAAATTAGAACACTCCTTAACACCATATCCAAAAATAAACTCAAAATGGATTAAAGACCTAAATGTAAGACTGAACACTATAAAACTCTTAGAGGAAAACATAGGAAGAACACTCTTTGACATAAATCACAGCAAGATCTTTTTTGACCCACCTCCCAGAGTAATGGAAATAAAAATAAACAAATGGGACCTAATGAAACTTAAAAGCTTTTTCACAGCAAAGGAAACTATAAACAAGATGAAAAGACAGCCCTCAGAATGGGAGAAAATATTTGCAAACGAATCAACAAAGGATTAATCTCCAAAATATATAAACAGCTCATGCAGCTCAATATTTAAAAAAAAAAAAAAAAAAAATCAAAAAATGGGCAGAAGACCTAAATAGACATTTCTCCAAAGAAGAAATACAGACAGCCAAGAGGCACGTGAAAAGCTACTCAACATCACTAATTATTAGAGAAATGCAAATCAAAGCTACAGTGAGGTATCACCTCACACCAATTAGAATGGGCATCATCAGAAAATCTACAAACAACAAATGCTGGAGCGGGTGTGGAGAAAAGGGAACCCTCTTGCACTGCTAGTGGGAATGTAAATTGATACAGCCACTATGGAAAACAGTATGGAAGCTCCTTAAAAAACTAAAAATAGAATTACCATATGACACAGCAATCTCACTACTGGGCATATACCCAGAGAAAATCATAATTCAAAAAGACACATGCAGGGCTTCCCTGGTGGCGCAGCGGCTGAGAGTCCGCCTGCCGATGCAGGGGACACGGGTTCGTGCCCCGGTCCGGGAAGATCCCACATGCCATGGAGTGGCTGGGCCCGTGAGCCATGGCCGCTGAGCCTGTGTGTCCGGAGCCTGTACTCCGCAACGGGAGAGGCCACAACAGTGAGAGGCCCACATACTGCAAAAAAAAAAAAAAAAAAAAAAAAAAAAAGACACATGCAGCCCAATGTTCACTGCAGCACTATTTACAATAGCCAGGTCATGGAAGCAACCTAAATACCCATCGACAGACGAATGGATATAGAAGATGTGGTACATATATACAATGGAATATTACTCAGCCATAAGAGGGAACGAAATTGGGTCATTTGTAGAGACGTGGATGGACCTAGAGACTGTCATACAGAGTGAAACAAGTAAGAAAGAGAAAAACTAATATCGTATATTAACACATATATGTGGAATCTAGAAAAATGGTAATGATGAACTGGTTTGCAAGGCAGAAATAGAGACACAGATGTAGAGAACAAATGTATGGACATGAAGGGGGGGAAGCGGGGGGTGGGAGGTGGTGGGATGAATTGGGAGATTGGGATTGACATGTATACACTAATATGTATAAAATAGATAACTAATAAGAACCTTCTATATAAAAAATAAATAAAATAAAATAAAATAAAATAAAAAGACTCATTTCTGTTTGGTATGTGCCCAGGAGTGGAACTGCTAGAACAGAGGGCATGATGTTTGGCTTTGTAGATACAGTTTCCAAAGAGCCTGTTCCAATTTATATTTCCAGTAGCATTGTATCATTGTTTCAAATGCTCCACATTCTTCCTAGCATTTGATATTGCTCTCCATTTAATTTAATCATTCTGGTGAGTTTAAGTGGTATAGGTTTGTGTTTATACTTCCAAAATGACTGATGATATTACCTGCTTTTTTGTGTTTGATATCTCCTTTCATGAAGTGTCTGCTCATGACTTCTGCTCATTTTTTTAAATTTTAATTTATTTTTTATTGAACTATATTTGGTTTAATGTTGTGTTAATTTCTGCTGTGCAGCAAAGTGATTCAGTTATATATATATATACATTATTTTTTAAATATTATTTTCCATTATGGTTTATCATAGGATATTGAAAATAGTTCCCTGTGTTATACAGTAGGACCTTGTTGTTTACCCATTCTATATATAATAGCTTACATCTGCTAACTCTAGCCTCCCACTCCACCCCTCCCTCAAATCCCTCCCCTTTGGCAACCACAAGTCTGTTCTCTATAACCATGAGTCTGTTTCTGTTTCATAGATAGGCTCATTTCTGTCATACTTTAGATTTCACATATAAGTGATATTATATGGTATTTGTCTTTCTCCTTCTGACTTCCTTCACTTAGTATGATAATCTCTAGTTACATCTATGTTGCTACAAATGGCATTATTTCATTCTCTTTTAATGTATGAGTAATATTCCAGTATGGACCACATCTTTATCCATTCATCCATCAATGGACATTTAGGTTGCTTCCATGTCTTGGCTATTGTGAATAGTGCTGCTGTGAACATAGGGGTGCATGTATCTTTTTGAATTATATTTTTGTTTGGACATATACCCAGGAGTGGGATTGCTGGATCATATGATATTCCTACTTTTAGTTATCTGAGGAACCTCCATACTGTTTTCCATAGTGGCTGCACCAATTTACATTCCTACCAACAGTGTAGGAGAGTTCCTTTTTCTCCATACCCTCTCCAGCATTTGTTCTTTGTAGAGTTTTTAATGATGTTCATTCTAACTGGTGTGAGGTGGTACCTCATTGTAGTTTTTATTTGCATTTCTCTAATAATTAGCAATGTTGAGCATCTTCTCATATGCCTATTGTCCATCTGTATTTCTTCTTTGGAGAAATATCTCTTTAGGTCTTCAAAATTCAACATCCATTTATGATAAAAACTCTTACCAAAGTGGGTATAGAGGGAACATATCTCAACATAATAAAAGTTATTTATGACAAACCCACAGTCAATATAATACTCAACAGTGAAAAGCTGAAAGCCTTCCTGCTAAAATCTGGAACAAGACAAGATGCCCACTCTCACCTCTTTTAATTCTACATAGTATTGGAAGTCCTAGCCATAGCAATCAGACAATAAAAAGAAATAAAATGTATCCAAATTGGAAGGCAAGAGGTAAAATTGTCCTTATATGCAGATGACATGATACTAAAGACTCCATACAAAAACTACCAGAATTGATAAATGAATTCAGCAAGGTAGCAGGATACAAGATTAACATACAGAAATCAGTTGCATTTCTTTACACTAACAATTAAATATCAGAAAAAGAATGTAAAAATATAATACCTTTTAAAATTACACTCCCAAAAATAAAATACTTAGGAGTAAACCTGACCATGGAGGTGAAAGATTTATACACTGAGAACTATCAAATATTAATAAAGGAAATTCAAACTGGTATAAAGAAATGGAAAGATATCCTATGCTCTTGGATTGGAAGAATAAATATTGTTAAAATGGCCATACTACCCAAAGCAATCTACAGATTTAATGTGATCGCTATCAAATTACCCATGACATTTTTCACAGACCTAGAACAAATAATCGTAAAATTTATATGAAGCCATAAAAGACCCAGAATTGCCAAAGCAATCCTGAAGAAAAAGAACAAAGCAGGAGGCATAACCCTCTCAGACTTCAGAAAATACTACAGCCACAGTAATCAAAATGACATGGTATTGGCACAAAAACATATATATGGATCAATGGAACAGAATAGAAAGCCCAGAAATAAACCCACACATTTACAGTCAATTAATCTTCGACAAAGGAGGCAAGAATATACAATGGGGAAAAGACAGTCTCTTTAGCAAGTGGTGTTGGGAAAGTTGGACAGCCACATGTAAATCAATGAAGTTAGAACACACCCTCTCACCACACACAAAAATAAACTCAAAATGACTTAAAGATTTAAGCATAAGACATGACACCATAAAATTCCTAGAAGAGATCATAGGCAAAACATTCTCTAACATAAATCCTACCAATGTTTTCTTAGGGCAGTCTCCCAAGGCAACAGAAATAAAAACAAAAATAAACAAATGGGACTTAATCAAACTTACAAGCCTTTGCACAGCAAAGGAAACCACAAGCAAAATGAAAAGACAACCTACAGAATGGGCAAAAATATTTGCAAACGATGCAATCTACAAGGGCTTAATTTCCAAAATATATAAATAGCTCATACAACTCAACAACAAAAAACCACACAATCAAAAAATGGGCAGAAGACTTTTGCTCATTTGTAAGCTGGGTAGTCTATGTCTTTCTTAGTAATGTGAAGTAGTTCTTTATATATTCTGAATATAAATCCTTTTCCAGATATATTTTTACAGACATCTTCTCCCATTATATGGTTTGCTGTTTTCATTCTTTCAGCAGTTTCTTTGGAAGAACAGAATTCTTCATTTTAATAAGATTTTATTTTCTTTTATGAATACTAAATATATTGTGCTGTTTATGAAAGCATTGCCTACTGAAAAATCATGAAGTTATACCTCGATAATTTCTATAAGCCTTGTAGTATTTTTTTCACATTTAGATCTATAATCTATCTAGAAACATTTTTTTTGTATATGGTTCAGGTTCTGGTTTTTCCGTATGGACATTTAGTTGATGAAAAACCACTTATTAGAAAAACTTTTTTCTTCTCCACTGATTGTATTGGCAAGTTTGTCACAAATCAGGGTATTATTATACTCATAGATTTATTTCTTCATTCTAAGCTGTTCTATTGATTTGTCTTTTCTTGCATGGTATCATACTGGCTTAATTACTACAGTTTTATAATGTTCTTATATTCTGTGTTTTATGTCCTCAAATTTTTCTTCAATATTGCATTAGCTAATCTAGATTACCTGAGTTTAAACATTCATTTTAGAATAAACTTGTCAATGTCCACAAAAAAAGTAATGCTGGGGTTTTACCTAGGATTATCTGAAATCTATAGATAAATTTAAGGATACACATCTTAACAATATTTCCTCTTCTGATTCATGAATGTGTTATAGATCTTCATCTGTTTAGTTCTTGAATTTCTCCTAGCAATATTTTATAGATTGAAGTATACAGATTGTGCACATTCTTTATTAGATTTACTCTTAGATGTTTTATGCTTTTTGCTGCTATTAGAGATGGAGGGTGTTTTTCAAATGTCATTAAAATCATAATTTATATGTAAATACAGTTGATTTCTAAATATCAACTTTGTATCTAGCAACATTTTTAAATTCACTCTAACGTAGTTTTCCTCTTTTCCACATTCTTCCTTTCTCTTTCTTTTTTAATGTAAGACCCCTTCATTTGAAAAAAGAATTTTTGTAGCCCTGTTCAATGCTACTCACATATTTTTATACGATCCTTTCCACAGTTCTGTGATGATAATCAAGGATAAATCATTTAGATTTATGTCAATTGCTAAAATAAGACCATATTAAAGTGTTATTTGGAATATTTTCATCTATCTGAAAAGTTAATCCTTTCTATAAAAATGAGAGTAAAGGAGTCTTCTAAAAGTGTTGTCATCAGTGTATAGAAAAGAGAGATAAGAATGAAATTTTAAGTCATTACTATAAACAAATCAGTGTCCACACACACAATGCCAAGAATAGGACTGAGGTAATTTGGGGATGATTTAGATAATGAAAAATTTAATCGATTTTCTTTCTCCTTTGTATGTGGATCAAATTTTCTAGTGAGGATTCTGTATGTATTTAAATTTAGTACATAAGTTTATTCTTTAATTTGACAAACATTTATTATGTACCTACTAAGTACCAAATACAAGAAATAAGGAAGGATTTTTCAGTCTAGTGAGAGATATACAACTACTGAGGCAATAAAAATTCGGTGATTGTTTTCTTGATAGGAAGAAAGGAATTGATGCTTCTCAGTTTGGGAGGTATGATTAAGAAGTAAGGTAGAAGTAGGGAAATGAGGTATAAACGTTGTCTTAGCTGAGACATGAAAAAAAACAGTAGTTTTATCCAGGCAAAGAGAGTGAAGATAACATTTAGCAGAAGAATGAATAATATGTGAAATTGATAAATAAGTACAAATATTAGCTGTCTCTAAACAATATCCCCTGATTGACTTTTAAATATATTTTTTTTGTTTCCCCCCCCCCCCCGCCCCGTGGATAAATTCTGTCCTCCACCATCTCTCCTCCATCCTCTACTGTAAAGTACTTGGAGAATTACTTTGTAATTTTTTTCCTTGCGAATGAGATATAGAGCCATATGACCTTTAATATCTTAGCACCAAAGATAAAAACCCGGGACCATTTTCTTAGAAGAAGGATAGTTTTATTTATGGTACTGGAATGACTATGGAATTAGATTACAAAATTGGATTTCTCTTCTCTTTCATTTTGTTCTCTTTCCATTCCTCACCTTACCGTGTTCTGGAAAGGTACAGATTTCCATTTTACCTTCAATATACAGTAAACTTTATGTAATGAGCTAGGCTACTAGAGTTCAAAGAGAGGCATAAAGCATCTAAGAACTTCTTTCTTTTTTAGAACGTCTTATTTTTTTAATTTAAATTATTGAAATGTAATGATTTTTAAAGCACTTTGAGTGATTTTGGGGATATAAAATTATAATCATATATCTAATGTATATGTATTGTTCAAGAGGAAAAATATGATATGCTATTTTACTCTTATGTTCAGCCTTTTGAGAATATAAGAACAAACTATTAAATACCCAAACACAAAATATAAATACATGCACTTTCCTCTACTAAATATAGGAACAAAAGTAATCCATCCAGATAAAAGGTTGATATAATCAAATAAAACAAAATTTCAAAAAATAACAGTGAGGATTATGTTGGTAATAATGAACCAGGATTTGAATAACAGGAGAATGACTTCATGCCTATAGTCTTAGGTATGGGCTCTATCACAGATATATACATGTGCATGTGTGTATATATATATATATATATATATATATATATATATATATATATATATATATATATATATGTATATAATGCTATATTACCACTAACTTTGTTGCTAACTTACTTATATCTATTATTTTAGCCAAAAGATAAAGAAATAACAATACTAGCCAAAGCCATGTCCTGTTTGATGACTTCTCATAGGAAAATAAACAACAACAACTAAAAAGAATTATTTACACATGTGCACTTTTGTGTGTGTGTGCTTGTGAGTTCAAACATTGAACTCTACATAGGGAGTTAAGGTCCTACTCTTCATCTTTTCTAAGATTGGGGGAAAAAAAATGTTTTTTTCTTTTTCCCTTCCAGGGGTGAGAGGTGGCCTTTTTACTAATCTCCAGGAGTACTTATGAATTAATTGAAACTTGGCAAAACCTTTCACTTTAAAGAATGGAGGTGGTTATGTTATAGAACCCCTGTTAAAAAAACAGAGGCTTTGAAGGTACTGCCCTGTCTCTACAAGTTATTTATTCTCAGAAAGAGAATATCAAACCTGCTCCAATTCTTTTCAGAAAAAGTGCTTCTTGCATGAGTTTTATGTTTAGAACCATATGCCAAAATAACTTTAATCTTCTGAGTCATTCTTAAAACTTTAAAAAATTTAAATTCTGAAGTATTCTCTTTGGAAAAAATAAGGATGGGATGGCAAGATGCTGGGCCATAAAGAGAACCTTCAGATAGGGCAGTCGGGGAGACAAATGAGAAATATTGCACGACTAAAACTTTATTGACCCAACAGATGTTTAGGAATTGTTCTTTAACCTTTCCATCAGTTTACAAGCCTTCAATGAAATATGAATATATCCAGAGAATTGAAACAAGATTTTTAAAAGTGCAGTCAATTGAAATTCATATTTAGAGAAATTTCTCAGATTCTAGGGCAGCTACTTTCCAGTGTGAATTTATTATTTTTTTCCCTCTGAATGACACAATATTTTCTGCACACCTAGTTTTAAACTGTGAGAAAAAACATGAATACTGTTTTATGCTAAATGTAACAAAAAGATAGCTATTTTCTATTTCAACATTAGATGTTTGCTTATAGTATGTCAAGTGTTTTGAGCAGTAAACCTGCACTCCTGAAACTGAAAAGTACTACCATCTCCTGGGTATTCATGAAAACTGCATAAATGATTACAGTGCTAGTTGTAACAACTCCTAATATGTTCACTACAAACTTGAAGATTCCTCTGCTGGGAGCTCTCATCCCAGTGAGCAAAGAGGCAAAATTCAAAATCTTTATTGAGGCTTTTCCAACTTTTTCAATCAGTCCATAAAGTAAAGTGAAATGATTCCACAAGTTTCAACTAAACAAATACTTCCAAGCAAATCAGTATAAAAGGATCATTTTTAATCCTGAGACATTTTCAGGTCATGTAAAAATTGTTTGTCAAATATAATTGTTCTTTGTCCCTTTTTAAACATCATGATGTTTGGCTTTGAAATGTATTTGACTATAGTAAAATTAACAGTACACAGCAATTTATATGTAGATTCTAAATTGGTGAGTACAAAGATTCAGAACCTCAAAGAGAGCCTGCAAAATATAATTATAAACTGGAACAGAAAGAATCCTCGGTTTCTGCAACCTACTTAGAGATATTCCTAGTAGAAATATAGTATAGAATATTGCAAATATTCCAATGACTACTGTCAGGAATTCACTAAAGTTTCTAAGCCTCCTTTTCCCACTGGGGAAGAAATAATTGTTCTTCAGGCATAAATTATTCACAGAAAAATAATACTCCTTTATTTTATGTGCTGTTTAAAATCTTACAAAGCACTTAAATATGTGTTTAAATGTTAAACTAAATATTTATATACACATATATGTAAATATATATAATAATCATATGTAATACATCATAGATACATATATACATATATAAAATTTGGAACTCAGAACAAAATTATGTGATTGAGTTCACATTCTCACAGTAATGAGATTGATATTATTAATCACATCTTTTTATGAGGAATCTAAGGCTTACAATAATAAATTATCCAAAGTAACATAATTAGTAAATGATAGACCTGGATGCAAAGTAAATTCTTTATAGAGTTGATGTCCTATGAACTTTCCGGGCACCAAGAGAGGAAAATCTCCTAGAATTATTATTTTAAAAAGCACCGTAGAACCTAAATATTGAATACCAGAATGCAATACTTTGGGTTTCCAATTGCTGAAATGTCCCTGTGAGGGTCACCTCTTTTTCTACATCCTTACCAATCACGGCTCCAGCCTGAAGTGATTAGTCAGAAAGGTAAATGCAATAAATTAATTCTTAAACCACCAGGTGTAACTGCATAAGTGACTATTTTCAGAGGTTAATTTTCTCTCCTGAGGAAAGACTAGAATCCCAGAAGGAATTTGGACACCCTAATATATCATGGACTAAGCTCATGCCTTTGAAACTGCAGTGATTTATTCTATCCAAAGATAAGATAAATGGAAGAATACCAGAGGAAACAAAAATAGAAATTGGATTTACCATTTTTTTTTCCTAAATGAAAGGATTTACTCAGGAAGCTTTTTACCTAATCATCTCCCATTGAAAAATGTAAATCTCCTAAGTACTGCAATAGGAGTCATCTTCAAAGAATTCCAAATATGCCCTGGTTTCAAGGCATACCATTAATTTTACATTATTCATCATCTTCAATGTCAAAAGTTGTATTCTCATCTATTAGATCATCAGCTAGATGACAATTATTACTCAGCCATTATTCACTTCAGAACACATGCAACTATCTTTCCCAGCTGGCCAAAACGAAATCTAAGAGATCTGAAAAAAAAATGCTGGAGCAGCAATGTATTTGAAAATGTACCAACAGTTTCAGAATTCATAAATTGTGAAATGATTGTGGTAATGGCCAGGATGAAGTGTAGCCTATAGCTTGCAATGGTAATAACTAAAACTCTAGAGGGAATACAAAGAGAAACTATGAAAGGCTCTAAAAAGAAACAGTAACAGACAGATTGAGGATGGAGGTCAAAACTTGAAGAGGGGCTTCCCTGGTGGCACAGCGGTTGAGAGTCCGCCTGCCGATGCAGGGGACGCAGGTTCGTGCCCCGGTCTGGGAGGATCCCACATGCCGCGGAGCGGCTGGGGCCGTGAGCCATGGCTGCTGAGCCTGCGCGTCCGGAGCCTGTGTTCCGCAACGGGAGAGGCCACAACAGTGAGAGGCCCGCGTACCGCAACAAAAATAAATAAATAAATTTAAAAAACTTGAAGAGAATCCAACGTAGTGTTGAGTTAATAGCTTTTTTACCCCCTTTTTTATCTCCCATAATTGATCTGAGAGCAAGCTGGGCCCCATAACTGCATAGAAGCCATGGACAGTAAAATCTCCCAGAGAAGCCCCATTAAAAATGGGACTGTGAAAAGGAAACTCTTCAGCTGGAGAATGCAAGAGGAATCCCTAGTGGGATTTTATTGTTGTTGACTTGTTTTGGGTTTGTTTCTTTCCTGGACCTGCTCTGAAGTCAGCCAATATTAACTGGTTACAGCAGCAGAGAAACCTAAAACCTTAAGAGAAATGGATCATTCATACATTGCTGGTGGGAATGTAAAATGGTACAACCACTCTGGAAATCAGTATGGTAGTTTCTTAAACAAAACTAAACTTGTATTTACCATACAACTCAGCATTTGCACTCTTGAGTAATTATCCCAGAGAAATGAACACTTATGTTCATACAAAACCTTGTACAGGAATACTCAAAGCAGCTATATTCATAACAGCCAGAAATTGGAAACAATCCAACTCTTCAATGGATCAATAGTTAAACTGTGGTTTATCCTTACCAAGAATACTACTTAGTATTAAAAAAGGTTAAAAGCAATGATAAATGCAACAACCTGAATGAAACTCAAGGGAATTATGCTGGGTGAAAAAGACAATCTCAAAAAGTCACACACTATAAGATTCCACTTATGCAATGTTTCTTAAATCACAAATTATAGAAATGGAGAACAGATTAGCAGTTGATAGAGATTAGAAAGCAGGTTAGTAAGGGGACTGGAAAAGGTGACTGTGATTATAAAAGGGGTAGATGACAGATCCTTGTGACAGAATTGTTCTGTATCTTGAGTATTATGGTAGTCATACAAATCTACACGTGATAAAATTGCACAGAACTACATTCACAAATTAGTGTATGTAAAACTAGTGAAATCTGGTATTGTCAGTAGACTGCATCAATTTCCTAATTGTGATACTTTACTCTAGATATACAAGATGTTACTATTGGGGAAAACTTAGTGAAAGGTATATAACATTTCTCTGTATTATTTCTTATACTTGCATCTCAATATACAATTACCTCAAAATAAAAAGTAAAAAAACCCACAAAACCCTGAGAGAAATCCTGTCTAGGCACATATAGCTAAAAATATCCCTTTGAACACTGCCTTTGCTGCATCCCATACATTTTCATTTTTATTCATACTAAACTATTTCCTAATTTCCCTTGTATTTTTTTTTCTTTGACCCATTGATTGTTTAAGAGTATGTCATTTAACAGAATCACAGATATAGAGAACAGACTTGTGGTTGCCAAGGGGCAGGGGCTTGTGGAGGGATGGAGTGGGATGCTGGGGTTAGCAGATGTAAGCTTTCATATATAGAATGGATAAACAACAAGATCCTACTGTATAGCACGGACAACTATATTCAATATCCTATGATAAACCACAATGGAAAAGAATATTTAAAAAAAGCATGTGTGTATATATATATATATATATGTATAACTGAATTACTTTGCTGTATAGCAGTAATTAACACAACACTGTAAATCAACAATACTTCAATTAAAAAATAACAAAAGAAAATTAAGAGTGTGTTAAATTCCACATATTTTAAAATTTTCCTGTTTTTCTTCTGCTATTGATTTCTAGCTTCATTCCATTACAGCCAGAGAAGATACACTGTATGCGTTCAATCTTTTAAAATTTATTAAGACTTGTTTTGTGGCTTAATATTTAATCTAACTTTAACATTATATTTGAAGCAACTTTCTTGTGGCAGCATATATTTGATCCAATGTGACAATCTCTGTCTCTTAATTGGTGTGTATTTCATGCACTTACATTTATTACAAGCCAATCTTCTAATTTATATGGAATTACAAGAGCCCCAAAGAGCTGAAACAATTTTTAAACAGAAGGATAAAGTTGGAGGACTCATGCTTCCCAACTTCAGAACTCACTACAAAACTATGATAATCAAAATAGAGTGGTACTGGAATAAGGATAGGTATATAAACCAATGGAATAGAGTTGAACCTGTACTTTTATAACTAGTTTTTGACAGAATTGCCAAGTCCATTCAATGGAGAAAGAACAGTCTCTTCAATAGATGATGCTGAGACAACTGAATTTTCACATGGAAAATAATAAATTTGGACCTCTACATCAAAGCATATACAAAAATTAACTAAAATTTAATCAATAACCTAAATATAAGAACCAAAACCATAAAACACTTAGAAGAAAACATAGAAGTAAATCCTCATGACTTTGGATTTGGCGATGGATTCTTAGATAGAACACCAAAAGCATGAGGAACAAAATTTAAAAAATAGATAATTTGAACTTTATAATAATTTAAAGCTTTTGTGTATCAAAATGCATTATCAAAAACTGTAAAAAGACTATGTAAAGAAAGGAAGAAAATGTTGCAAATCATATATCTGAAAAGGATTTAATACCCATAATATATAAGGAAATTCTATAACTCAAGAATAACAGAAACAAACAACCAAATTAAAAAAATGGGCAAAGGACTTCCATAGTCATTTGCCCAAAGAAGATATATAGATGGTCAATAAGCACATGAAAAGATGCTCAACATAATTAATCATGAGAGAAATGTAAATCAAAACCATGATTAAATAGTACTTTACACATACTAGGATAGCTATAATCCAAAAAAAAAAACAAAAGAAAAGAAAGGAAAAGAAAAAAAGTGTTGGTGAGAATGTAGAACGTTGGTGAGAAGGTAGAAATTAGAATCCTTGTACATTACTAGTAAGAATGTACAGTAAAGAAGAGCTACTCTGGAAAACAGTCTGACGATTCTTCAGAAAGATAAACACAGAATGACCTCATAATATAGCAATTTCGTTCCTAGGTATATACCCCAAAGAATTGAAAGCAGAGACTCATACCTATATTTGTACACCAATGCTCATTCCAGTATTATTCACAATAGCCAAAAGCTGGAAATGAGCAAAACATCCATCAACAGATGAATAAACAAAATGTGGCATACACCTACAATGGAATATTATTCAGCCATAAAAGAGAATGAAGTTCTGATAAATGCTACAACATGGATGAAACTTGGAAACATTATACTAAGTGAAATCGGCCATACACAAAAGGACAAATGTTGTACAATTCCACTTGTATAAACTATCTATAACAAGCAAATTCCTAGAGACAGAAAGAGATCAGAGGTTACTTGGAGCCGGGAAGAGAGGGAAATAGGGAGTTATTGTTTAATAGTTATAGAGTTTCTGTTTGGGGTGATGAAAAAGTTTGGGAAATGAATAATGGTGATGGTTGCACAGTATTGTAAATATAATTAATGCCATTGCATTGTACACTTAAAAATGATTAAATGGCAAATTTTATTATATAAATATACATTTTTATAGGATTGGAGGACAGATCTGTAGTTATTTGGGTTTGGGGATGGGGAAATGGCGTGTTTACAAAGGGTCAGCATGGGGGACTTCTTTGGGGTGATGGATCTTTTCTGTATATTGATTGTTGGTGATACACAACTCTATGCATTTGTCCTTACTCATAGAATTGTATACCAAAACACGTGAATTGCATTGTGTGTAAATTTAAAAATTTAATCCATTCCCCAAAATAAAAATACCTTAGAAACAGTTTCCAGAAATAGAACCCTTCTGCCCACTAAAATAGTCACTTGATAGGCTCCAATAATTTCCAAAGAACTTCCAATTTTTGTATGATATTCTTTTTATTTTACTGGGACTGTTTCCTTATACTTTAAAAATATTTCCAAATTATATTAAAAAAGAAAACCTGTAAATGCTTCATTTGTGGGGACCTTCGCTATCCACCCAGGTTATAATCAAAATTTACAGAACATGCACCAGTGTAGCATTCATGAAAATTGAACAAGAATATTATTAAGTACCTAATCAAGTAGATGGTATTTCATGATTTTCTGATGGACCAGGTTGGCTCAATCTTTAAGAATTGACAGGCCAAGTCTATCATCATATTTAAACCTTTACTTTGCCTCAGGTTCAGTTCTGTTCCTGATAAAGGACAATGGCTATTGGTCCTCTGAGCTCTGCCATTAATCATTTCTGAAGTCACGCCACTAAAATCTTTCGTAATTTTCATAAGATTGAAGAAGTGCTTTTTTTTCACTAAGATAAAACACTTGCTATCTTCTTTACTCTGTTTCTTCCTGAAGATTCATGAATCACATTATCTGTAACTATTTCTGATTTTCCATATTAGAAGTAATCATTTTTCTTCCAATGTATTTTTAATAAGTCCAATAGTGAAGAGTATTATCATTTCAGTTCTTTCAAAATGTCTAAAGTGAACAGTGGCTATACTTGTCATAACTGTCTCTAAGACTTTGCATTCTTTACCTATGAGTTCATATGCTAGTAACTTCCAAGATAGTCCTTTTTCAGGGAATCATTTCAAATTCCATCTTTCAATTCCACTAACTCCCCTTGCCTGTACTACTGATGCAGAATCCCTCTATAACTGCCACCTTGTATTTGATGAATACCAAGATATGAAAAAGCTCAGGATCAACACAACCGATTCTTTATTAACAATGATACCTGATCTCCCAAAACAAAAAATAAAACTGTTTTATAACTCACAGAATTGCATTGAAGTCACAAATGTTCCTTTCAATGCGATATGGAAACAAGAATTTCATCATTGGTCTCACAATAAACATACAAATGAGATTTGTAGTTGTATGTCTGAGCTTGGATGATCTCTAGTAAGTAGGCCATCTTTATGGAAATCCCACTGAAAAGAAAACTCATGTGTATTCCTTTCCTGTATATAAGGTTGCTTTTATTTGAAATATTGTTCACCGAGCTGAAACTGTGCACTGTGATTTATTGTATATCATATCTGGATTTTACAGTTATAATCTAATGGTAATAGAGGCAGAGTTATCTACATGCACTAAAGGCCTTGTAATATTTTCCTCTGTCTTCTGAAGCAAGGCCTATTACAATGTATTTACATCTTATATTTGAAAACTTTTCAGTTATGCATTACATATTTATGGGTTTTAAATTATCCACATCTACTTGAAATAATGTTGACAAATCTTATGTTTCCTTTTGGGTCCTTAATAGAGCTTCTTCCTCCCCACCATCAGGGTTTAAACAAAGGTTTATGGGTAAAAACGATACTTACATTCTTTCTGCATTTGTCATCCATGGACACACATATACCAAGGTACTATAAGGTATAGAGATAAAATAAAAGAAGGTTTATCGGGAAAACTCACAAGCAGAGATACAGCAGAGTTCATGACTCCTCCATCCTCTTGGATCAAGTAGAGAGGCATGCTTGGGTAGAGCACAGCTGGAGAGCCTTTAAGCTTAGCTTCTGATACCCGGCTGTTTTACTATTGAGCTAATTCAAAACTACTGTGGGAGTAGCCTGCTAAGCTATCAAAAGAGTGTGGGAGTGGTGGGAGGGGGAGAACGAGCCTCAGACTCATCCAAATTTGTCTCTCCTCAGCCCACCCCCTAGCCCTTGGTGGCTCATTAAGTACGAGTCTTTTCATTAGCTCTCATGGATTCTGGGTAACAGTGATTCTTGCATAATTACCTAGTAGGTCTCTTGCAGCTGAGAAAGATAGCAAGCCATGGCTTGAAACAATTGTGAAAAACCATTTTGGCCTTTTCATCCATATCTAAAATAGGAAATCTACATGCACCAAACTTTCTGAGGTCAGAGGAACTTGTGCCTGTCTAGTTGAGGTCTGCTACTCCTCTTTGTTTATGCTAGGCTGTATATCCACTTTTAATTAAAAATAAGTTCTTCAGAGACTCAGAAATCACCCTTTTGTTATCAAAAGCAACTTCTGGGCATAGAAGAAGGTAGTTGTACAGCTATAAGAGGCAGAGCCACTATCTAGATTCATATCTCTCCAGATGTCCTTAATCTTGGCAACATACACTATTCATCCACTCACCAAAGTCATAAACCATCCATCCATACAGCATTGCCAAAGCAAACACAAATTTTGAAAATACTGAACATGGCTAAAATGTTCCTCCTCAAACTCTTACTAACTCATGACTTCGAGGTGCACTGCTGCTCAGCCAGGCAAACTAGATATAAAAGCATATGTGCAACTTTTAAAGAGCGGCAGGCAGCCGGCCCAGCCTCATAGATATAGTTAATGGAGAGGCTAGAATAGGGGCAAATAGAGGATACTCTGAGTGTCAAAACTTTTCCCATTGAGCATACCCATCCATTATGGTGGTTCTATGCCACTTGTTAAAGTACAGGAGAGATATACTGGGGAAGATGGCGGAAGAGTAAGACGCGGAGATCACCTTCCTCTCCACAGATACACCAGAAATACATCTACACGTGGAACAACTCCTGCAGAACACCTACTGAAGGCTGGCAGAAGACCTCAGACCTCCCAAAAGGCAAGAAACTCCCCACGTACCTGGGTAGGGCAAAAGGAAAAAAGAATAAACAGAGACAAAAGAATAGGGACGGCACCTGCACCAGTGGGAGGGAGCTGTGAAGGAGGAAAAGTTTCCACACACTAGGAAGCCCCTTCGCGGGCGGAGACTGCGGGAGGCGGAGGGGGGAGCTTCGAAGCCGCGGAGGAGTGCACAGCAACGGGTGCGGAGGGCAAAGCGGGGAGATTCCCGCACAGAGGATCGGTGCCGACCGGCACTCACCAGCCCGAGAGGCTTGTCTGCTCACCCGCCGGGACGGGCGGGGCTGCGAGCTGAGGCTCTGAGGCTAGGGTTTCGGTTTCGGACGGAGCGCAGGGAGAGGACTGGGGTTGGCGGCTTGAACATAGCCTGAAGGGGTTAGTGCACCACAGCTAGCCGGGAGGGAGTCCGGGGAAAAGCCGGCACCTGCCGAAGAGGCAAGAGACTTTTTCTTCCCTCTTTGTTTCCTGGTGTGTGAGGAGAGGGGTTTAAGAACGCTGCTTAAAGGAACTCCAGAGACGGGCGCGAGCCGCGGCTAAAAGCGCGAACCCCAGTGACGGGCGCGAGCCGCGGCTGAAAGCGCGGACCCCAGAGACGGGCGCGAGCCGCGGCTGAAAGCGCGGACTCCAGAGACGGGCGCGAGCCGCGGCTGAAAGCGCGGACCCCAGAGACGGGCGCGAGCCGCGGCTGAGGGCGCGGACCCCAGAGACGGGCGCGAGCCGCGGCTGAGGGCGCGGATCCCAGAGACGGGCGCGAGCCGCGGCTGAGGGCGCGGACCCCAGAGACGGGCGCGAGCCGCGGCTGAGGGCGCTGACTCCAGAGACGGGCGCAAGCCGCGGCTGGAGGCGCGGACCCCAAGGCGGGCGGGAGACGTTGGGGCTGCTGCTGCCGCCACCAAGGGGCCTGTGCGCGAGCGCAGGTCGCTCTCCACTCCCCTCTTCCGCGGAGCCTGTGCAGCCCGCCACTGCCGGGTTCCCGGGATCCGGAGACGACTTCCCCGGGAGAGCGCACGGCGGGCCTCGGGCTGGTGCAGAGTCACGCCGGACTTTGCCGCCGCAGGCCCGCCCCGCATTCCGTGCCCCTCCCTCCCCGCCGCCGGCCTCCGTACGCCAGAACCCCCGAATCAGCGGCTCCTTTAACCCCGTCCTGTCTGAGCAAAAAACAGACGCCCTCCAGCGACCTACACGCAGAGGCAGGGCCAAATCCAAAGCTGAGCACCTGGGAGCTGTGAGAACAAAGAAGAGAAAGGGAAATCTCTCCCAGCAGCCTCAGAAGCAGCGGATTAAAGCTCCACAATCAACTTGATGTACCCTGCATCTGTGGAATACATGAATAGACAGCCAATCATCCCAAATTAAGGGAGGTGGACTTTGGGAGCAAGATCTATGATTTTTCTCCCTATTCCTCTTTTTGTGAATGTGTATGTGTATGCTTCTGTGTGAGATCTTGTCTGTATAGTCTTGCTTCCACCATTTGTCCTAGGTTCTATCCGTCCATGGTTTTTTCTTAAAATTTTTTTTTCTTAATAATCAATTTTAATTTTAAGAACGTTATTATACTTTACCTTCGTCCTTTCTTTCTTTCTTTCTTTCATTCCTTCCTTCCCTCCTTTAGACAACGAATCATCCCAAATTGAGGAGGTGGTCTCTGACAGCAAGATTTATGATTTTTCCCCCTTTACCTCTTTTTGTGAGGGTGTATGTGTACGCTTCTGTGTAAGACTTTGTCTGTATAGCTTTGCTTCCAACATTTGTCCTAAGGTTCTAGCCGTCCCTTTTTTTTTTTTTTTTTCTAATTAAGAATTTTTTAATTCAATAACTTTATTATACTCTATTTTATTTTTACTGTATCTTCTTTCTGTTTTCCCTTCTTTCCCTCCTTCCTTCCTTCCTCCCTCCCTCCTTTCGTTCCTTCTTGCCTTCTTTCCTTCCTTGCTTCTTTCTTTCTTCCTTCCTTCCGTTCTTCCTTCCCTCCTTCCTTCCCTCCTTTAGACAACGAATTATCCCAAATTGAGGAGGTGGTCTCTGACAGCAAGATTTATGATTTTTCCCCCTTTACCTCTTTTTGTGAGGGTGTATGTGTATGCTTCTGTGTAAGACTTTGTACAGCTTTGCTTCCAACATTTGTCCTAAGGTTCTATCCGTCCTTTTTTTTTTTTTCTAATTAAGAATTTTTTAATTCAATAACTTTATTATACTCTATTTTATTTTTACTGTATCTTCTTTCTGTTTTCCCTTCTTTCCCTCCTTCCTTCCTTCCTCCCACCCTCCTTTCGTTCCTTCTTGCCTTCTTTCCTTCCTTGCTTCTTTCTTTCTTCCTTCCTTCCTTCCTTCCTTCCCTCCTTCCTTCCCTCCTTTAGACAACGAATTATCCCAAATTGAGGAGGTGGTCTCTGACAGCAAGATTTATGATTTTTCCCCCTTTACCTCTTTGTGTGAGGGTGTATGTGTACGCTTCTGTGTAAGACTTTGTCTGTACAGCTTTGCTTCCAACATTTGTCCTAAGGTTCTATCCGTCCTTTTTTTTTTTTTTTTCTAATTAAGAATTTTTTAATTCAATAACTTTATTATACTTTATTTTATTTTTACTGTATCTTCTTTCTTTTTGTTTTTACTTCTTTCCCTCCTTCCTTCCTCCCTCCCTCCCTCCCTCCTTTCGTTCCTTCTTGCCTTCTTTCCTTCTTTGCTTCTTTCTTTCTTTCTTCCTTCCTTCCTTCCCTCCTTCCTTCCCTCCTTTCCTTCTTTCTTTCCTCATACGTCTACTAATTCCCTCTACTTTTTCTCCCTTTTATTCTGAACCATGTGGATGAAAGGCTCTTGGTGCTCCAGCCAGGAGGCAGGGCTCTCCCTCTGAGGTAGGAGAGCCAACTTCAAGACACTGGTTCACAAGAGACCTCCCAGCTCCAGATAATATCAAACGGCGAAAATCTCCCAGAGACCTCCATCTTAACACCAGCACCCAGCTTCACTCAACGACCAGCAAGCCACAGTGCTGGACAACCTGTGCCAAACAACTAGCAAAACAGGAACACAACCCCACCCATTAGCAGAGAGGCTGCCTAAAATCATAATAAGGCCACAGACACCCCAAAACACACCACCAGACGTGAACCTGCCCACTAGAGAGACAAGATCCAGCCTCTTCCACCACAACACAGGCACTAGTCCCCTCCACCAGGAAGCCTACACAACCCACTGAACCAACCTTAGCCACTGGAGACAGACATCAAAAACAGGAGGAACTACGAACCTGCAGCCTGCAAAAAGGAGACCCCAAACACAGTAAGATAAGCAAAATGAGAAAACAGAAAAACACACAGCAGATAAAGGAGCAAGATAAAAATGCACCAGACCTAACAAATGAAGAGGAAATAGGCAGTCTACCTGAAAAAGAATTCAGAATAATGATAGTAAGGTTGATCCGAAATCTTGGAGATAGAATGGACAATAGAATGGACAAAATGCAAGAATCAGTTAACAAGGACCTAGAAGAACTAAAGATGAAACAAGCAATGATGAACAACACAATAAATGAAATTAAAAATACTCTAGATGGGATCAATAGCAGAATAACTGAGGCAGAAGAACGGATAAGTGACCTGGAAGATAAAATAGTGGAAATAACTACTGCAGAGCAGAATAAAGAAAAAAGAATGAAAAGAACTGAGGACAGTCTCAGAGACCTCTGGGACAACATTAAACGCACCAACATTCGAATTATAGGGGTTCCAGAAGAAGAAGAGAAAAAGAAAGGGACTGAGAAAATATTTGAAGAGATTATAGTTGAAAACTTCCCTAATATGGGAAAGGAAATAGTTAATCAAGTCCAGGAAGCACAGAGAGTCCCATACAGGATAAATACAAGGAGAAATACGCCAAGACACATATTAATCAAACTGTCAAAAATTAAATACAAAGAAAGCATATTAAAAGCAGCAAGGGAAAAACAACAAATAACACATAAGGGAATCCCCATAAGGTTAACAGCTGATCTTTCAGCAGAAACCCTACAAGCCAGAAGGGAGTGGCAGGACATACTGAAAGTGATGAAGGAGAAAAACCTGCAACCAAGACTACTCTACCCAGCAAGGATCTCATTCAGATTTGATGGAGAAATAAAAACCTTTACAGACAAGCAAAAGCTGAGAGAGTTCAGCACCACCAAACCAGCTTTACAACAAATGCTAAAGGATCTTCTCTAGGCAAGAAACACAAGAGAAGGAAAAGACCTATAATAACGAACCCAAAACAATATAGAAAATGGGAATAGGAACATACATATCGATAATTACCTTAAATGTAAATGGACTAAATGCTCCCACCAAAAGACACAGATTAGCTGAATGGATACAAAAACAAGACCCTTACATATGCTGTCTACAAGAGACCCACTTCAGACCTAGAGACACATACAGACTAAAAGTAAGGGGATGGAAAAAGATATTCCATGCAAATGGAAACCAAAAGAAAGCTGGAGTAGCAATTCTCATATCAGACAAAATAGACTTTAAAATAAGGACTATTAAAAGAGACAAAGAAGGACACTACATAATGATCAAGGGATCGATCCAAGAAGAAGATATAACAATTGTAAATATTTATGCACCCAACATAGGAGCACCTCAATACATAAGGCAAATACTAACAGCCATAAAAGGGGAAATTGACAGTAACACATTCATAGTAGGGGACTTAAACACCCCACTTTCACCCATGGACAGATCATCCAAAATGAAAATAAATAAGGAAACACAAGCTTTAAATGATACATTAAACAAGATGGACTTAATTGATATTTATAGGACACTCCATCCAAAAACAAAAGAATACACATTTTTCTCAAGTGCTCACGGAACATTCTCCAGGATAGATCATATCTTGGGTCACAAATCAAGCCTTGGCAAATTTAAGAAAATTGAAATTGTATCAAGTATCTTTTCTGACCACAACGCCATGAGACTAGATATCAATTACAGGAAAAGATCTGTAAAAAATACAAACACATGGAGGCTAAACAATACACTACTTAATAATGAAGTGATCACTGAAGAAATCAAAGAGGAAATCAAAAAATACCTAGAAACAAATGACAATGGAGACACAACGACCCAAAACCTGTGGGATGCAGCAAAAGCAGTTCTAAGGGGGAAGTTTATAGCAATACAAGCCCACCTTAAGAAGCAGGAGACATCTAGAATAAACAACCTAACCTTGCACCTCAAGCAATTAGAGAAAGAAGAACAAAAAAACCCCAAAGCTAGCAGAAGGAAAGAAATCATAAAAATCAGATCAGAAATAAATGAAAAAGAAATGAAGGAAACAATAGCAAAGATCAATGAAACTAAAAGCTGGTTCTTTGAGAAGATAAACAAAATAGATAAACCACTAGCCAGACTTATCAAGAAAAAAAGGGAGAAGACTCAAATCAATAGAATTAGAAATGAAAAAGGAGAAGTAACAACTGACACTGCAGAAATAAAAGAGATCATGAGAGATTACTACAAGCAACTCTATGCCAATAAAATGGACAATCTGGAAGAAATGGACAAATTCTTAGAAATGCACAACCTGCCAAGACTGAATCAGGAAGAAATAGAAAATATGAACAGACCAATCACAAGTACTGAAATTGAAACTGTGATTAAAAATCTTCCAACAAAGAAAAGCCCAGGACCAGATGGCTTCACAGGCGAATTCTATCAAACATTTAGAGAAGAGCTAACACCTATCCTTCTCAAACTCTTCCAAAATATAGCAGAGGGAGGAACACTCCCAAACTCATTCTACGAGGCCACCATCACCTTGATACCAAAACCAGGCAAGGATGTCACAAAGAAAGAAAACTACAGACCAATATCACTGATGAACATAGATGCAAAAATCCTCAACAAAATACTAGCAAACAGAATCCAACAGCACATTAAAAGGATCATACACCATGATCAGGTGGGGTTTATCCCAGGAATGCAAGGATTCTTCAATATACGCAAATCTATCAATGTGATAAACCATATTAACAAACTGAAGGAGAAAAACCATATGATCATCTCAATAGATGCAGAGAAAGCTTTTGACAAAATTCAACACCCATTTATGATAAAAACCCTGCAGAAAGTAGGCATAGAGGGAACTTTCCTCAACATAATAAAGGCCATATACGACAAGCCCACAGCAAACATCATCCTCAATGGTGAAAAACTGAAAGCATTTCCACTAAGATCAGGAACAAGACAAGGGTGCCCACTCTCACCACTCTTATTCAACATAGTTTTGGAAGTTTTAGCCACAGCAATCAGAGAAGAGAAGGAAATAAAAGGAATCCAAATCGGAAAAGAAGAAGTAAAGCTGTCACTGTTTGCAGATGACATGATCCTATACATAGAGAAGCCTAAAGATGCTACCAGAAAACTACTAGAGCTAATCAATGAATTTGGTAAAGTAGCAGGATACAAAATTAATGCACAGAAATCTCTGGCATTCCTATATACTAATGATGAAAAATCTGAAAGTGAAATCAAGAAAACACTCCCATTTACCATTGCAACAAAAAGAATAAAATATCTAGGAATAAACCTACCTAAGGAGACAAAAGACCTGTATGCAGAAAACTATAAGACACTGATGAAAGAAATTAAAGATGATACAAATAGATGGAGACATATACCATGTTCTTGGATTGGAAGAATCAACATTGTGAAAATGACTCTACTACCCAAAGCAATCTATAGATTCAATGCAATCCCTATCAAACTACCATTGGCATTTTTCACAGAACTAGAACAAAAAATTTCGCAATTTGTATGGAAACACAAAAGACCCCGAATAGCCAAAGCAATCTTGAGAACAAAAAAAGGAACTGGAGGAATCAGGCTCCCTGACTTCAGACTATACTACAAAGCTACAGTTATCAAGACAGTATGGTACTGGCACAAAAACAGAAAGATAGATCAATGGAACAGGATAGAAAGCCCAGAGATAAACCCATGCACATATGGACACCTTATCTTTGATAAAGGTGGCAGGAATGTACAGTGGAAAAAGGACAGCCTCTTCAATAAATGGTGCTGGGAAAACTGGACAGGTACATGTAAAAGAATGAAATTAGAACACTCCCTAACACCATACACAAAAATAAGCTCAAAATGGATTAAAGACCTAAATATAAGGCCAGAAACTATCAAACTATTAGAGGAAAACATAGGCAGAACACTCTATGACATAAATCACAGCAAGATTCTTTCTGACCCACCCCCTAGAGTAATGGAAATAAAAACAAAAATAAACAAATGGGACCTAATGAAACTTCAAAGCTTTTGCACAGCAAAGGAAACCATAAACAAGACCAAAAGACAACCCTCAGAATGGGAGAAAATATTTGCAAATGAAGCAACTGACAAAGGATTAATCTCCAAAATTTACAAGCAGCTCATGCAGCTCAACAACAAAAAAACAAACAACCCAATCCAAAAATGGGCAGAAGACCTAAATAGACATTTCTCCAAAGAAGATATACAGACTGCCAACAAACACATGAAAGAATGCTCAACATCATTAATCATTAGAGAAATGCAAATCAAAACTACAATGAGATATCATCTCACACCAGTCAGAATGGCCATCATCAATAAATCTAGAAACAATAAATGCTGGAGAGGGTGTGGAGAAAAGGGAACCCTCTTGCACTGCTGGTGGGAATGTGAATTGGTTCAGCCACTATGGAGAACAGTATGGAGGTTCCTTAAAAAACTACAAATAGAACTACCATATGACCCAGCAATCCCACTACTGGGCATATACCCTGAGAAAACCGAAATTCAAAAAGAGTCATGTACCAAAATGTTCATCGCAGCTCTATTTACAATAGCCCGGAGATGGAAACAACCTAAGTGCCCATCATCGGATGAATGGATAAAGAAGATGTGGCACATATATACAATGGAATATTACTCAGCCATAAAAAGAAACGAAATTGAGCTATTTGTAATGAGGTGGATAGACCTAGAGTCTGTCATACACAGTGAAGTAAGTCAGAACGAAAAAGACAAATACAGTATGCTAACACATATATATGGAATTTAAGAAAAAAAAAAATGTCATGAAGAACCTAGGGGTAAGGCAGGAATAAAGACGCAGACCTCCTAGAGAACGGACTTGAGGTTATGGGGAGGGGGAAGGGTGAGCTGTGACGGGGTGAGAGAGAGTCATGGACATATACACACTAACAAACATAGTAAGGTAGATAGCTAGAGGGAAGCAGCCGCATGGCACGGGGATATTGGCTCGGTGCTCTGTGACAGCCTGGAGGGGTGGGATAGGGAGGGTGGGAGGGAGGGAGACGCAAGAGGGAAGAGATATGGGAACATATGTATATGTATAACTGATTCACTTTGTTATAAAGCAGAAACTAACACACCATTGTAAAGTAATTATACCCCAATAAAGATGTTAATTAAAAAAAAAAAAAAAAAAAAAAAAAAAAAAAAAAAAAAAAGTACAGGAGAAATACTTTATTCAATGGGAGTCATTACAATGGGTGTAGGGACCACTGCAATGGGGTCTTGTAGTGGGGAGAGAAACTGAACTCAACTCCAAATACAGCATTGGCAAGTGGGAATTTATAGCCAAGGAGCAGGGTGTAGGTCAGTGGATAGAAAGTTACTAAGAGAAAATATTAGGAGTAAGGGGGGATTCTGGCTAACCCAACTAACAAAATTCTTGTTGAAGGCAGGCCAAGGTGATTGGACATTACCTGGGGAATGGCAGAGGATAAGAAACCTGATTATTTGTCGAGGGTAATAGGATATGGAAAAAACTTTTTTAACCTGTAGAAGTAAACTTTTAATGGCTGGTTAATTATATCACTGCATTTTCTTTACACTATAGTACCTACTTAAGCACTTAAAAATGGAATGTGTATAATGATTAAATTAAGACACAATAAATTGACTATATATTTGTTTTTTGTATTAATAAAGGTCATAACCATACTGTTGATATGTAACTGTTATAACAAGACAGTTAAACTTGTGAGTCTATAACAGAAGTTGATAAAGACCATGTTAAAACACTAGGACTAACAGGTTGTGGTTGTAAGTAGCAACAAACATATTCACTCAGATCTGGAGGATTTTAAGTTTTATAGTTGGTGAGTTAAACCAAATTAGCAGGATTCTTTCTAAAATTGGACAGTGCAGAGACGAACGTGGAAGGTCTGGTTGAAAAGTTCAGGGGAGCCTGAGAAGAGTCTGGATCAGGAAGGATTCTATGTCATGTACCATGCATCAATGTAGATGTTTATTTTAGTCAATTTCAGGGATGCTACTCCATGGAGAACTAAAATTTTGTCCATACATAAAACTACTAATGCTGTGGTTTACCAACAACTTACTCCCATTATGTTTGGCAGATGGCTAAGGCATTCCATAGGGTTTACCCACCTCAGAGGAGGGCTGTTTTTTTTTATCAGTGATTCATCCTTCTCTTGCGAGGTGACATTATTTCCACACCACAACCTTGATAAACTTTAAGCAGTTCTGAGCCATTCAAATACTAGAGAAGCCACCAACAAGACTCACAATGTGTACATCTGATCCATAGGTTCAGGTACCCATGCGCTCCGTATTAATTAAAGGTAGGATAACACAAAAAACGAGCACAGTCCAGAAACCCCACCTTTACCAGGGCCCTCCCCCCAACAAAATAATTAACAACTAGATATAATAAAATAAGATTTCTTCATAATTCTCTTAAATTCAAGAATCCAGGTTTCACATCAAACCATTGGGTTGTTTACATTTTTCACGGCACAAATAGCCAAATAAATTCCAGGTATTGATATAAATCAATCGACCTGGATGCACTGCTGAGCAGCCCCTACCTTAGGTTATTCCAAGTATTTTTACTCTCTAGGAGAAGTGTATACATTTCTACCCCCAAGTACTGCTAATTTTTGTAATATTCTTAAATCTCTTTTAGGCCCCCTCATCCTCAAAGACAATCACTGGCCCCGAGCACAACTTCCCTCTGTAACTGTGTCAGTTTTCTGGTTTTTAGTCCACTTACAGGGAATGGGACTCTTCCTACTACCCAGCCTACCCCACCCCATTCCCAGCCCTGCCTTCTTCCCACTGGTTATTAACACCCTTGTTACTGTGTTTTCTTTCTTTCCCAGGAAATCCATCATTCTGAGATTTCGGATCATTAATTTTGCTGTCATCTTTCCAACCACTGCATAGACTTGAACAGACACTACAAAGAACTTATTGTCTTTAGAACTTGGAACACCTAGGGCAACTCACCAATCTGGGTCTGTAGCCTATTCAGTCGCCAGCCCTCCCACTTTCCTTCCTCTAGGCAGGTGTATTGCCAAAGGAAAACTGCTACTTCCAAGAACAGCCCAGAATGCAGTGGTGTTTGTCCCTTCGTGGTTACCTGTTATTATGCAAAAAAATCATTGACCCACCACTCCAAATGTAAAATCAAGCTTCTTAGAGGAAAACTGAAGGCATTGATGGGGGAATGTATGTCATCTGTGTTTGCTAATTGGATTTACTCAAAGGAAAAGTAAACTCTCCCTTAGCTTCATAACAGGAGGTAGTTTTACAACTTAGAGCAAGGTATCCCCCTAAATTAAGCTCTTACTCTCCCACAGAGACTGGGAGACAGAGACACTCTCTGCCTTTGTGATTACATTTCAAAGGAGTGGCTCCCAGGTCCTTGAGAAAGACCATGCTGGGCTGTAAAACCGGCAAGAAGCTTTTAGAAGATTTACACTTCAAAGGGGTATGAAAATAATTTATAATTATTCATTTTCTAAAGTAAATGTTCCAAGAAAAGGGAGATCAGGGGCTTAGAGACTGGAAGAAACTTGTCTAAAGTTTAGTCATGCTGAGGGAAATGTTAAGGTCTTCTTGGTTACCAGGTATCCTGCCTGGACGTTATAGTCACCAACCTGGGAGCCAGAAATGAAGGAAGACTTGACTTTAAGCTCCAGCTCTGATCTATTCAAGTAAACATCTATTCATGTAAACATAATTCTGAGAAATACTGCACATGGAGCCAGGAACACTACACCTAAGAAATAAAGTCAGTATAAAAAAAAAGTAATTTAGAATTGGAGATCCAAAACTTATCCACTTTGAGTAGAAAATGGAATGTGAGTCAGGCAAGGGAGCCAAATGTCAATGCGACCTCTCCTGGCTCAAGACACTAGGTTCTTCTGCCATCCACAGAACACCTCGTTCACAGCATATTTTTCAAAGACTCTGCCAACAAAGTACTCTCTTTCTAGGGATGTAGTAGTCTACTCACCCAACAGCTGCATGCTCTCTGATATGAGTGTTCTTTACCTGAAAAACCCTTTCAAACATACTTTAAGTTGCTCATCTAATTCATCCTGTTTGATGTCCTCAATTTACTGAGTCTCACACATATTTTGCAAAGCTACCAAGTCTTAGAGACTGATGCTTTTTTTCCTAGGCTACCCAGGAGACAAGCACAAGTCAACAGGGCATTTGCATGGAGTTTCCAGAGTTACTGGGGAAAACAAAAGTAGCAAACAGGTACAAGAAGTCAAGCAGAAAGTGAAAGAGAGATGCCAAACACCTCCCTCTCCTCTACTGCATTCACTAGTATACCTGGAATTAAGTCAGTTGACTGGTTTGCCATTTTTCACTACAAATATATTAAAAATATTTAATCTCAAAAGGAATGTTGAAATAGCTATTCTCCCTGCTTTCAATCCCCTCTCAATGCTGCCACTTAGCTTTTTAAAACTCAGAAATAATCTCTCAATCATTTCCTTAAAACTTAAGTGGTTCTTCCCAACTTCAGAAAAGTGTCACTACCAAACTCCTTCACCTAACAAAAGGGATAATATGCCCCAAATATATTTCTTCTTCCCCTTTTCACCCCAGTGGGACCTTGTGTACTGCTGCCATGTGAAAGGCACCCGCTGGAATTGTGCACTATAGTGAAAATTTCCAACACATTCCTTTCAGCTATTTCCCAACTGACACTGCACTTCCATCCTACAGAAGACATTAATCATGAACTAATATGATATTTGCAGCAAAGGGATGGAACTTTCACTGTTAGAGTCAAAGTCTCTCTTCTGATCCCTCTTAAGAGTAGAACATAACCACTTTAGGGACTGGATATATTACACTCATCTTTTGTCCACACTGCCTACGGTATAGAGCCTGGCTCATGGTTGACCCTCAATAAGGGTGTGCCAAATAAATGAAATAAATTAACTGTGAATGAATGAGCGGATAAATGACACTATGGAACAACTAGTTAGAATTAACTCAAAGCTCTGGAACAGAGAAATGCAAATGTGTACTCTAAGGGATCAGATTAATGAAGTTAACTGGTATTAATGAACCACAGATTCACCCTACACAGACAAACAAAACACTTATATGTATCCATGGAAAAAATGACACAATACCAAGGATTCTTTTATCTTATTCTACTTTGGGAAGCAGGAAAGTACATTCCATTTCTTGAAATCACTTTCCCTGACAATTTTTTTTCAGTCAGTTGTATTGATTGATCTTCATCAGTTTTAGCCTTGAAATGATAAAAAGGGTGGAATATAAACAAAGAGCTGCCTGCACAATATTTAGGTGGAGAACATTCATCAGTGTGAACAGCTCTAACTTAAAAGCAGTAAGAAGAGTATTCCCCCAATTCCCAAGTATAGTTCTCAGCTTTAATGAAAAAGAGACAATTAGAACAAAGGCACTTGCTCACTTCAAGTCACAATTCATCAAGCTGTCAAAGACAATAAAATGCTACACACCTAATCTTTCCTGTTAACCATAATGTAGGCAATGCAATTACATTGTTGCAGCAAATTGGCAAGAATTAGAGGAAGAATTAATGTAAAAACCTTGTGAAATTTTCTGTTCCAGTAAATGGTGTCATTCATATTTAAAAATCTGGTAAAGAAATAAGTATTAAGTGAATTAGCAATAAATACTTCTTTTTAGGCCCATTTTCTTGTTCAAAAGTATTAGAGATTTTTTTAACTATATAAGCAAGGAAAAATTAATTCATACCACCAAAGCCATCTAATTTTAATAAAAACAAAAGACAATTTTAGGTGAAATGGAATGTAGCAATACAAACACTCAGTAATACATAGACATGCAAGAGGACAGATAAATTTAATCTCAAAAATGGTCAAAATGCTTTCAGTGGACTTCTTTCATAAACAGTAGATCCATATGCACACAGAAGAGGAAACTAAGCTGATTACGAAATTATATGGTTAACTATAAAGAGTATTTTCTAAATGACTCTCTATTTTCCAAACTCAGCTCGTGGCACTATAAGAAATACAGAAAAATAAAGCAAAGCCCCCACCCTTTAAAGGTACAAACGTTAATTGAGGACTATAAATGCCAGCCCAAGGATTAAAAAGACGCAGAGAAGTCGTGTCTGATCTAGAGGAGCTCACAATCCCCTGAGGAATGCTGTGGATAAACTAATCATTGCTGTTTATACTTTACTGTTCATGTATGCCAAGAAAATGGAGGACATGTATTTGTCATGTCAATCTTATCTTGCTTCAAAAGTCTCCACCTTGGTGCATAACAGTGATGAGATTGGTTCTTCAAGTTTGCTTGACAGTCTCATTTTAACTTATTAATTATTCAGCTAACGCAAAGTTTAACCCCTATCATGCTGTTTCTCCTACTTCCACTTCTGTTTCTTAAGAAACCAATGCGTATATTGAGGGGTGGAGCTTGCAAGATTCCCAAGATTTGGACACTCTCTCCAATCTGCATCTTGTCTTCTGAATCCTGGCTGCTCTGTGCTGTGGGTTCACCAAGCTCAGTTCCCCTTTGCTTTCTCATCAACACCTTGATCCTTGTTGCCATTTGGGCTCTCCCTATGTTCTTCTTATAGCCTTGGCCGTGTGTGTACTTTGTCCCACCAGATCAAGCTTTCCTAAACACCCTCCCCCAAGCTCATAAGCCAGCAGTATCAGTCACCTTCATCCTTCCAAAATCATGGAGGGATGTTTCTATTTATCCCTTCTGCACACACACCCAAACTGTCACTAGCTCCAGCTCTCTCTGTCTCTGTCTCTCTCTGCTTGTTCAAATAGAACATACATCCATTTCTACTCTGATGTAGCTACCCCATGTTGAATTCTCATTTTAAATTCCAAATAGGAAATAGAACAAAAAAGCACTCCTTCCCTTTTTTTTCCCCTCAACAAAATGCTCTCTTACCTCTCTCCTATCTATACTATAAAACCTATACTTCTTTAGAGGAAAAGAAGATCTCTCTTATACTATTTTCTGTCACCAGATACATACCATATGTTATATTTTTCTTATGTTTCTTCCAGGGGGCATAAAGCCACATGCTTTAGCCCTAATTATGGACAGATTTTAAGAAGAGGAAATAATTCTTTCCAGTAAGCAAAATACATAAATTCCTCACAAGTTTTATCCCTGTAGACCATAATTTTATTGCAATATGGTATAGGAAGATAATGTTAACACTGTGAAAGCATAAATAAGAAAGATTAGCTTAATTTAAGAGACTAAAGAAGGTTTGGAAAAGAGGGCAGTTGATTACAATGGTAAAGATAAGTTGAATTTTCAAAAGTTGAAATGACCAACACTAAAAACCAAAAGATCTACTTACATTTATACAAATGTATTTATTGACCAACAAAACATAAGAGTTCTGTCGTATGTGCTGTCCAGAGGCACCTCTTCAAGAATGAACTTGCTGTTAAGCTACAGCATATTGAGCAAGTAGCCTTCAGCTCTCAGCTCCTTCAGGGTGTGCCCCAGTTTCAGAAGTAACACCGTTTTGAGCGCATATTTATTGCTGAGCAAGGTGAGGGTATGAAGTCCCAGGAATTTTGGCCTGATATGACACTCTGATGAGCATTACTCACTCTAGAACTCCCTGCCAATTCATCTAGTGCTTTATGGGGCCCACACTGCAATTCAACTCTTTCAAGGTCAAGTTTTGCCTCCTCCTTTTCCTTTCACAGAAGTTGATCCTTAATAAACACTTTGCACCCCAAGCTCTATCTCACCTCCTGGAGAACCCAGAAGTACAGTCTATGAAAGTAGGCCAAAAGATGGAGCTTTGGGGCTAGATGACTCAGCAACCTGTAGGCAATGAGGGTGCCATCACTAGTGGTAGGTCAAGAACATTCCTCCAACAAGGTGGCAGTCAATGTTTTACCAGTGGTGAATCAGAAGGGTATCCCAGGGAAGGGGGAATAAATTAGCACAGGTAAAGATCAGGCATTGCAACTTACAGAGAAACTTGTAGATGTAAAGATAACAGGATAGGCTGGCTATGGCTAAGAGCCTTCATGCTCCATTTGGAAAGATAACAAGCAGCAGAGGTAACAAGGAACCAAAAACCAAGTATGAAAGCCAGAGGTCTGCGCGGCTGCCCACAAAGATGCTCTTATCATCTGTATGACATGATAGAAAAAGCCAAAGACAAGTCCAGGACCTAATAGACCAAGTGGTTAAGTGTCCAATAACAAACAAGGTGAAATGCCAAACTGAGGCAAGTCAGTTACACCATGGACAGGGCTCTGAATAGGAAATCCTAGGATGCTGACACGTGAGATGGAGCTGCTGTCTGAGTATATATGAAGTAGATCCTATGGTGCAAGAGGTACACTGGGATAGATGTGATGTGGCCCAGATCCTCCATAAAGACATGACCTGATGTGGGGAGTATGCTCTGCAGACACCCTCCAGTTATCATCCACACTGGCTGCTAAGTGAGGAGCGGTATAAAGTTTAGACAGTTCAGCCTGATGCACATCACTCTGACAAGTGAACTTGCTCCAGAGCCCCTTGTTGGTTTGTTCTAAGTGTCTAGTTTGTTTTACCTTCTCCTTTGCCCAAGCTTGCCTCTTTCCTTTTCCTTTCACAGAGTTCTCTCTCTCATATACATCTTGAATCCCAAACTCCATCTTAAAGACTGCTTCCAGAGACACCATATTGTAACTCAAATTGTTCAAAGAGAAATTATAGTACCAGTATTAACATACAATTAGAAGGTATTTGTTGGGGGGCAGGTTGTTGCCTATAGATAATTGTTAATGACTATTTGATAGAAAGTATTTGAGGTGAATTTTTGCACTTCTAAGAGAATTTTTGTCATCTGTAAAACTATCCAATTCCTTGTAGGTTCTCAATCTCGGAAATTTCCCTGGTGAAATCTGAAACTGCCCTCCTCACCCCAGACAAGGAAGGCATGGAGAGACTTAAGAAACAGGCAGCCACTCCAGATTGGTAGGCGGCAGTTTTAACAAGCACAGGAACTTACTTACAGGACTTGTCTTGGGTGGCAGCAAGATGAGTAGATCTCCACACCTGCCAGGATCTTAGTTTATGTAGAGGCCTTAACTGGGTTCACTAACATATACTGTCCAGATGGTCTCAGCACACATTGTTCTCTCGAGGCCTCATCCATGAAAATAGCTCCCGCTGTAGAAACGTTACCGACCTTCCCGAGTGGAGCCCCACCAAGGGTCCACCTAACCGGTGTCATTGGAACCAATAGAATGAGACTGAGTTCGGTTCAGAAGCAAAGGAAAGCTTTGTTTTTTGATCAAAGAATGGAGAGGCGCAAGCTCACGATCTGGAGCATATGCTCTCTGCCGGGCTCCGGGCTCTATGGGCAGGGCTGCTTTATCTGCAGGGATGAGACGCAGTTCTCGCGAGTCCTGCACAGTCGTGTCTCTCACAGCACCTTATAATGAAGCGCCTGGAGCGGTGTCTCTGCACACGGCCCGCCCTCCGCCGCCGTCTCAATTGGCGGTGTTGTGCGCAGTGCTTCTGCGCATGGCCCACCAAGTCCATGTATCAGGTGCAGCGGTTCTGCCCTGGAAACTCTGATCCAACGTGTTAGGTGCACGGCTTCTATACACAGCCTCCTACAGGCAAGTGAAACTAGACTAAGCACTAAGAGAAGAGGTTAGACCGTATCACCTAGAGTCCATCTTATTTTTCCCAGGGACCCCAGTGGACTTTGCTGGTGACAGAAGTGGCAGGCAGAATATACATTTCAAGGATGGGAGAGGGTGACGAGTCTCTGATGGGCCAGGTCCAGCTGGTGGGTCAACCACAGTCAGGTCCTCCCAACGACCTCATCCAACATTCCAACGCTCTTATGATCTCACCCACCTCCTTCTTCCTTAACGTGCCCCAAGAGGTCAGCAAGGGGTTTCACTAGCCTGGAGGTAGCTCGTTTGGCAGCCATCTGGCTGCAGTGGAAGCAGATGCCCAAGCAACAATCTAAGCACATGCGAGAGCAAACGCAGATTAAGATAATGATTTCTGATATAAGTAACAACTTTTTCAACCGAAAGGCCCATGATCCAAAACCACTGATTTACTAACTCCTCTATGCCTTCTCTGCCCCAGGCCGGGGTGGGGCAGGGTGAGGAGTTTTGGGGAGCTGGATCACTTAGAGTGTTCACTTGTACCCAGATTAATCAGGTATGAACATACGCTGTTTGGATAATGGCATAGATGCCTCCCTGTGAGGCAGTAATAATGTCCCAGGCCATTCTGTTTTGGGGGACAGCTTTTCTCATTAGAGACGTTTCAGTGTTCATGAAGGACAGGCTTTGCCAGCTATCATTTGAGGCAGGCTGGGTGAATTTAGTAAGGACTTCTATGTGTGCTATAACATCCTCCAGGCCCATGAAAGTACCAGTGGAAAACACATTACTTTCTCAAGTCCGTAGTCTTGAAACAGCAGTTAGCGTGGGAATGGTGGGCAGAAGGTACATTCCAAGGACAGAGGAGGGGGTAAGGAGCCTCCTATTGCCTGGGTCCATCCCACAGGTCAACATGCAGTCACGCCCTCTTGATGACTTCCTCAAACATTTTTCCAAGCCCCCAAAACAAAATATTGTACCATAAACTTCCATTTCAATTGTCCTTTATGGAGTGCTTCTGTCTTTGGTTCAGTCTTACTATTCTGTGCTCATTCTTAGTCTGAAAATTGGCAAACATTTGGATTCTCTCGTGTACCTGAACTAAGTACCATAAAGTTCACCTTTGTAACATATATAATGGATATGAATTGACTGAGATAGAGTCATATGAAGAGTATGAAGAGTAATAATAATTATCTCAGAGCCGTTCAGTCTAAACATCTTATTTAGGGTCCAGCAAAGGAAGTCATGAAATTGGACAATATGAGGAAGGGAATCAATGTAGAAAGAAAAAAGAGGACGTCTATGGACTTTCAGCATTAAAATGTCAGGGAGATAAAGAGGAACTGAAGATGAGCCGCCAATGAGGGAAAAGAGAAGCAATGGAGAATGCATGCCATGGGACCTGTGAACAAAACTCCTTATGAAGGAGGGAAGAATCAACTGTGTAAAATCCTTCTGAGAGATAAATTAAGATGAGAATACAATAGTAACTGGATTTTGGAGTGTGGAGATCATTGGTGGCCTTGACAGAGGGTTTTTATGGTGTGACAGGGTCAACATACTGATTGAAATGGGTGTAAGAGAGAATAAGAGAATACAAAATAAGGTTACATCTGTAAACAATGCCTTTTAGTATTTTTGTTACAAACAGGGCAGAGAAGTTGGAAAGTTGCTGAAGATAAAATGCGGAAAAACATTTTTTAAAAGAATGGATGAAAAGATGCAATTAAAAGGACTCTAGGCTCCCTTTTAACTTCAAGATTCAACATCATGATCATGTGAAGAACAGCAATGCAAATGCATTATTCTGCCTTACTGGGTCAATATTTTTTTCCATATAGAGCTCTTACCAAAGATTTAACACGTAAATGTCATTAAAAAGTATTCCTGGGCTTCCCTGGTGGGGCAGTGGTTGAGAGTCCACCTTTCGATGCAGGGGACACGGGTTCGTGCCCGGGTCTAGGAGGATCCCACATGCCGCGGAGCGGCTGGGCCCGTGAGCCATGGCCACTGAGCCTGCGCGACCGGAGCCTGTGCTCTGCAACAGGAGAGGCCGCGGCAGTGAAAGGCCCGCGTACAGCAAAAAAAAAAAAAAAAAAAAAAAGTATTCCTATTTTTCAGTCAAGTACTTTAAATTATGATCCACTCTCTTAAACACCTGCTCACTTCAAAACAGCTCATTGTTAAACACCCAAGTTAACTTACAATCTCTTAACAGGTTAAACACGAGCACTTAACTCCTAAAGTATATTAGCTACAAATTGAACATTAAGTAAAAAGCACTCAAGGCTATTTAAGGCTTTAGTGCCTTCTTATAAAGGTATGGTATTTGCAATTAGATATGATTTCCATTAGTTATTATGGAAATAATCCACAGAACAATGTTCCTAATTGGTATTATAATAAAATGCTTCTCTTTGGAGCAAGAGTGGAATCAAGGCAAAGATGTGGATTAAAGTAAATGGCTCCCTTACCTTCCGGGACCATTTACTTTTGTCTCTGGTTATTTGGCCAGGAATAAGCAGGGACCCTGGAATGCAGGTTATATTTAGTTGACCCTCTCTATCAGTAGCTGTCTTCTTTGGGAGGCAGGTGAGTGTCTGAATATCAGCTGCACCCACTGCCAGAGTAAGCAGACATCTAAGTACTCCTTTGGCTCCTGGCAGTAATTGCATTACCACTTTCCAATTCCTTGCCCTGCTGTCCAGAGATGAGTTCTAAATGCCCAGGGCTCAAGGTGAAGAGACAGAAGCTAAGGCAAAGAGTTATCCCAATATCCAGTGAATTTGTATTGTTAACAATTTAACTTTTCAAAGGATTTTAGAGTAAAGCAATCAGCTCTCTGCTGGAGTTGGGCAGGACATAAGGCTGAGACTGCTGAATCAATATGTGGAAACCTGACTGACAACTCAGGTAATTTGGTGCAGGAGTTTGGACAACAACTGGAGATAAATTACTTAACACAGTCAGGAACCAAAATTGTGTTCAGAAAGAGACGTATTTTCCTGAGAGAAGTGAGGAGAATTGTACTGACAGGGAACTGATGGGAAGTAATTATTTCATATGCAACTGTATAAGTTCTGATGAATATCTTTGAATTGTCTTTGTGGAAGGGTAGGGAAGTATTGCGAAATATATGTAAATTAAACTGTGATACAAATTCCTCCTCTTTAAAGTACGTAACTTTAGAACAGTTAGGGCTGAAATATAGAAAGATGCTTACTTTGTGGAGAGAAAACTGCAGTATAAAAAGTCGTATTTTTATCTCTCTAAATCATGACGCAATCCTTTTAGAATTCAATTTGACTTATGACAAACTGTGTAAAATACTTTATATAAAGTTTATTTGTATTTTTAACTAGCTTGTATTGGTGTGCTAAAGAAAATTTCTTCCCCTCCTCCCACATTAATACCCCCCTATAATGTAATATACTCAGTAGTTGCAAAATCCAAGATGAATAGATCTAGCTACCTTACCAACCCTAGAATATGTGCAGTGAAAAAGGGAAGGAGGATGCAGAGAAGGGCAAACTCAATTGCTTATTCACTGCTGTAGTCACTGCCAATCAAGAGGATCCTCCTGTTTACACACGTGTGAGCAAACAATGTTTGAAAGCGTTACTTCATTTCTGAATTGCTTCAGTAAAGACTCTTAAGTGCCTTCCAGGGTGTAGCTGAGATTTGTTTTTGGCTTTTCAGAGTTCAATTCCCCTTTCTAATACAATCTATATATCCTTTTGAGGAATTACCTTCTCCAGTATGTTCTGCTGTTGCCATATTCAATAGATGACATGCTATATGAGCTAGGCCAATCAGATGCTTTCTCTTGAGCAGAAGGACAAAGATACCAGATGTAATTGGAATCTATCCCATTCTAACAACCATGACTCACCCAGATTATTACTCTTCCTAGGCTCTTTTTGTTCTGGCTTCCTAGCCTCTGGGACTACTTGACCTACTCATTTCCAATGCTCATATCCAGTGTCCCATGAATTTTTTAACCTCCATTATTTCCTCAATCAATTCTCTTTTGCTTAATTTAACCAGAGTTGATTTCTGTTGTTTGCGGTTAAATATCCAAAAATTTATACACAGGATAATAACTGGCTGGCCCCAATGCTGATAATTCTACTGGGTATTGTGCCACCATCCTAGCTCTCCATGAACATACATGGGTGTGTGTGTATAAGAAATCTCAATGTGAGCTGTTCAACACATGTTACATCTTGGCCACTTCTTTTAATGTCTTTAGCAATTTGTGCATATGGCTATGATACCAAAACTGATCTTTTTCCTTGGCATTCTTTCTTGATGAAATTGATCAAGGGTACAATACCAAATACCTAGGAATTAGCCTTTATACCTCCCTCCCCTTCACTACCTTTATCCAGTACCTTACCAAGTCTTAATGATTATAATTTCTAAATACTTCTCAGGTCTGTACATATAACTCCATCTCTACCACCACTGTTCTGGATGATTATCATTTCTCTCCTGAGCTACTGCAAGAGCTGCATGAAAGGTGTGCTTATAATTATTTGTGTCCCTTTACAATCTATTCTCCACATAAAGCTGGCAGAATAACCTTAATTAAATAATAATTTAAACATTTCACACTCTGCTTTAAACACTTCAGTAGCTTCCCAGAACTCTTAGGACAATGTCCAAAATCCTTAATATATCCTTCAAGCCAAGTATTCTGACATTCCTCACTCAGCCCCTTACTTCACATAAAATGTGTAACCTGGTCACACTGATCTTTCAGCTCCAGGAAGGAGCTATGTTTCCTCCCATTACAGGGTCCCTGTACTTACCTCTTCGCATTTTGCCTTTTCTAATTAAATCTTAAGAATCCTTCAGATTAGCATCCTCCAGATAGTGTTTCATGTCCCCAGAAACACTTCTCATCCTCACTAACTAGATCAAATCCCTCTAGTATAGACTCTTCAGAATCATAAACCTTTCTTGACACCACTTATCTCAGACACACTTGCATTGTAGGATTATATGATTATCACTTTTCCCCCTCTCCCAACAATGAAATCTAAGTTACATGAGAGCAGGGACAAAATCAATGGTTTTCATCATTGTTTCACCAGAACTAAGTGCAGTGTCTGACAGATGTTAGGCACTTGGTAATGGATGAATAAGGCCAATATTCTCTGTGAAAATATGAATTCCTTGAATTCTCTGTGGAATTATGAACTAGTGTCTGACACAAGTGCTCAAAAACTGATTGGGTTCTTCCACACTCGGGTTCAGTAAAGGAATTGCTGACCTTAACAACTGATGAAGGTTATAAACATTTTCTTTATCATTCAAGGTCAGGTACACATTTTGATCATAATCTGATATTGCATAATTTTAAAAAAATTATTCTCAGACTCCCTTTGAACAATCAGATTCAACACGCCAGGCATGGTAGTAGATCATCTTTCATCAACAGTCCATGATATTGTTTTTTGATAGAGAACATTTCACAAGAACTGAAATCATGTACTTCCAAAGAACATTTAACTTTTCCATTAACAGAGTACTTTATTTGAAATGCTTATTAATAAACTCAAGATATTTAAACAAAACCCTAAATTAAATATCAACCCAAAGCCAATTAACTCTCACACATGTGCCTTTGATTTTCTGGTGACAACCTAAAGTATAGATTCAGACTCAAATCCAATACCAAAGTCCGTGATCCTCCCAAGGACTTAATGAGACTCATTTGGTCTGCTCTCATATTTACAGGGTTTCCCCTGGTTCTCAGATGCTGACTAGTGTTGGCAATTGTTTCTGACTGAAGATGAGCCACTTTTCCTATATAAGTGTTCCATTCTGAAAGTGTTCCAGATGTTCCATTCTGGAAAAAAATATTGAATCTTATGCCTAAGGGGCATAAGCATGCTTTCAGAAAACAACTATATCATCACTCCCATCTCTTGTCAATTCAAACCTGTTCTGTTGAACTACTTACTTCTAACCTTTAGATGAAATAGAATGCAACATATGCCTTTTCTCATTACTCTTAGATAATAAAATGGTTTTACTCTGGAAGTGTTGACAGTCATCTTCTGACATTTGAAGCTGAAGAAGGAAGCCAAAACCAAGAGAAAGAAGTTGAAAAATAGAACATTTAGTCCATGGTGAAATTTTTTAGCCGAAGATCACATTGTGCTCAGATCTATTCAATTATGTGAGCCAATAATGTTCCTCTTTTACTTACTTCAGTTTGGTGTTTTAGTTCTATGCATAACTGACATATGATCTGCCAAGTATGCCCAAGAAAGATTTCCCCCAGGTGGCTAACTGCTCGCTGGTACATGGTACTTAGAGATATCTTACTCCCAACTCCAAAAACACAAATCCACTCACTGAGGAAACAAAGACAGTGCTATCTGTTCTAAAAACTCAAAGAAGACCATTAGAGGTAACAGAGTTTTCTGTTCTTATTTCTTCACTTCCTCAACCTTGACAGTGAGGAGATCTTTTGATGCTGCCCTGTGATTATTTTGAAACACTTAGGCCTACTCCTCCAAAGACATAAGGACATAATTGCTATCAGCTACATGCAAACCTACCCAGGATTTCCTACATGACATTGATGTTACAGCTCCTTGTCAAGATGAAACCCACATCCTAATATCCTGGCGAAGAGGGCACAGACAATTGGAAAAAATGTAGAAGAAACTAAGGCGTTGAGGATGAGGAACAGGAGGATGAGGAGAGAAAGAAGAGATGTCAGAGAAAGAGATGGTTTCCAAATGCCCATTTAACCTAGGCACGCCCCGTGTAGACTGAAAGGTGACAGTGTGAAAAGGAAAGAATGTTTTTTATCATCTATCAGCCTCCATGTGCTTTCCTTTTTATGAAAAATGAGATTGTATTCCCTCTGCTAACAGATTGCTCATACAAAGCCTTTCAAATTGTACAAGATAGAGCAAAGCAGTTAGAAAATGAACACTCCTGGAACTTGTTTAAATATTTCTTCTCCATTCTTTCAGCCTTAAGTCCCATTTTTGGCTCCCCTTGGGGGTGCCTTTCCTCTCATATAATAAATCAACAACTATATCTAAATGCCATATATATACACACAAACATATATATGTAATTTTCTCCGGTGAAACCTTAAAATGGAAAGAAAAATACCACGTGTGCATATATATACATGCACATACATACATATATATACATATATGTTTACTTTTTCCAGTTGTCCATCATAAAATCTGTGCCAGAATCTGTACTTGGTCCAGCATATGAAGGACCCACTTCTCTATGCTTTGGATAAATTTCTTCTTGTTCATCTACTTTTATAACACTTCCTCTCTACCCCTCCCTGCCTCTCAGAATTGCTGTGCAATTGGAAACTGTACTAGAAAGTGTACCAAGTTAGCACTTCATTGTTGCTTTTAAATACAATAATTATTTATGAATAAAATTACTATACATGCATAGAGTGAGCATTATATAGCTCAAGATTTTACAGATTCTAAAGCAACTCCTTCCCAAGTAGCAGTAGAGATGTAAATTAATTTCAAATACAGATACCACAAATTCAAAAAAACTTGGAGTGGGAAAAAGAGCAATGGGGATATATTGTCTGCCCTGTGTCTAGAAGGCAGTTGTTTTCTCCCCATTTGCCAAGGAGAGAAGTGAACTGAAAAGAAGTGCTTACCCAAAGCTGCCACAGTTATGTTAATGCTTTTGGAATTTTTCCAAAGATTTTAACCAAATATTCAATCCATAACAAGTATTCCCCGTGGCACCGTTGAAGCATGCTGCAGTTACACATTATAAATGAAAGCCAAATCACACACTTATGTAAAATGACTGGTACAGCAGAAAAACAAGTTATGTATTTAATAAGCAATCTCAAGCTTGTAATGTAGTGAAACCCACTTGTAATTTCTTTCAAAGTTTTTTTTTTTTCCCTGCACACACTATTCATTTCTGAAGCTCTCTACAAGGCTTTTATAAAAATCAACCTAGCCAATATACCATCACTTCAATTTTCTTTGCCCATTGCTTTGAAAAACTGTACTCCCATTCACGAATATTAGTCATATCAAAATGCATGAAATGTGGTTGTACGGCATTCCTTGAAGCATGGTTTTTACTTATAAAATATGTATGTTAAAAAAAGAAGCCTTCAACACGTGCTTACACTCCATGTAGTAGACATGCTTTCTGTATTTATAACCTGTGGGATACTTTTACATACAAAAGCCATTCATCTGAATTTTGTCTACCAAATGAAGGTTGTTATAGTTCCTCACATTGACATTACCCATAATTCTGATTGCCTTAATGAAGTAGCATAATGGGCATTTTTGCCAATTAAACATAAGGCTTTTGTTAAAAATGAAAATACTGGACGTAGCAGTCAATTCTGAAACAGACTAACCTGAAATTCTGCCAGCATATTTAAGCTGTCCATTTAAAGATGAAACTATCCATTTTTGCTTTCAGCAGGCCCTTTACTAGCTGGGTTCCCTCTCTACTGAATTTCTTCATTAATTTCTATGACATTTTACTTTCCTTTAATTAGATAATTATCTAATTCTATTTGAGCTATTTGTAAATGTGTTTTCATGCATCCAACTCCTCAGAACACATGGTTTTCTATCAGACAGGGAAAAAATATTATATTTATAATTAGTTACCCCATGGAACAGTGTTATAAGAAATTTTTCTCTGATCAACTTTGATTGAAAAGAAAGCAAGTCAGTATTTTGCCAGTGAGTGCATATTGGCTTAGGTTTTCAGTGTATTTTTGATTTATTTTTAACCTTGGCTTTCTGTTTGAGCCAGAAAAGATCATCTTCTTCTGAGGATTTTTCTCTTTTGCTGATTAGCTATAGAATGAGGAGAAGCACCTGAGGGGCCACATGAAGAAGGATGCTAAGCGGTTTACAAGTCTCAGTAATTAATGACTATTTTTATCACAAAGAATATAGACTGGCTTCTTCCATCTATCTAAAACTCAATGTAAGCCCCTATAAGCCTCAATGCAGCATAATTGGTGCAACAGAGCTGAAAATGAGATGGAGGATATAATGCAGCTTCCTGCCTTTAGCTGAAATGGAACAGTAGAAGCCCGTGGCAGCCTCCAATGTGTTTGCCACTAAGATTTAAAGACAGCCAGCTGTTTAGTGTTCCTTGTAAAGCCCACATCACTGTTTATGTCCTTAAATAGAGTTCAAATGTTTTAAATAATGATATTTATGAGAATGATTTACTATGGTAAACAATGTACTTCTCAGCCTTTTGGCTCTAATTGGGTGTTTTCTCTGATTAGGAGTAATCATAGACTGTGTACTTGTATTAGTTTTTATTCTGACCACACTGTGCTTAAAATGTGCTCTCAAACCTCTTGGGATGAACAAACGGGTTTTGCTTTCTCAGTGCTGTTATTAAAAAAACCCACTCTGCTGTAAATCATAATATGCTAATAATAGGTCTGAGGACTCAACTGGGAAAATGCAAAAAGCTTCACATTCCTGAAGGCATGCTAAGTGAGACCATAATAAGTGCTGGATAATGTGTTTGTTTTAGATGTGTGACCATCCCCTCTATAGCCTGGATAGCACTGTTTTGTCCAAACCAGCCATAATCACAAAATAAGCTCTTGGTAGTTTTCTACAATATGACTGGAAAGAACACTGGAAACAAAAAAAGCAAACAAAGGGAGGGGCTGGGAATACCTTCCAGAAGATTCTAAAACAAGCCAGGGTTATTTTCAGCCACCTCCTTGAATAGCACCTAAGCATTTCACTCATGTTCTTCCTCACAATGCTGGCACCACCTACTGTAAAAACAGAAAGACCGGTTTCTTCAAAAAAAGGCTATATTTGGAGGCCCATTAACAGCATCCTCTATGAGTATTATATAACAGCTGAATGCCACCTCTCTGTGGATATCAAAAATTAGAAGGTTTTTCTAAAAACATCTCTTGAGGATATGCCAGGTATCCAGAATTCAAAAGATTCATTGTAGAAGCCAAATGGAATCGGATTAATCAGGAATATGGTTAGAGTTAACACAATAACAGAGATAAATCCAATGGACAGAGAAACCAGTTGGAGTTCAAATCTTTTAAGAATTACTATAGGGACTTCCCTGGTGGCGTAGTGGTTAAGAATCTGCCTGCCAATGCAGGGGATACGGGTTTGATCCCTGATCCGGGAAGATCCCACGTGCCACGGAACAACTAAGCGCGTGCGCCACAACTATGGAGCCTGTGCTCTAGAGCCGGCAAGCCACAACTACTGAGGCCCCGTGCCACAACTACTGAAGCCTGCATGCCTAGAGCCCGTGCTCTGCAAGAAGTCACCACAATGAGAAGCCCACGCACTGCAAAGAAGACCCAACGCAGCCAAAAATAAATTAATTAAATTTTTTAAAAAAACATTACTATATAGAGCAGGGGTCCCCAACCCCCAGGCTGCAGACCAGTACCAGTCTGTGGCCTGTTAGGAACTGGGCCGCACAGCAGGAGGTGAGCAGCAGGCTAGCGAGCGAAGATTCATCTGCCACTCCCCATCGCTCTCATTACCGCCTGAACCATCCCCCCCCATGCCCCGTCTGTGGAAAAACTATCTTCTATGAAACCAGTCTCTGGTGCCAAAAAGGTTGGGGACCGCTGCTGTAGATGATAAAATTCTGTTAGGATGAGAGTCTAAAATACTACCTATTCCATTACCCCATGACATAAAACAGGAGGGTTTCACTGTGAGACAGTCTCCTGAAAGACACTGTGTACTCCCCAGTTCACTGCTGCAGGAGTGCTTAGTAGGGAAACAAGTTCATAAGGAGCTGTGAGGAAGGTCCAAGAACAACTCCAACTGTTGAATGAAAAACAGAAATGAAACAAAAGGAAAATCTGAATTTACTCACTGCAAACAAAACATTCATCATAAAAGAACAGATTGGGTATTTATCTCTTATTTTATGTTGACTCTTCTCACAAGGTTAAAGACTTTGGTAATCTGAATTGTACAGTTTCCTATGATAAAGATATGAGCACACCAAATGTTATTCCCTTTAAACATAAAGCTGAATCAAGTTACAGCATCTAGACAATATTACAGAGGTGATGCAGCATAATGCTCAAGATTGCTGGACTCCAGACCTAAATTGCCTGGAAGTGATTCTTATTTCTGCCAGTTTTCAGCTGTGTAACCTTGGGCAAGTCCTTCACTTAATCTGTAAAATGGGGATAATAGTACAAACTACCTCAACAGATTATTGGGATGATTAAATGAGTTAATATATAGAAACACAGTACTATTTAATAAATAAGTAAATAGAAGCCCAAATATGTACATCACTTTTCCAAGATCACATACTTAGGAAATAGTGAGGGCAGGACAAGTATCCTGTGATTCTGACCTGTACGTCACTGAGACGCCCACACTGGCTTGATGAAAGTACTGATGATTTTGGTGAGAGTGATTCTGGTGATGGGAGTACAAGTAAATGTAGGAACAAGTAATTAGGAGAGGAAGATGCAACCTAGATTCTGAATAAGCAAAATGAAGGAGGAACATTGAAAGGATTAGAAGATCAAAGGAAGGTGATGAAATATTCCACAGCGGTGTCTGTCTGCCCAGGTGCTTGATTGGAACTATTATATATTAGATGAGGCGCTTATACTAAAATAGATGTGAACAACTGGTTCAGGTGAACAATATACAACTTATATTTGTACTTAGTTTTTTCCTGCCCTACACATCTATGCTATCTTTCATGCATGGTCCTGAAAAACTGCTAATTCCTTAGTCTCATCCAACTAGGGAATACAATTCTGTGATGGGCTAGTCACTCTCCTTCAAACACACCTGGATTCCTTTTAAGAAGATTTTCAATATTATAAAGAAGTGGATATTACAGTTGCCTTCTTCATAATTGTTTAGTTTCATGAGCTCTACATACTGTCAAAAACCTACTGGCTATTCTGTATAAGAATTCTGATTACATTGAACATAATGCCATATATTTGATTTATTTGCCCTTCCAAAAAATCATTTCCATCAAACACTGTCTGTGACAGAAGTACCTCTTTTACTGTTTATATTCTCCAATATCACATGGAATGTTTTGAAAATTTTTTTTCAAAGTTTGGTACTTCTGCATCCAATTTAAAATGATTTCCTCACTGGATAACCTTGGCTACATCTGGCTCAGAACAATTCTTCACATTTTCTATAGGATTATCATACTATTACATGGTTCTATTGCTACAATGCTATTGCATTAAACTAATAATGCACCCCAGAGAGCATTCTAGATTATACATTTTTTAGGCAAGAAAATAAATAAATATTTTCCCGACCACTCTAGAATTGAATATTCTCATAAATTTACCTGTACGCTAAGCTTTAGTTTTGCTTACATCTTCTTGAGCCTCACACTTTCTGTAAATAGATTGTGACTTACTCTGGTTACTACAGAATTAGAATCAAAGGTGGGTGTTAATAATTTGTTAAGGCAAATATCTGCTCAATAATAGAGAATTTTAAAAATAGATAAAATAAAAATACAATGGTCCCTAATTGATATAGATACACAAATGCCTTAAAAGAAGGGAGTTGTCTGCTGTTTGAAATATTTAGAAGAAGGAACAAATCTATCACCAATACTGTAGAGAAGATTCCTGAGTCAAATGCAAAGTTAGACTTAGGGTCCTCTGAGATTCCATAATCCTAAACCAACTCACAGTAGATCTATCACAAGAGGTGGGAACAATTTTCAAGAAAAGAAGTCATAATTCTTAGTATATTTTCTATTTGATGTTTGGAAATTAATTTATTGTATTATTGTTTTAAGGCAATAGCTATGGACTCTGGAGTACTATAGACTTGGCTCTGAATGCCAGCTTTGACATTTATTAGTATGTAGAATCAGGCAGTTTACTTAACCTCTTGGAAGTGCTTTTTTTATTTTTTTTAATTTTTTTTTTTTGCGGTACGCGGGCCTCTCACTCCTGTGGCCTCTTCCGTTGCGGAGCACAGGCTCCGGACACGCAGGCCCAGCAGCCATGGATCACGGGCCCAGCCACTCCGCGGCATATGGGATCCTCCCGAAGACATGAATTTGAATTTTGTATTCTCATTGCCTGGAGTTTACCCTTTTGGCAGAGAATACTACATATCTGCTATTTGGAAACATTAATTTTTCCTCTTCTTTTCAACACTGATCAATACAATCAATAGAAATTATAAATATAATAAGTTTTTATTGCTCACTGTCTTTTTTTTAACATCTTTATTGGAGTATAATTGTACTCACTGTCTTAATAAATAAAAAATAACTGATGTCTGATGGTAATTTATAAATTAAGATTAAGTTGATTTCCTCAACAAATAACTCGTGATGTATTTAAAATTAGTATTTTAAAAGGACACAATCCCCAGCTTAAACCAATTATTCATTAAGTCGTGTTTTGTTTTTTTGTTGGGTTTCCTGGTTTCTTAATTTTCCATTTAGTGTTTAGGATCTCAGTGCTGATTTTTCTCCTTGCATTTCTTTACAACCTTCATTTTGGGTAGCCAACATTTATTTCTATACTCAACACCAAACAGGTTCCTTCCAATGAACACTTCTACTACCCTTCCACTGTCCCCCAATTTCCTTCAGATTCTCCATCAAAGGTAATGATCTCTAAATTTATAGCTACTGAAAAAGGTAACTGCCAAACAAGAAAAACACAGTGCTAGATTCATTTTGAAGTGCTTTCAGAGGATGTCAAGATAAAGGAGTTGGATGACATAAGCAAACGAAATATTAACAGATCAAGAAGTCATAATTGAATCACAGGAATGAATATATTGATCTGATAAAAAATGGTTTAATCATTTTATAAATGAATCGGTTTTATGGACAACTTTGGCACAATTGCATTTTTATAACTTTTAAAAACATCCTCAGTGATATGGCTGTTTAAAAGTTTTATTTCTATTGATTTATATGTTTTATAATAGCAGCTATGTATAATGCCCTCACTCCATGCTGAGAATTGTATTAGCATTAAAAGGTTATTTTACTCAATCCTTATACTAACCCTATGTAATAGGTATTATTAATCTCATTTTACCAATTAAAAAAAGCACTTCCGAGCTTCCCTGGTGGCGCAGTGGTTGGGAGTCCGCCTGCCGATGTGGGGGACGCGGGTTCGTGCCCCGGTCCGGGGGGATCCCACATGCCGCAGAGCGACTGGGCGCGTGAGCCATGGCCGCTGAGCCTGCGCGTCCGGAGCCTGTGCTCAGCAACGGGAGAGGCCACGGCCGGTGAGAGGCCTGCATACCGCAAAAAAAAAAAAAAAAAAAAAAAAATTCATGTCTTCTTTATATTCTCCAAAATTCATTTCCCTCAGAGTTTAAGTCACCAAACATTATTAAAGAAGAAACAATTTGCTCTCTTTGATCCCCTAGGTTGCTAAGTTGCTTCAGTAATCCATTGACAATAGTCATCGTCTAACATAGCTCTTTTGTTCTTCTACTGTATTCTCTCTCCATTGGTACCTGAAGATTCAAAAACCAAAATAAAAATAACAGCAATAGTTCCAGCCTTTCCCTATCCCCTTCCCACTAAAAATACTTCTGGCTCTGCCTGCTAAGTTTCTGCCTTTTCCCCAAACAATGAGGAGAATTCTGGAATTTGAAGCAGATGTTTGCATTATTGTGATGCATTATTATGGGAAAGACTGCGGAAGAAGTTACACTAGAGACTAGAAGTTTGGGTAAGGCATTTTTTAGTAGATTTAGATGTTAGAGTGTGATACTGGGTTTGTTGTAGGTGAAGAGAAGAGTAATATTACAATGAACCTTATATCTTCTTGTGGAGTTTGAAACATGTAATCAACTTAATTCATTTGCACATTTCTTTTTAGTGGCCAGTCTTTGTTTTTTCTTGACCAACACAAGGCTAAGACTGGATGCTTGAATCATGGCTATATTATCTACACAATGAATTTTTTTAACCAGTTTATTGAATCCTTAGAATTGCAAATGAAGAAAACCATAAACAATGCAAACGATGAAGCATATTGGGTATTGTTTTCAGTAAAGCTTGCCCAGCGCAGAATTCACCACCATTTACCTGGTAGTAGTACCCATCTGTGTGGTAATGCTGTTATAATGGTGCTTGGAAATTAAGTATAATGTACAGGCTGATCACATGAGGTCTATTTAGATCTATCTCGGGGGCTAGGTTTTGAATCAGGGTTAGTAGGCATTTGTGTTGAAGGCAAAACTGAAAAGTCATAATGAAAAGAATTTACGTTAAGTATAAGAAGGCCAAATTGCATCTGCAAGTTCAATTGAGCCCCAAGGTGCTGCACATAATTTGCTTTGCCTACTGACTCCAGTCACGTCAGTGTCCACAATAAATCATAAGGTTGTAATCCATGAAGTTCTGCCTGGCCTACTGGTTGGTATATCTGCCTGGAAGGAAAACCCAAGAACGGAGGAATGGAGAAATCTCTCTTCCGAGGCCTTGTAAAGTAGCCTGGGATGACAGTGATTGTGGCAGCCCAAACTTTCTATCACCTAAAAGGGTAGTGAGAGTAGAAGCATCATGAGGATTATATTCCAAGCTTTCACTTTATCATCTCCTTTAACCCATGTAACAACTAAATGCAATATGAACTATGTTTTATGTTTTATAGATAAAGAAACTAGGACTCTCAGAGTTATATGCTCCAAATCACTCAGCTAGTTTAAGGCCAGAATTTGAACCAAATATAACAAGTGCTTTTTATTCATATTACCCCACATCCTTTCAGATTTCTTCCCCTTCTTTCATTGTTTTTCCATCTATAAGAATATGCCTTCCGGGACTTCCTTGGTGGTCCAGTGGTAAAGAATCTGCTTTTCAATGCAGAGCACATGGGTTCAATCCCGGGTCAGGGAACTAAGATCCCACATGCCGGGGCAACTAAGCTGCACGCCACAACTACTGAGCTCACACGCCTCAACGAGAGAGCCCGTGTGCCGCAAACTACAGAGTCCGTGTGCCCTGAAGCCTGAGTGCCACAGAGAGAGAAAACCCGCACGCCACAACTAGAGAGATGCCTGCATGCTGCAACGAAAGATCCCACATGCCTCAACGAAAATCCTGTGTGCCGCAATGAAAACCCAAAGTAGCCAAATAAATAAATAAATAAATAAAAAGAATATGCCTTCCTAGACTTTATACTCTTTTTTGTTTTTCTATCAAAATTATTGTAAAAAAAAAAGGGCAGCAATATTATTATTTAAATAATATGCCTCAGAATAATTCACTGAAAAAAAGTCTGAAACCTTGGTTGATATAAAACAAATTATTCTATAAGGCTTTTGTCCTAAATTTAAATAGTCAAATAACTTAAAAATTAATATTTTTCGCCAAGATTGCAATGCCATTAATGAAGATCCTAAATAGATGCAAGTTTTCTAAGTGGCTTCGAAGCCATTAAGGAAATATTAAAATATCTTTAATAGGTATCAGTGTTATGTATATCTTACTGCATTATAATATCTGGAACAATGTTCAGTTTATTTATGGTGCATGTTTATGTTACTCTCAGCCAATCCCCTGCTTGTGACATAAATTAATTTAATAGAATAGAATAGAATTTATTATTTATTTAATAGAATTGTCTTTATTCAAAGCTATAGGGTCACTGGGTTTCTCCACTGCTTTTCTGTACTAAAATATTATCTTTTACAGTCCTAGAGATTATGGTACACAGTGAGAAGAGAGATATTCTTTCTACCAGGGTTGTAAAGTTTCCAAATATAAATTGAAGTAGAATCTGCATAAATATTTAAATGTTCCTTGGCCTGTTATTATCATTGTGTTCATAGTATGAGACTCATCTATGAAAGGAAGGCTGAATTTAAATTCTCTAACAAGATAATTACCCATTGCATCTAATTTTGAGGATAAATTATTAAAGAAACTGTGTCTGCACGAATATTCGAACTGTGAAAAGTTACATGGTCATGATTCTGAAATAATCCTGGTGGGTGAATGTGGATATACCAGGATTCTCTGGTGATGTTTTTAAGAGATTCTGAATGGGTCTGAACTCAGGCTTTTAAAGAATTTCGAATCTGTATCTACTCCTGGTGCTGCCTGCCAGCTCCAGTTTCTTTAAAGAGCTAATCTCCTTTTAAGGAAGGGCATTAGCTCACCAAAAAGGAAATGGTGTGCTTGTAATGACAAATGACATGACTCTTCTCTTCTATTTGATAGAAGGGCACTTGTTCTGTCTAAATCGTATATTCTTTTGTAAACAGACTCTCCAGCCCTCTAGCTAGAGAAATCAATGCCCTGTGCAGACGGTGCCAGACCTTTATTCAGAAATGCATGCACTTGATTCATATTAAAGTTCTGATATTTAACCTTTTGTCTAAACCTTAAATCAGGACCCTAGGGCAACGTCAAATATCTTCATCTTTTTAAATTTAAAAATTTGTTTCAAACTATAGAAGAGAAATTAAATCTCAGAATGATTTGAGTCTGTGAGCATAAAAATAGCCCTCTAGCATAGGATGCATTTATAACGAGAGTCATAATCTAAGGATCAGTCTCTCAAAATGAGAATGAGAGTCAAAAAGAATTAGAGGAAAAAAGTTGTGTCTGTGGAAAAACATATATAAAGCCCTATGAATATAAAAACCAAGCCAAGCCAATTAAAATTCAAGCGTATTTAAATACAACTCTATACCCTGTTCTCCAACATACATACAAATATACACATAAAAAATATAATGTAACCGAAAATTATGCTATTTAGAATTTTTTTAAAAGTAATTACAGGACTTAACTCATATAGCAGCTAGGGAAATTATCACAGGTTGTAGCTACTGCCGCCATAAGAATTGGTTTCAATTCAGCCTTTAATGAGATCAGCTATTTCTATTCATTTTCATGGGTACCTACTTCTATAATGACAAGGATTAATTTGAAGTTCCTAGAAATGCATCACCTAGCTCACGTTGGAGGGTAGCTAGTCTGTGGGCCATAAATATAAATTCTTCAAGTAGTGGGTTGACTATTTCATTAAAACTGATGATGTTTTAGTATTTCATATGCAGAGCCATGCAAAGGTGGTATAAAGCAAGGTTTTAATATAGAAGGTATTTAAGGAGGAAAAGCTGTCACGGAAAGGTGATTGTTAGTTACTCACAGATGCACGAGTCGGGGTAGGGGGATACTTCCTTTGTCAAGCAAGTGCAAAATAATCTCTGAATTTCAGGTGTCTCTTATGGCTAAAACGGGCCTGCAAAACATATCACCACATTCAACATAGCCAATACAAAGGCAGGGGAAGGCTTCTGTGGCATGGCTACCCTTCAAATGTCAATGGTATTAATTTACTTCACTTTTCTTTAAGTAAAGATAATAATGATTGGAGGCTAATATTTGAGGTTTGGGAGAAGATAGTGCACACAGTATGATTACTCAGCCTCCTGTAGTTTAGCCCCTGTTTGTAAGTCAGTATTTCCCAGTATTCTTCTCTAACACTGTAACCAATGCCATTCAGAGAGACAGTGCTGGCAATGGCAGGCTACTGTCATGCTCAGCGTGAGGGAAGCTGCAAAACCGGCATCAGGTCCATAAAGCACAAGTTCATTAAATTCCCTGAGAAGCCCACAATGACTCAGACACTTTGTGTTATGTAAGTTATGCACATGTAATAACCAAGCAAGCAATTTAGCCTCCGTTTGATCAATTCACTGAGGAGAGAAAAATAAAAGAGAGCCATTGTGGTTTCATATGAAATCAGGGGCAATCACTGTCCTGGACTTCTCAATAAGAGTGTTATAGACATGTTTTCCAGATTCTATTCTTCCAGAAAAAGAAGAGTTGACTAGTATTTTTGAGAGTTAAACATTAAAAAACATTTAAAATATCAAGAATTATTTGTAAAATAGTAATAATCCACCTACTTTTAAGTGGAAATTTTATAGAAAATGATAAAACGTTTATTTCTTTCAAAATTCTTTCCAGAAGCTGTTCTGAATCTTAACATAGTGTTCATCATCTTGCAAGTGAATAATAACATATAATGATTCTTAGCCCTGCTGCAGAAATCCCACTTTGGGACCAGTATCCTCTGTGACATCTATAAACCAATGACAAGACAAGATCACCAATAATGATGTCCTGGACACCAATCAGCCACAATGTAGTGAGCCCGTCTGGGGTATTGTCCTCCCCTGCACCAGACAGGTGAAGAAGGGAGCTCATAATTGATGTATGAACCCTTCTGTTGTACCTAACAGAGGAAGAGTGTTTATCTTCCTAAATATCTGTTAGACTCCTGTCACTTAGATATATAATACTCCAAGAAGACGAAAGGAAGAGGAAAAAAGGAAGTTAAAAAAATGTATCTTTCGAGTCATTGTGCTAAGGAGTGTCAGGTCAGGGGTTACTGCAAGTCTGAATAGCTCTTCAGTGAATATGTTTATGTAAAATGAAAACCACAAATTAATTCAGAGAGAAGAAACAAATGAAAAAAATTCCAGGTTCATTATTTCCATAATACAGCCCAAACCACTGGTTAACTTCTTTCACTCTCAAGTTTTGACTCGTTGGTTTTGTTACTATCCTGCTAATCCAAGGCACAATTGATAGACTATCATATGGAAAGGAAGAGCATTCATTTTTTTCTCAGCTTTATTAAGGTATAATATCATCTTCTCTTAAACATCTAAACTAGTATGGATCTTAACCTCTAAAAGAAAACACTGATTCCTTATCACTCTGATCCTTAGATCCATCCATAAAATTGGATGAATAATTCAGCGGGTGGCTGCATAGATTAAGTGAAGTAACATATGTAAAGTGGCTAGGGCTTTGCAAGCACTCAATAAGTATTAAATGTTATTTTTATTCCTATAGGCGTGCAATATTTCAGTTGATTTTCAGTAAACATCAACTTTTCCTTAATTCAGACTATGAGCAAGTGTTAGTTACAGTTTGAAAAAAGTGAAACAGAAGATTAAAAGAAACTGAAGATCTGGATAACTATTATTCACTATAATTGAATTTCCATTTGTGATTAAACTTCAGCTTCTTCATAACTGAAAAGATACTAGAATAGTAGGTCATAACATTTGTTGTGAATATTTCCACATGTAAAAAGACTGATTATTTCTGACTGCAAGGCCCCAGAGTACTTACACTGCACTTCACAATTAAGATCCCAATATCAGTTCCCAATTTCATACGTGAAAACAGCAGAAGACTGGACAATTTGAAATTCAGTGTGTGAACTGCATTTTTGTTTTCTTACGTAGCTCATTTTCTCATACAGTTAATCATTGATTTAGCAATATATTTGGGCACCTACTATGTGCTGAATATATAACGCTAGTACTAGCAAGAAATATTAGAGTTAATAAGACAAGATAGAGCTTACAACTGACACACACACTAAACACACACCTTTGCAATCAATTGAAAAACAAATATTGAACAAGAAAATCAACCACAGGTCCTAGAGTTGAGTGGGGTTTTGACAAGTAGAGCTAAAGGAGAAGAGAATTATGGGCAGAAAGAATAGCACAAACGAACGTCCGGATAATGGAAACACAAGATCTGATTTATCCTTTCTTTGTCTGCCAAAATCCCACTCTTTCTCCAAAGTGAAATACAATATTTAAACTGACTGCTTATCCCTTCCCCTATCTTCTTAATTGTTCTTCTTCCATAACATCTTTCATTTTGCTTTAGTAAGTTACACTCTCAAGATCAGGAACATCTGGAATCAAGAATATTTAATTCTCTAGGATCTTATATGGTACCTGGAACATTAGTCACTAAAAAAATGTTCATTCTAGAATATAGAAAATGAGGGAAAATGAGAAGCTGTGATATGTGATTTATAATAAGAAATATATATTTGGTCTTCATCCCCATTTTTGGCTCCTAAAATCCTTGGAATTTCCTAAGTGAGGAGAGTGGAAAAGGTATCTTTTTTTATGTTAATGAGGTGACTTTTGGGCCCCACCTAGGGATGGGGGTAGCTTGACAGGAGAACCAACCATGTAACTTGAGGCTTGGGATTTTCAGTCCCACACACCCCTCCCCACCCCGCCTACCCCTCACCCCTCCGGACCTCTGGGAACAGGAGAAGGCTGGAGACTGAGTTCAAGCACCAATGGCCAGTGATATAATCAATTATCCCTATGTAATGAAGCCTCCATAAAAAACTGAAAGGAGGGTCAGAGAGCGTCTGGGTTGGTGCACACACGGAGATCAGGGAGAGTGGCACCGTCAGAGAGTATGGAGGCTCCATGCCCTTTCCCCATACCCTGTCCTACACATCTCTTTCACCTGGCTGTTCCTGTGTTATATCTTTTTTAGAATTAACTGGTAATCTAGTAATTAAAATGTTTCTCTGAGTTCTGTGACTGCTCTAGCAAATTAATAGAACCCAAGGAGGAGGTCATGAGAACCTCTAATCAATAGAGTCAGAAGCACCTGGGCTTTCGACTGGCATCTGAAGTGGGGAGAGAAGGGGTAGAGTCTTGAGGGACTGAACCCTCACTCTGTGGGATCTGATGCTATCTGGGTAGAGAGTATCAGAATTGAGTTGAATTGTAGGACACCCAGCCAGTGTCTGGAGAATACTTGGTGCTGTGCGGGAACCACATCCCCCCGACCCCACACACACCCATTGGAATTGGTACCAGAATCTATTTAGATGTCTAGAATTTAAGTTTCAGTGACTGGGTAGAAAGAGGTCAGAAGCGTGGAGTCCCTGAATAAGGAGGTAATTTAAGTTATTTGAGAAGAAGAGAATTATGATGATTTTAGTTTTGATGACAATTAAAGAGCCAAGTGAAGGTTCCGGCCAATTTTTGCATATACAGGACTAGAATTAAAAAGGTAGCCAGGACTGTAGAAAAATATTTGAGAGTTGTCCACATAGTGGTAACTGTATATAAAAAAAAGATGAGGAGTGTGCTAACAAAGAAAGCCTGAAGGACAACTATTTGGGGGACAGAAAGAACATGAGAATACAGAAAATTGAGAAAAATTAGAAAGAGAGCTAGGAGAGCTTATTGTCAGAGGATTCCATGGAGAACAAAACAGTCAAAAAGAAAGGAGAAAGATCAAGAAAAACTGAGAAAGAGTTATTAGAGTTGTGATTTCTGTGTTCACTGGATACCAGCAAAAATTATTTGGAGACAGAATGGAAGTCATTTTATCAGAAGGCATTTTTCTTCTCATGCTGGGTATACTTACATCTAAAACATGATATCGCAGAACAGAGTCTATAAAAAGTAATATGATATATCAATAGCTTTATGAGGAATGAAAAGAAAGTGTTTATTCAAAGCAATTTCAATATATTACTGTGATTTGCACATAGTGACATCATTTTAGGAGTGCATCAGATGAAGTTTTTGTACTTAGGATTTTATAATACAGTATTTTTTTAAAGCCTACCATTATTAACATTTCTGAGAGTTAGAAAAATTTACACCAACTATCACAATTAAACTACAGTAAGAAATCAGTCCTGATGCAGAAATAAGAAGCCCGAATGCTATTTTGGAATCAGTAGTTAACTATTTTTATGAGGGAAAGTGGATGTACTTATACAATACAGTAGGAGGAGAATCAGACTACCTAGAGGTAGTTTAGCCTGCAGGTAGCCTGAATGTTTTGCATTTTAGAAATTGTGTATAGGTTGTGAGGACAGGAGTGTAAAAAGTGAGGAAATGAAAATAGATGACCAGCTACCCAGAGAATCTGCCTGATTCAGTTTGTAATTAGATGTTTAGATTATCACTCTTAATCTTTAAATTATTTCAATTCTGTTGAGAGTGGAAGTGAAATTACAAATTGTAGAATCTTGTTAGCTGAGCTAGTTTAAGACACAATAAATTCATACTGAGGGTGAACCTTCTTTCTATATCATATAAATATGCAAAGAAAACATTTCCCATAGTAATATGAAAGTTAGTATATTTTCATGGTGGAATTAATTTAGTAATCCAGATTCATGTCTTATGAAACCATATGGAAGTCAGTGTATTATCCTTTTCCCCTTTGGAGTAGGTATTCATTCAATCATCCACTCATTTACCCATTCAAATAATAATTGAATGCTTACTATACATCAGGCACTGTGGTAGGCACTGGTCATCCAATCATGAATAAGATTCATCCCTTTCTCTCAAGAGCCAAAAACCTAGAAGTGCTTTCTAGATGCTTCAAAATTTGTTAAAGAAAATTAATAGAGCAACTTTTAAAATCCAATATATATGCCATACAACTACCACTTAAATATCTCACTATATTAACCAACATTCTTTATTTGCCCTATATCATAGCCAATGTCCATAGCATACTGAATGCTCAAAAACAGGATCTCTCTTATACTCTCTAATACTTTTCCTTCCACTAGTAGAAGGTTTTCATGTTTTTGTTTTTGTTTTCATCAAGCCTACAGTTTGGATTTGCTCCCAAACATGTTTATATAAGTTATGCTCATGATCGTAATTATGCAATTCAATTAAATATTGCTTAAGCTGATTAAATACAGTTGTGAAAGTGTTTCTTTGATGCTGTTTCTAAGTTGAATGCTTTGTTAAGACTCAATAAAAATAGGTTACCAACAGGGCTGAATTAGTTTAGGAGACACAACTTTAAACAATTAAAGGGAAAAAACCTTAAACGTCTTAAAGGCTTCTCTACCTAGGTTAGATTACTTTGCAATGGTCTTTAAGTTCTTGGTCCACTTAAAAAAGAAAACAAAACTGACTTTCATACAAGATCTATTATGTGTACGATTTATGTGGAAAGATGAACTGTAATCATTGGGCCCATCCTTTAGGAAAAAAAAAGCAAAAAATAACTTTGGTCTTCCATTTAAAAAATAGTTAATGAACATTATTTGTAGGTTTTAGGCTAATAGAAAACCTTTAATGCAATGCGTATAACATTATTTTGTGATTCCTCACTGTAACCAACTTTTTCAATTAATTGATCTACTACCAACCTTACCTGCATGTGATAGAAGGCTTTTTGCTGTGCTAGCTACAGACTACAATTCCAAAGACACATGGATATGGCATAATAGTGTTGCATACTAATGGCTTATGTATAGATAGATATCATTTTGTTATTCTGAAACAGAGAAGATGTCTTCTGTTTCTCAATTTTAAAAAGGAATACGTTATTTAAAGGAACAGTTTTTACTGGGAAATACAAGAAGTTAGAACTTCATAGCCCTAAGGTGCTATTCTATGCTTTCTTCTTAGAGGCACAACAGTTCTCCCAGTTGATGGATAAAAAGTCCACAAAAGGGAGCCATGAGTTGGGTAGCATGTCCCTGGAAAGGAACGAGATATGACAGTTTGAAAATTGAGTTTTCTATCAAAAATGTTGAGTTATTTAATTCTCAGTGATTCAGTGTACTGATAAATATTATTTTTACTTGGAATGCATATCCTTGAATGTTATGTTGTAAAAATGTCCAGAAAATGGGATCTGAACAAAGCCATTTTTCTTCCATTACATACTAACAGAACAAAGAAAAACAAATGTGTTTACATACCCTATGCTTTATTAAACTACAAGGACTTCAGTTGTTGCCTGTGGGATTTTTATGAGAAACTTTTCTTACTTTGCTCACTCACGTGCAGGCTATTTAATGGTCTTGCTTAGCTCACACTCATTAGCAGACTTAATGATTTAGTGGATTACAACATAAAAACTAAAATAACAACAGATTAAACTATCCAAAAAAAGAAGAAAATTCCTCAGAAGGTTTTCTCTTGTGAATCTCTCTGGAAAAGCTAGAAGTCCTATTGTATTCAGTCTTTAGTCTAGAAAAGATATGTAATTCAAATTCTGACTTCTCTGTACCATTTTTACTTCCTTGTTTTATTCCAGTTGCTGACTTTAATAAAATTGCCATCTTGTTTAGCCATCTCCTCCATTTTACCCTTAAATCCAAATGTTCACCAAGTTTTGTTGCTTCTTCCTTTTTCACCTTCACAATTCTCAAAGCCACCCACCAAGTCAACGACCTCCTTAGCTGACACGTGGATTCACTTTAACTCATGTTTCCTTTTGCTGTCCACACTGCACAGCACTTCCAGATGAATCTTCCTCAAACATGGTTTGTAACACTTAATTCTCCTGCTTCAGAATAAATAAAGCAATCTATTGACAACATCATTTATCTAAATGTCTCTTCTTGTTATTCCAAGTCTTCTATAATCTGCTCCCACTCAATCTGATACTTAGTCTCTTCTAATCTATTTTTAATTAGCTGGGGGTTTGAATATATAACTCCTTAACCTCAGCATAAATCCCATAGCTTATATCAAGGGTCTATAAACTATAAGCTGTGGACCAAATCTTCTCTATCACCTTGTTTTTATACAATCCATGGGCTAAGTATGATTTCTACATTTTTAAACAGCTGGGAAAAATTAAAAGAATTCTATTTCACGATATGTGAAAATTATATCAAATTCAAATTTCAATGTCTATAAGTAAAGCTGTATTGGAACATAGCCATGCTCATTTGTTTATATATTGTCTATGGCTGACTTCACACTAGAAAGCTGAGTTGAATAATTGCAACAGAAACCACATGGCCTACAAAGTCTAAAATATTTACTATCTGACCCTTTACAGAAATATATATATTTCTCTATATATATTCATTTCCCTTTATTCAAAGCAATATATGCTAGCCATGTTATACTCTACTTCATAAGCAATTTTAAACATGAATCTCTTTTTGCAAACTTAGAAAAACATTTTCATCAAAATGCTACTTGGGGTGTAGTGAAAAATAACAGCAGGAGAAGACGGGAAGGCAAGAGGCAACATAAGCATGGAGAAAGTGGAGAATTTAGTGAAAGAAAAAGGTAAGTAAGGAGGGCAACAGGGAGCAGATTGTACAGACATAGAGGGAGAAAAACAGAATCAGAATTAAGTAAAAGTTAGAGCAATATCCCCAGTCAAGCCAACTCCTGCCATGCTGCCCTTTCTCCCTATTAAAAAGAAAAATAATTAGCTCTTACTTAAAAGATTTAGTTATTTATCAGTTAAGCCTCACAACAAACTGCAATTAAGGCAATAATGTTATTCTAAGTTACGAGATGAAGGGTGTGAGACCTACAGATGTTGACCAAGTGACAGACCTGTAACTGTAACTTAGATATGATACCAACGCCCATTGTTATAACACCGCACTGCCTTTCGTTATTCTTCAAGAGTTGTTCCTTATTCAGGAGTGTATGTTTAGTTCTTTAGAAACTCATGCATTTTTAAAATTACTATGGAATACTATCAAATCTAAACTCAGCTTGCCTCTTACACTTAATAACTTCTTGTAAAATCCAGGTGTTGATTTTTACCTAAGAGGCTCCTGTGAGAAAGAGTAATCAAGAATTTTGTTGACCCAGGGAAATAAGCTACACTGGTAGGTTTCAAGGCTATTGACCAATGATTAAATATCATCCTAATAGTGAATATTTATTGACCTCTTACTATGTTTCGGTCATACCTTTCTCACAATAATCTTAAAAGTTATGTACAATTAATATCCCTATCTGCATCATCACAGAAAAGTTTTGAGTAAATTGCCCAAAGTTACAGAGCTCAGCAGAAGCTGGGATATGAACTTAAATGGACTAATACTAGAGCCATAAGATTAACAATTATGCCAGGTTGAGAAAATCTTTAAAAGATTTAAATATATGAGACTCATGAAAACCTAAATGTATGAGACTTACATTAGTGGTTTCTATTTTTTTAAAAAAATGAATTACCTTGCTTTGATAAGGCAACAATTTGAATTTATAAGACTACTGAAGTGTTATCTTTGAAGTCAAAGCAGCACAGCATCATGATGAACAAACACTCACATGCGCCTGTGCATGCATACACGCACAATTACAAACACAGTGGTAAGAAGTGCTACTGTGGTCGGGAAGATCCCAAATGGCATTAGGCTTATCAACTTAACAGTAAACAGGAACTCCTCTGTGATGAATAGCATGCTTGGACCATAGTGTGGAGTTGCTTTAAGTTCAAGAAGTGTCTCTCCTTCAGGCAACACTCCAAGCCAGCTTTCCTCATGATCAGATCTTGGGACTGTTAATATAAAATGTTTGCTATCGTTACTGGGCTGTGAATGGTGCATAATGAACAGTCTGCCCCAGGGGGCCACAGTTCATGTAGCCCCCAAACACTGATGAGGCCAGAGATTGAGATGTCTGTTCAATCTTATTACTATTTTTAAGTCGATTTCAAGATAAAAAAGTTCTCTGGAATGAGGCGGAGGAACCTCACTGCTGCTGGCATAACCTTTTGCTGGTACATTGTCTTGGATGTTTCATCATCATAATGCAGTGTATTTCACAGGAACTGTACTATTTTAAAAGATAAATGCTAAAACTATAATGTAATATTTAGATACTCTTTTCCTGGAGGTCAATGTAAGGACACTGAGTAATTATATCATAACATGAGATACTTAATTACAGAGGTGCATATATATTACCTCTACTAGATAAAACCATTTTTATTACAGCAATTTCTCATTTTTTAGAAACACTTTTTCCCCATTTAGGAAGTCTGACACTGGAATACATCTTAACATCACAAAAGCAGATATAAATGTGTACATTTAGGGAGGTGATACCCTACCCCAAATGTTGATTTGACATCTTAAACTAGAGGGTCTCTTAAAAAGGAAAAAATAATGCAATGATTTAATATCAGTATGGTATCAAATTATTTGTTTTTAATTTAAGAAAGCATTTTCAGGGTTTTCCAGGGCTGTTAAAAAGTGAACATATTTGTCCGGATCACATGGAATGCTCACCACCCTCTCCTGACAAAGTAAAGCATTAATAGTGGCAGCAACCATTAACATTCTTGTCTCTCTTACTGCTAAAACCAGCACCCTGCGACATAGTGAGAATTGAAAATTCCTGACCTTCAACTCGGTTGATTGGAAAGCTTTCATTAGAAGTTGGTTCTCTTATGGCCCCATAATCTATATTTTAAAGCGTATTATCCACTGTTTTAGCCATTGATAAGCTGACAGCTGTAAAACATTCATGAAAACACACTTGCAATCTTGATAAATGCCTCCACTGTGTAATCTATTGCAGCAGTGATATGTATTACAATTATTTCTTAAAGTACCCCAAATTGACAAATTCACCTTGTTTATACACACATACATAATGATGTAGTACTAGACCTAGATTTAGAATGATGCCCTTTTCTTTTATTATCAGGGAATTTTGGCTTCCCTACTCCTATAATTATTTAACATGAACAACTTTCTTTTTCCATCCATCAAACAGCAGTGCTCACCAGGAATACAAATAACCAGAAGACAGTTAGCCTTAATAGTCAACAAAATGTTAATCATTATATATACTATGGTACATTTACCAACCTGTAATGTATTGTTTTCCTTTTCTCATATAGTGTGAAGAAATTTGCAGGCTTGCCTAAAAGGTTTCTTACAACGTAACTATCAAAATGATTGTATAAGTAAAAAATAGAAGCAAACTTGTTTTTATTTAAAATTAAAAGTACAAAATTTAAAATATCCTGTGTAGATCCAGTAATAACTGAAATGTTCTCCTTTTACTTGAGTCTTCATTTGATTGAATATATTAAACATACAAATATCAGGACTTTACATTATAGAAAATGTGTCTGAAAATACTTTCCAAAATATACCCCTGTAGACCTCTAGATGGCAAGCTTTAGTAAATTTTTAAAACTGGGCTGAATTCAGTTTCTTACCAACTCTGTCTAATCCACCTATTGAAATAATTTTCTGTTAATAAGCTACTCAGAGGTATTTGTGCTCTTATGGAACAATGCATGAAAAGAGAAAATTATATTTTTTTCTGAAATTTAATCCTCTTCTTTGGGATAACCTAATCGTATCTACATGGTGTACTAGCATCTTCTAGCAGTGTCGTTTTGGTGTATGGGATGTTCTGGAAAAGTTTTACTTGATAGATGATTTCAAGTGGTTTCTAAAATCAACTATTTATTTATAATTATAAAGATTAGCTACAGCTTTTATTTTAGGAATTTCAGAAACCTTATAGAATGACTTTTTAAAAGTCCTTTGAGAAACGTAAAGTATGAAATATGTGTGCATTTGTCATTAGAATTTCAATCATGCCCTTTACAAAACAAATACTAACAGAACAAATTTCCAAAGCATGAATCTTTTTGTGATACATCATTCATGTCTGTTTAATTCTATAATCACTGCTATTCCTTTAGTCAAGTTAAAAATATTTGTTTTGAATGCCAAGTATATTCAAGAGTTGTCACGGAATGAACTGAAAAAAATTAGTAAGAGAGTTGATAATTAACATATATGCAAGTGGCGTTGAAAAGGACAAATTTACTTTGCATATAATATTATTAGCAAGAATGCTGAAATATGAACTCCAGTTATAGCTAGGATACATATGTTAAATCTTCAATGAGGACTTGAACTAATATCAATATCACTGGCTATGAGAAAATCCATTACGTAGTGTGCTGGATATTATAGATCCGTTTCTGAAAGGTAGCTCGTCCTCAAACACATAGTAACTATAGAAAGAATACTTAGCATCATGTCATACTGGCTACTGACCACAGCTGGGAATCTGCTCCAATTGGCATAAGCATCTGACAAAAGCTGGGACCAAGTTCTTTTCAAATTCCAGATTCGGGTCACTAGGATGGGTCCCTGATCCAAGATGAACCAAAAAGAGTCTTTCCCTAAAGATTATAAAACTAGAAAAAGGGGAACAAATCTCTCTCTACTAGCCGAAGCTATAATATAGAGAGATAGAGAGATAGAGACAGAGATAGATATATGTAGAGATAGAGATTGAGATAGAGATAAACATAGAGATAGAGATATCTACAGTTGGTGAGTTAGAGGCAACCACTTTTGCTTCAGATTGGAGGAGCCTAAATGGGAAAGAGTTCTGAGGGATTAACCACTGATTCCAGTTATTCGTGAGGCTGAGATATTTTCTTATCTTCCCAGTCTGTGAGACAGCCTAGAAGCCAGTCATTAAGTTCCCATTTTACTTCAGCTTGTTCAAGTTGTATTTGAACACTTAAAACCAACAAAATCTTAACTAATACATTTTGTTCTTTTGATAAAATAGTATCTTCTGTAGTTGTATTCCGAAGGTAAATCATTTTAGAGCTAAATCAAGCAGCTAGGTTTTTAATTCTTATTTATGTACATACTAACTGAGAGTGTAGACATCTTCTAAAATGTGACAGAACCAAGATATACCTTCTTATAAAATCCAAGTACATTAAATATTATTTATGGACAATAAGTAGAATAGTACATTTAACTTAGAAGACTTCAATACAAAGAAAACTTTGTGACCATAGAAATGTAAGAAGAACCCAAATGAATAAAGATAAGATTTTCTTTCATTCATAATTGTAAGTGTAAATGAGTTTTTTGGGGGGATATATACATGTATCATCCAAGAAATGAAAAGATCGAGAATTTTTATAGCTCCTGTAAAATATTTTGATCTAGATTGTGCATGTTAAACTGAAATGAGGTACAGAGGTGAAGCCCTGCCTTGAGCTCATCACAAACCGGTGCCCTTTCACAAAATCCTTACAACTCAGTGTCACATTCTTTTCAGACAACAGACCTCCTTGTTTTCAACACAAAACCTTGAGATTTGCTCTGTAAATGCTTTTTAGATGAGCATGGATTTTCTCCTAATTTTGGATGGTGGAAAATACAGATGATTTCCACTAGGGGCTCCTAAAGTCCTACAACATGGAGAACACCTGCCTGAAGATTAAGTCAATTCACAGAGAGAAGCAGATCAGGTAAAGAGAGATGCAGCAAGGGTATCTCACTTGAGCACATAGATCCAGTCATGCTGAGTCAGTCCAGCCCCGTGACGTTACATTCATGTACACTAATAATTTCTCATTTTTATCAAACCAGCTTGTGTATGGATTCATTAGGAACCAAAGGAGTCTTAAAAATAGCGTCAAACCCCACTTTTTTGACTCATGTATTTCAGTGGAATCTCTTATTCCTCTCCAAAGGGTAGAATCAGAGCTAGAGGATAAGAGAATCTTTAGTTTCATACAGGAAACTTAAAATGTTGATAGCTAGATAGAATGACATACCTAAAAGCAGCCAAAAGATTCATCAGATCACATATCCAGATGTCTGCGCTCAGGAAAATGTTATTTACATATAGTGATTGACAGAATAAGGTTTTCAAAAAGTTTGAGAAGCTAAAAGAAAAAGTGGGTCAAACTTAAAACATGAAATATCAAAGAGATTTATCTTTTTAACAGAAGATTAGTGAGTCCCACCTAACAGATCTTTGCAGGTGAAAAATATAAGAGGTTTTTGATTATTGCAGAGATGTCCAAAGTGGCTAATGTGACTTAACTGAATAATAACATTATAATAATGCCTTTAAGAGGAATATTTTGACTGTTTTTCCTTGGTTTTCTTTATTCTGTAACATAATTTTGCTAAATTCTGAGTACAAAAATATGCATAAATTGAACACTTGTAAGAAGAGTATAATTGAAAGATTATATCCTGATAGTCAGCTAAAAACTGGAGTAATTCAGTTTAGAAAAGAGAAAATTCTGGGAAAAGATTAAAAAAAAAGATGTGATGTCAAAAAGCCTGAAGTTCTTGACCTGTCAATTGCTAGAGAAACTGTCTTGGATAAACTGCCTGATATCGGTAAGTTTCAGTTTCCTCATCCCTAAAATTGGATTGATGTAGTAGATAACTATGTGCCTGTCTTCCCAACAGCTTTTCTTGGAAACTATCCACTATTTACTTGGGAACTATGATCAACCTTGTTTGTTTGCAACCTTGGAAATTTTCAGGGTGAGATATGAAGCTGGTCCCCATACACAAAGGGCAGGAAGAGGCTGAAGAAAGAGGCAGACCACTCCAGATTAGGAGGTGGTAGTTTTAAGGGAACTTACAAGGCTGGTCTTGGGTGATGGCAAGAAGAGTTGATTTCTGTATAACTCTGCTCAGTATTCTGTAACAACCTAATTGGGAAAAGAATTTGAAAAGTCATTGATACATGTATATGTATAACTGGATCACTTTGTTGTACACCTGAAACTAACACAATACTGTTAATCAACCATACTCCAACATAAAATAAAAAGTTAAAAAAAACACTGAATCAAAACTACAAAAAACATTTTTTTTAATTAAAACTAAAAAAAAAAAGAAGAGTAGATTTCTGCACCTGCCCACCAGAATCTTAAGAGTTTATACAGCGGCCTTAGCTAGGTTTAGTCCCCTTTTCAGTCCAGATGGTCTCAACAACATCTTACTCTCTCGAGGCTATGTCTCTGAAACAGGTCCTAGTGTGGGAACTGTGGACATAACATCTTCTCAACCCAGCCCTTGATAGGAAGAGAAGTTTTTACGATGATATGCTCTTTCTTACTCAGATGCTCTTCCTGGAGGAGCGCCGTGTACCCTGCTAGGAGCACTGAATAGTGAGCTCAACAGGAAGCCTCCTATCGCCTCCAAGAGCCCTCACCTGGAAGCAATCTCAGCCTGCAGCATACCTGGGGCATGGGAAGCAGCCAACCCATCAGGGATGGTAGGGAAAGGTGGGGCAGGTGTGAGCTGTTGTTCAGGTTTTAAGGCTTTGCACAGGCTGACCAACACAGCCTTGGGTGGATGGTCTTTTCAGGTGGGTCCCGGCAGCAATGAAGTCAAACCACACCACACTGCTTCCCAGCTCCTGTTACCACACACTTTAGGGGTAGCCTTTCGGCTTTTTCAGCTCCCTCTCTGTCTTGGGCCTTTCCCACAGCCTGTACCCATCCCCAGGATTTGTCAGTTTTCCCCAGATCAGCAATGGATTTTCCAACATCATAAATATCTTGTCCCACAACTGGGCTCAGAATGGATATCAGCTTTCCATACCAGGTGCTGGGGGTGAATTGGAATATTTTGTCCTTCATTCCTGCGGCAAATGTGGCACACTTAGGGCCTTTAACGATGAGCATAGATGGCCTGTTTCATTTCCAACTCCTAAGAATTTTTGGTGCTTCCTCTATAGATTGCCAAGGCCCCATGCACCTACAGAGATCCCCCTCACTGGGCCAAGCTTCCCTGTAGGATCGAATAGTCCAATCTACAAGGGAGTGAGTACCTTGAACCTCCCGAGTGCCATGTAGTCTCTGCCAGAGGACAGGGAGTGTGGGGTGATGTGCTTTGGCTTTCCTTTGTACCAGAGATCAGATGTCACAGGTGCTCTGTCCATTTCACTGTCGATCACATCCTCCTCTTCACTCTCCTCACTTTCCCAGGGATTCCACCTCTTACTGTCCTAACCAGGCTTTGTCACAAACAACTGGACCTTACTCCTCAGCAGTCTGCACCCTCCCAGCTTTGCAAAACACACACTAAGGTGTCCAACTTGCTATCCTGCTCTCCCACCTTGTCCGCCAGCCCCAATGCGAGCAGAGCAGTGGACACCCGCATATCCTTCTCTAACCTCAGCTCTCTGCCAGCTCTCTAACTGGACCTCAGCCTCTAGTTGGACATCGGTGGCCACAGTAGAGGCCAGTCCACTGTGGGGGCCATTTGTTTCCCTTCTTTGCCACAGCATGCTCTGTGCAGTTCCTCAGACAAGGGTGTTAGACCAGCTGGCGATTTCAGGGCATCCGCAGACTCACAGAGTGGTCCACAAACATCTAACACAGAGGTCAATGGCCAAATCATGATTTCCCTGGAGGATGCCTCTTTCCTGTCAAAAGCTAATAAAAAAAACAGCAGTAAAACCAATGAATTGCTTAAGTAGTAATTAGTAAAAGTTTGTTGTTCACACACCAAAAAGAAACTATTTGCAAACTGGGAGCACTCAAACCAAAACATGGAATGAAGCTCAGAGGTGTATTGTCATAACACAGCTTATATAGTGCGAAAGCAGTTAAGTGTTTATTCTTTATAGGGATTGGTTATGTTACAATTTTCTTAAATAAATGGGAATTGGTTAGTGGTTACCACATTTCGACTTTGAGGAACGTCTTAAGTTCTGCTTATAATTTTCAGAGGCACAAGCAAGAAGTGGCCCAGGACAGGTTAACCTTGCTTGTCTGGCAAAATAAGCTAGATTAAAGCTTTGCTTGTATGACTAACTAGTTTTGTCTGCTCAGGGAATTTTCAAGTCTGGTGTCCATTCGCGCTTGACTTTAATGTTCCCAAGACCCATTTATTTGGTCTCTCAGTTGGCTCGCCAATCATCAGTTCTCGACCTCTGGAATTTCCCTAGTGAAATCTGAAACTGGCCTCCATACACAGAGGGCAAGGAGAGACTGAAGAAAGAGGTAGAGGACTTCAGATTGGTAGAGGGCATTTTTTTTGTTTTTTGTTTTTTTGCTTTTTCTGCATCTATTGAGATGATCATATGGTTTTTATTCTTCAATTTGTTAATATGGTGTATCACATTGACTGATTTGCATATATTGAAGAATCCTTGCATCCCTGGGATAAATCCCACTTGATCATGGTGTATGATCCTTTTAATGTGTTGTTGGACTCTGTTTGCTAGTATTTTGTTGAGGATTTTTGCATCTATATTCATCAGTGATATTGGGCTATAATTTTCTTTTTTTGTAGAATCTTTGTCTGGTTTAGGTATAAGGGTGATTGATGGTGGCCTCGTAGAATGAGTTTGGGAGTGTTCCATCCTCTGCAATTTTTTGGAAGAGTTTGAGAAGGATGGGTGTTAGCTCTTCTCTAAATGTTTGATAAAATTCACCTGTGAAGCCATCTGTTCCTGGACTTTTGTTTGTTGCAAGGTTTTTAATCACAGTTTCAATTTCAATACTTGTGATTAGTCTGTTCATATTTTTTATTTCATCCTGGTTCAGTCTTGGAAGGTTATACCTTTCTAAGAATTTGTCCATTTCTTCCAGGTTGTCCATTTTATTGGCATAGAGTTGCTTGTAGTAGTCTCTTAGGATGCTTTGTACTTCTGTGGTGTCTGTTGTAACTTCTTTTTCATTTCTAATATTATTGGAGTCCTCTCTCTCTTTTTCTTGATGAGTCTGCCTAATGGTTTATCAATTTTGTTTATCTTCTCAAAGAACCAGCTTTTAGTGTTATTGATCTTTGCTATTGTTTTCTTTGTTTCTATTTCATTTATTTCTGCTCTGATCTTTAAGATTTCTTTCCTTCTGCTAACTTTGGGTTTTGTTTGTTCCTCTTTCTCTAGTTCCTTTAGGTGTAAGGTTAGATTGTTTATTTGAGATTTTTCTTGTTTCTTGAGATAGGCTTGTATAGCTATAAACTTCCCTCTTAGAACTGCTTTTGCTGCATCCCATAGCTTTTGGATTATCCTGTTTTCATTATCATTTCTCTCTAGGTGGTTTTTGATTTCCTCTTTGATTTCTTCAGTGATCTCTTGGTTATGTAGCAACGTATTGTTTACCTGCATTTGTGTGTGCTTTTTATGTTTTGTTCCCTGTAATTAATTTCTAACGTCATAGCATTGTGTTCAAAAAAGATGCTTGATATGATTTCAATTTTCTTAAATTTACTGAGGTTTGATTTGTAACCCAAGATGTGATCTAGCCTGGAGAATGTTCCATGCACACTTGAGAAAAAACCGTAATCTGTTGTTTTTGGATGGAATGTCCTATAAATATCAATTAAATCTATCTGGTTTATTGTGTCATTTAAAGCTTGTGTTTCCTTATTTATTTTCATTTTGGATGATCTGTCCATTGGTGTAAGTGAGGTGTTAAAGTCCCCCACTATGATTGTGTTACTATCGATTTCCTCTTTTAACAGCTGTTAGCAGTTGCCTTATATATTGAGGTGCTCCTATGTTGGGTGCATATATATTTATAATTGTTATATCCTCTTCTTGGATTGATCCCTTGATCATTATGTAGTGTCCTTCCTTGTCTCTTGTAATATTCTTTATTTTAAAGTCTATTTTATCTGATATGAGTATTGCTACTCCAGGTTTCTTCTGATTTCCATTTGCATGGAATCTTTTTCCATCCCCTCACTTTCAGTCTGTATGTGTCCCTAGGTCTGAAGTAGGCTCTTGTACTCTTGTAGACAGCATATATATGGGTCTTATTTTTGTATCCATTCAGCAAGCCTGTATCTTCTGGTTGGAGCATTTAATCCATTCACGTTTAAGCTAATTATTGATATGTATGTTCCTATGACCATTTTCTTAATTGTTTTGGGTTTGTTTTTGAATGCCCTTCTCTTCCCACTTAGAGAAGTTCCTTTAGCATTTGTTGTAGAGCTGGTTTGGTGCTGCTGAATACTCTTAGCCTTTGCATGTCTGTAAAGCTTTTGATTTCTCCATCGAATCTGCATGAGATCCTTGGCGGGTAGAGTAATCTTGGTTGTAGGTTCTTCCCTTTCATCACTTTAAGTATATCATGCCACTCCCTTCTGGCTTGTAGAGTTTCTGCTGAGAAATCAGCTGTTAACCTTATGGGAGTTCCCTTGTATGTTATTTGTCGTTTTTCCCTTGCTGCTTTCAATAATTTTTCTTTGTCTTTAATTTTTGCCAATTTGATTACTATGTATCTCGGCATGTTTCTCCTTGGGTTTATCCTGTATGGGACTCTCTGTGCTTCCTGGGCTTGGGTGGCTATTTCCTTTCCCATGTTAGGGAAGTTTTCAACTATAATCTCTTCAAATATTTTCTCTGACCCTTTCTCTCTCTCTTCTCCTTCTGGGACCCCTATAATGCGAATGTTTTTGCATTTAATGTTGTCCCAGAGGTCTCTTAGGCTGTCTTCATTTCTTTTCATTCTTTTTTCATTATTCTGTTCCACAGCAGTGAATTCCACAATTCTGTCTTCCAGGTCACTTATCCGTTCTTCTGCCTCAGTTATTCTGCTATTGATTCCTTCTCGTGTAGTTTTCATTTCAGTTATTGTATCGTTCATCTCTGTTTGTTCTTTAATTCTTCTAGGTCTTTGTTAAACATTTCTTTCATCTTCTCGATCCTTGCTCCATTCTTTTTCCAAGGTCCTGGGTCATCTTCACTATCATTCTGAATTCTTTTTCTGGTAGGTTGCCTATCTCCACTGCATTTAGATGTTTTTCTGAGGTTTTATCTTGTTCCTTCATCTGGTACATAGCCCTCTGCCTTTTCATCTTGTCTATCTCTCTGTGAATGTGGGTTTTTTCCCCACAGGCTGCAGGATTATAGTTCTTCTTGCTTCTGCTCTCTGCCCTCTGGTGGATGAGGCTATCTAAGAAGCTTGTGCAACTTTCCTGATGGGGGGGGACTGGTGGTGGGTAGCGCTGACTCGGTAGAGGGCAGTTTTAATAAGCAAGGAAACTTACTTACGAGGCTTGTCTTGAGCAGCGGCAAGAAGACTAGATTTCTGCACCCACCTGCCAGAATCTTAAGAGTTTATATAGAGGCCTTAGCTAGGTTTAGACACCTATTTTGTTCAGATGGTCACAATATCTTACTCTCTCAAGGCTGTGTTCTTGAAAGAGCTCTTAGTGTGGGAATGATGGACTGATGTACAGGATGTACATTCCAAGGACAGGAGAGCAGGTAAGGAGCCTCCCACTCCCAGGGTCCAGCTCAAGCATCAGCCAGCAGTCACATGCTCTTGATTGCCTCCTCCAACAAACCTCTAACCGTATTTGGTTGTAGCAGGTTCAGAAACCTCATGCCGATTAGTCCACTAGGCCCTTCATGGGATTGGTGAGCCAGAGAGGGGTCAGACAGTCTTCAATAGCCAAAGGTGGGAGATGACAGTTAAGGAGCTGCTATTGATGATAGTTACTGCCAAGGAAAGGCAGACTGCAACAGGAAAGAAGCTGATAAGCAGAGAGACTGACAGTTAAGAAGTAGAGAGTCATGTCGTTTTGCTCACTGAGTCATTCTAAGTTCAGTTCTCGAATACTATTTGCTTTGTTGTTCAACTTTTCCTTGCAATCACTTGCCAGTACATTTCTCTTTTTTTTTTACATCATCTTTGAAATTGGTATCACTTGCTGCCAAGGAAACTCCTAATCTGATTAACTTTTCTAATTTTATGTATATATATTTTTAATAAAGAAATAAGATACTGGACATAACAGGACTTTGAAAACTTTAAAGCACTACCCAAATATAATACAGTGTTACCTTGTTTATTATATACAACCAACCGCAAATGTTTGAGGGACTGTCATGAAAAAGAAGGATTTCTTTTTGTAAGTAGTTTCAAATGGAAATACCAGGGAAAATAAGATTTGGCAAAATTTAAAAGGAGGAAGATTTCAGCTCAATATAAGAAAGAGGGTTTTAAAAACTGGAGTCTTCTAGTTTTCTTGCATTCAACCCTAAAATTCTGTGACACTAAATACCTCCATGATTCTATTCCAAAGGCTACACCCATTCTAGTCAATGGCAACATTCCCTCAGCTCTATATTACTTTGGATAAAAAGCTATCCTTTCAAGTTTTCTACGACTTTTGTTTAATACATACATGCATACATACATACACATATATAAATATAAATTTTACATATATTTTAATTTTCTCTCTATATGTGTATATAGTTTCTAAACCAGTAACTCTCAGAAAACTGAAGTCACTGATTGTTATTTTCTCTCCAGCAACTACTCCCATTTCTTTTAGCAAGAATAAATAGTTAAGATTTAAGGGAACCATTCATCCCCATTCTTTGTCCATATTTTTTCATTGAAGCTGAATGTTGGGCTGGGATTGTTCAGGACTAGAGGATATGACCTCAATTAAGCCCATCAGTGTATTGAATTTCCTGCCCATAAAAATTGCTTAAGGGACAGGCACATAAACTAAGCTGGCTTAATTAGTGTCAAATCAGAAAGTTGCTCTGGACCAATTAAATGGCGCATCAGGAACTTTGCTGGGAATTCTGAAACAAAGATCCTTTCTTCAGTTGTAGGAATTTGACTCTGGAATCTGCCAGCAACCTTCATGTGTTTATGGGGGAAACAATCACAGAATAGGTTCTAATACATTAGAAACAGAGTGGAGAAATAACACTGTGTCCTTGATGACCAGGTTGAGTCACTGGATTAAATCTAATATTAAACCTTTTAAAAAGATGAACTTTTTATTTCCTTTTAGTGTTTAAGACAGTTTGAGCTCAACTGTCTTTAACTTGTAACTGAATGCATTTTAAGTAATGCAAGTGAGAGGAGTGATGAATGAAGGGTACCAGAATAGGCCACACCAAATTATGCCTCTCTGGCATATGGACTGTTTTGAGGTAATGGCCATTGAGAACTAGCAGATGCTGGTAAAGGACCCTTAACAACTCTTATCAATAGGGAAAACTTAAATCTGTATAATAAACCTTACTAAACAACCCTTGTTTACCATACTTTTCTGTCACCTTCTCATAACTTGTTCCCGCCTCTCAGAAGCCCCAAACCCTAAGATGGTATATGGGTCCAAGTTCTAACCAGCCCTTTAGGTTACTCATCATTGGTTGCTCCCATGGGTGTGCAGGATACACATGTTAATAAACTTCTGTTTGTTTTCCTTTTGTTAATCTGTCTTTTTACAGTCTAATTTACAGGGCCCTGCCAGAGATGGGCAAAGGAAAAATATTTTTTCCTCCCCTAAATGGACAACACTGTTCCCACTATGTTTGTTCAAACTCCACATACCTGCACAATCTGACATTATACCCTAGTGACAATATTCACAAAATCCACCAAGGTAAGGACTGAGATGGCAAAATTTTAAAAATAAAAATTAAAAAGGTTTGAGTTATTAAAAATCACAATTCAACTGAGTAAATTTGAAGCTCTCATTGGTCTTATTAGGCAATTCATGAATTGGGCAGCATCCCACCTAGCAACTGAAAGGGCAGTCTAAGGTGTTCTACAAATGGAAGAATTTTATAGGAAGAAGCGTGGGGCCAAGGAGTTATTAGCAAAAAAAAAAAAAAAGGATTTTTTTTTTTTAAGCCAGGATATCTTTTTGGGGGGAGGGGGAGGAAACAGCAAGGGTTTTATCACTGAAATTGCCTCTTCTTCCTATGGGGGATAGAGTGGTCCCACATGGCAGATTATCTCATTGGTGCTGACCAGAAAATTCCAGACTGGTTGATTAAAATTACATATTTGGTGAAGGTCAAAACTGCTGTTAGGTTAGGTTTTAAATCTAGGTTTGGTGCCTTGGGTTTCAGCACAAGTGACGCCATTTTGGGCCTGTGGTTTTTCTCTTTAACAGCATAAGATATTTACTAACATGACCATGGATTATGAATTGCCTACTAAATGTGACTGAGAATAATTCTGTAAAGTCTGGAGCTGTAGGCAAAATTATGTCATACAGAAAGTGTGTCTTCAGGACTACATTCCTCCCCTCTCACTATGAACCTACACCCTCTCCTCCAAAGAAACATGTACAGAATATTTATCTTTGCTCTCCAGTAACTACACATATATATGGAATACTTCCTGGATTCCAACATCTTTTTTTTTTTTTTCTCTGCAATAACTACATTTGGAAGGGTATTGGAGTAGGAAGGACTTCATATTTTTCAACTCCCAGAGTTATTTGTGTTCCAAGAGAGCATGCCTGTGTGAGCCAACAGGAGTTGAACTCTTGTAACAAATATTTCTAAGAACCGTTATAACAGAATATAACAGAAACTCCTATAGTAAATATGAACCCCACAGCCCACAAACTCTGGTGCTAAAAAAAAACAAAAACATAAAACAATTTTTTTAATTACTTAATTTAATGTCTATCTCAAGTCCTCATTCTGCCTCATGACAGAAAACAGCCTATCTTAGCTTACTCTCTGCCTTCTATTCTTGCTCCCTTCCAGGTGGAGACAGTAGGAGGGTAGTAGATGCTGAGTCTAATTTGGAAATATTATCAAGAATAAAAAACCTGTATCAAAATAATTTCTGCTACACTGCTTTATCAGTAAAGTTCTAAGAATTCTAAATTAATCGGATTGTTGTATCTAATGGAATTTGATCTTAACCCAATCTTCTACCTAAAGCCTCACTTTACCAAAATAATATTGGTTTTTGAATAGAATTGGAAAGATAATTCTTAAGACAGCAGAATAAGTGGCTAATGGTGAAATCGCTAACATCAGTGATTAGAAGCCAGGGGACAGACTATTCACCCTATGCTAAAGAAATAATTCAAAAGAGTGGAGAGAAGTGAATGGTTTTCAAAGAAAATGTCTGAGAACCAGAATTTGCATAGTTTCCAGAAAACAGGTCTGATAAAGCAAGAATAGAAGATAATGAGCTAGGACATTTCCTCCTCTCCAGCAAGTCTGCAACCTCATCAAGATCAAACATAACCTGGCCTGGCTAGAAGTCAAATGGTAAAATAAATTATCAAAAATATAATTAAGTAAGCAGAGAGGCCTGGGCAAGCTTCTTAGACTTTTTAATATCAAAGCTGTAAAAATGAAGCTTCCTGGGGTCATTCCATCAAAATCACTAACAAAGCCTACATCTGGCTTGACTCTGACCAGCGATCTTGCCTCAGAATCAATTAGGGCAATTACAAACTAGTGGAGCACAAGGGCTCATCTGTGGTTAATTGAGTAAAACATACGTAATCAACTTTCTGAGTAAGAAGTACATAGAAAATCAGAATCCCTCATGTCCACTGGTGCTTGCTCTGTCCTGTTACTTAAAATCTGGCTCTTTTATGGATATGAAGGGAAAATGTTTGAAGGAGGACAAAAAGATGGTATTTATAACCCTTCCTATCACCAATAAACAATTTCCAATATATCCGAAGACTATCTTTGTGCCCTAGAGAGAGCACAAACATGTACAACCAAAAACAATCAAACAAAAGCAGCTAAACCTCAAGATCTGGAATCAAATTGGTGGAGTAGAACCATGTGCTCTCTCCCTCTTGCGAGAACACCAGAATCACAACCAACTGCTGAACAATCATCAACAGGAAGACACTGGAACTCACCAAAAAAGATACCCACACCCAAAGACAAAGGTGAAGCCACAATGAGATGGTAGGAGGGGCGCAATCACAATAAAAACAAATCCCATAACTGCTGAGTGGGTGACTCACGAACTGAACACTTTACCACAGAAGTCAACCCACTGAGTGAAGGTTCTGAGCCCCACATCAGGCTTCCGAAAATGGGGGCCCGGTAATGGGAGGAAGAATTTCTAGAGAATCAGAATTTGAAGGCTAGCAGGACTTTTTTTTTTTTTTTTTTTTTGCAGTACACGGGCCTCTCACTGTTGTGGCCTCTCCAGTTGCAGCGCACAGGCTCCGGATGCGCAGGCTCAGCGGCCATGGCTCACGGGCCCAGCCGCTCCACGGCATGTGGGATCTTCCCGGACCGGGGCATGAACCCGTGTCCCCTGCATCAGCAGGTGGACTCTCAACCACTGCGCCACCAGGGAAGCCCGGCTAGCAGGATTTGATTGCAGGATTCTGACAGGACAGAGGGAAATAGACACTCTACTCTTGGAGGAAACACACAAAGTAGTATGTGCATCAGGACCCAGGGGAAGGAGCAGTGATGCCAGGAGAGACTGAACCAGACATACCTGCTAGTGTTGGAGGGTCTTCTACAGAGGTGGTGGGTGGCTATGGCTCACTGTGAGGACAAGGACACTGGCAACAGAAATTCTGGGAAGTACTCCTTGGCGTGAGCCCTCCCAGAGTCCGCCATCAGCCCCACCAAAGAGCCTTGGTTGGCTCCAGTGTTGGGTTACTTCAGGCCAAACAACCAACAGGGAGAGAACACAGCCCCACCCACCAGTAGTCAAGTGGATTAAAGTTTTACTCAGCTCTGCCCACCAGAGCAACAGCCAGCTCTACCACCAGTCCCTCCCATCAGGAAACTTGCACAAGCCTCTTAAATAGCCTCACCCACGAGAGGGCAGAGAGCAGAAGCAAGAAGAACTACAATCCTGCAGCCTGTGGAACAAAAACCACATTTACAGAAAGATAGACAAGATGAAAAGGCAGAGGGCTATGTACCAGATAAAGGAACAAGATATAACCACAGGAAAACAACTAAATGAAGTGGAGATAGACAACCTTCCAGAAAAAGAATTCAGAATAATTATAGTGAAAATGATCCAGGACCTTGGAAAAAGAATGGACCAAAGATCGAGAAGATGAAAGAAATGTTTAACAAAGACCTAGAAGAATTAAAGAACAAACAAACAGAGATGAACAATACAACAAATGAAATGAAAACTACACAGAGGGAATCAATGGCAGAATAACTGAGGCAGAAGAACGGATAAGTGACCTGGAAGACAGAATTGTGGAATTCACTGCTATGGAACAGAATAATGAAAAAAGAATGAGAAGAAATGAAGACAGCCTAAGAGACCTCTGGGACAACATTAAACGCAACAACATTTGCATTATAGGGGTGCAGAAGGAGAAGAGAGAGAGGAAGGTTCAGAGAAAATATTTGAAGAGAATATAGTCAAAAACTTCCCTAACATGGGAAAGAAAATAGCCACCCAAGTCCAGGAAGCGCAGAGAGTCCCATACAGGATAAACCCAAGGAGAAACATGCCGAGATACATAGTAATCAAATTGGCAAAAATTAAAGACAAAGAAAAATTATTGAAAGCAGCAAGGAAAAAACGACAAATAACATACAAGGGAACTCCCATAAGGTTAACAGCTGATTTCTCAGCAGAAACTCTACAAGCCAGAAGGGAGTGGCATGATATACTTAAAGTGATGAAAGGGAAGAACCTACAACCAAGATTACTCTACCCGCCAAGGATCTCATGCAGATTCGATGGAGAAATCAAAAGCTTTACAGACAAGCAAAGGCTAAGAGTATTCAGCAGCACCAAACCAGCTCTACAACACATGCTAAAGGAACTTCTCTAAGTGGGAAGAGAAGGGCATTGAAAAACAAACCCAAAACAATTAAGAAAATGGTCATAGGAACATACATATCAATAATTAGCTTAAACGTGAATGGATTAAATGCTCCAACCAGAAGATACACGATTGCTGAATGGATACAAAAACAAGACCCATATATATGCTGTCTACAAGAGTACAAGAGCCTACTTCAGACCTAGGGACACATACAGACTGAAAGTGAAGGGATGGAAAAAGATATTCCATGCAAATGGAAATCAGAAGAAACCTGGAGTAGCAATACTCATATCAGATAAAATAGACTTTAAAATAAAGAATGTTACAAGAGACAAGGAAGGAAACTACATAATGATCAAGGGATCAATCCAAGAAGAGGATATAACAATTATAAATATATATGCACCCAACATAGGAGCACCTCAATATATAAGGCAACTGCTAACAGCTGTTAAAAGAGGAAATTGACAGTAACACAATAATAGTGGGGGACTATAACACCACACTTACACCAACGGACAGATCATCCAAAATGAAAATAAATAAGGAAACACAAGCTTTAAATGACACAATAAACCAGATAGATTTAATTGATATTCATAGGACATTCCATCCAAAAACAGCAGATTACACTTTCTTCACAAGTGTGCATGGAACGTTCTCCAGGATAAATCACATCCTGAGTCACAAATCAAGCCTCAGTAAATTTAAAAAATTTGAAATCATATCAAGCATCTTTTCTGACCACAATGCTATGAGATTAGAAATCATTTACATGGGAAAAAATGTAAAAAACACAAAAACATGGAGGCTAAACAATACGTTACTAAATGACCAAGAGATCACTGAAGAAATCAAAGAGGAAAGCAAAACATACCTAGAGACAAATGACAATGAAAACAAGACGACACAAAACATATGGGATGCAGCAAAAGCAGTTCTAAGAGGGAAGTTTATAGCTATACAAGCCTACCTCAGGAAACAAGAAAAATCTCAAATAAATAATCTAACATTACACCTAAAGGAACTACAGAAAGAGGAACAAACAAAACCCAAAGTTAGCAGAAGGAAAGAAATCATAAAGATCAGAGCAGAAATAAATGAAATAGAAACAAAGAAAACAATAGCAAAGATCAATAAAACTAAAAGCTAGTTCTTTGAGAAGATAAACAAAATGGATAAACCATTAGCCAGATGTATCAAGGAAAAGAGGGAGAGGATTCAAATCAATAAAATTAAAAATGAAAAAGGAGAAGTTACAACAGACACTGCAGAAATACAAAGCATATTAAGAGACAACTACAAGTAACTCTAGTCCAATAAAATGGACAACCTGGAAGAAATGGACAAATTCTTAGAAAGGTATAACCTTCCAAGACTGAACCAGGAAGAAATAGAAAATATGAACAGACCAATCACAAGTATTGAAATTGAAACTGTGAATAAAAATCCTCCAACAACAACAACAAAAAAATTCTCCAACAAACAAAAGTCCAGGAACAGATGGCTTCACATGTGAATTCTATCAAACATTTAGAGAAGAGCTAACACCCATCCTTCTCAAACTCTTCCAAAAAATTGCAGAGGAAGGAACACTCCCAAACTCATTCTATGAGGCCAGCATCACGTTGATACCAAAGGCAGATCCAGATACTACAAAAAAAAGAAATTTACAGACCAATATCACTGATGAATATAGATGCAAAAATCCTCAACAAAATACTAGCAGGATCCAACAACACATTAAAAGGATCATACACCATGATCAAGTGGGATTTATCCCAAGGATGCAAGGATTCTTCAATACACACAAATCAATCAATGTGATACACCATATTAACAAATTGAAGAATAAAAACCATATGGTCATCTCAATAGATGCAGAAAAAGCTTTTGACAAAATTCAACCCATTTAAGATAAAAACTCTCCAGAAAGTGGGCATAGAGGGAACCTACCTCAACATAATAAAGGCCATATACGACAAACTCACAGCAAACATCATTCTCAATGGTGAAATATTGAAAACATTTCCTCTATGATCAAGAACATGACTAGGATGTCCACTCTCACTACTATTATTCAACATAGTTTCGGAAGTCCTAGCCATGGCAATCAGAGAAGAAAAAGAAATAAAAGGAATACAAATTGGAAAAGAAGAAGTAAAACTGTCACTGTTTGCAGATGACATGATACTATACATAGAGAATCCTAAAGATGCCACCAGAAAACTACTAGACCTAATCAATGAATTTGGTAAAGTTGCAGGATACAAAATTAATGCACAGAAATCTCTTGCATTCCTCTACACAAATGATGAAAAATGTGAAAGAGAAATTAAGGAAACACTCCCATTTACCATTTCAATAAAAAGAATATAATACCTAGGAATAAACCTACCTAGGGAGACAAAAGACCTGTATGCAGAAAACTATAAGACACTGATGAAAGAAATGAAAGATGATACCAACAGATGGAGAGATATACCATGTTCTTGGATTGGAAGAATCAATATTGTGAAAATGACTATACTACCCAAAGCAATCTACAGATTCAATACAATCCCTATCAAATTACCAGTGGCATTTTTTTTAAGAAGAAAAAAATCTTAAAATTTCTATAGAGACACAAAATACCCCGAATAGTCAAAGCAGTCTTAAGGGAAAAAAGTGGAGCTGGAGGGGCTTCCCTGGTGGCGCAGTGGTTGAGAGTCTGCCTGCCGATGCAGGGGACACGGTTTCGTGCCCCAGTCCGGGAGGATCCCACATGACACGGAGCGGCTGGGCCTGTGAGCCATGGCCACTGAGCCTGCGCATCCGGAGCCTGTGCTCTGCAACGGGAGAGGCCACAACAGTGAGAGGCCCGTGTACCGCAAAAAAAAAAAAAAAATAGTGGAGCAGGAGGAATCAGACACCCTGACTTCAGACTATACTACAAAGCTACAGTAATCAAGACAATATGGTACTGGCACCAAAACAGAAATATAGATCAATGGAACGAGATAGAAAGTCCAGAGATAAACCCACGCACCTATGGTCAACTAATCTATGACAAAGGAGGCAAGGATATACAATGGAGAAAAGACAGTCTCTTCAATAAGTGGTGCTGGGAAAACTGGACAGCTACATGTAAAATAATGAAATTAAAACACTCCATAACACCATACACAAAAATAAACTCAAAATGGATTAGAGTACCTAAATGTAAGACTGGACAGTATAAAACTCTTAGAGGAAAACATAGGAAGAACACTCTTTGACATAAATCACAGCAAGATCATTTTTGATCCACCTCCTAGAGTAATGGAAATAAAAACAAAAATAAACAAATGGGACCTAATGAAAATTAAAAGCTTTTGCACAGCAAAGGAAACCATAAACAAGATGAAAAGACAACCCTCCGAATGGGAGAAAATATTTGCAAATGAATCACCGGAGAAAGTAGTAATCTTCCAAATATATAAACAGCTCATGCAGCTCAATATTAAAAAAAACAACCCAATCCAAAAATGGGCAGAAGACCTAAATAGACCTTTCTCCAAAGAAGACATATAGATGGCCAAGAAGCATATGAAAAGCTGCTCAACATCACTAATTATTAGAGAAATGGAAATCAAAACTAAAATGAGGTATCACTGCACAGCAGTTAGAATGGGCACCATCAGAAAATCTACAAACAACAAATGCTGGAGCGGGTGTGGAGAAAAGGGAGCCATTTTTCACTGTTGCTGGAAATGTAAATTGATACAGCCACCATGGAGAACAGTATGGAGGTTCCTTAAAAAACTAAAAATAGAATTACCATATGATCCAGCAATCCCACTACTGGACATATACCCAGAGAAAATCATAATTCAAAAAGACACATGCACCCCAATGTTCATTGCAGCACTATTTACAATAGCCAGGTCATGGAAGCAACCTAAATGCCCATCGACAGACGAATGGATAAAGAAGATATGGTACCTATATGCAATGGAATATCACTCAGCCATAAAAAAGGAACGAAATTGGGTTGTTTTTTGAGACGTGGATGGATCTAGAGACTGTCATACAGAGTGAAGTAAGTCAGAAAGAGAAAAACAAATATCGTATATTAACGCATATATGTGGAACCTAGAAAAATGGTACAGAGGAACCGGTTTGCAGGGCAGAAATTGAGACACAGATGTAGAGAACAAATGTATGGACACCAAGGGGGGGAAGAGGTGGGTGGGTGGTGGTGTGATGAATTGGGCGATTGGGTTTGACATGTGTACACTGATGTGTATAAAATGGATGACTAATAAGAACATGCTGTATTAAAATATATATATATATATATATAATTTAAAAATTCAAGAACAACAAAAAAAAAGCAGCTAAACCTGGAAGTTGCATTGGTCAATAAGCTGAACATGAGCTTTGATCCAAAATCCTAGCTCTTAAAATGTTCTGCAAGGATGTAATTTTATTTTCACTCTCTAGTGATGATACATTCTGAAAATTAAGTTTAAAAAATACTCCCAGATTAACTTAGCTCAGTACTCCCTTTTCTTTTCAACCTATTCCAAGAGACAAGTGCCAGCTCTAGCAAGACAGTAGAAAATACAGCTCATGCTGGAATCCAGCATTTTCCAAACAACATTCAGAGTCAATCAATCTCCAATGCATCTAATTTTTTGAAGACAGCTCTGTTACAGAAAGAATAGCCAAAAACCACTTCTACTGGGCATGGGGGTGGGGAAGACACTACAAGTTACTTACCAGAGAATTGGGGCCAACCATCAAAGTATATAGGTTTCTATTGAGCAATGAAATTTCTAACCTAAGCTCTATGAGGAGTGAGTCCCTTATATCTATGGAAAGACTACCTTCTAATTCTAATCTAAAGCACCGGGTGAATAAGCAAGAACTTTTTAAAGAATCCAAACAGCTCATTTCCTCCTGCTGCTGGGTACACTTTTAACAAGTTGGCATTAGCACACAACTTCCTCTGAATGGAAGAGAACAAAGAGAAAGAATAAACGAGATATAAAACAGAAAACAAAAATGCCCTAGGGTTGTTCTGAACTCCAGAGGCTCAGACTAGGTGAATGGTGCTTCATCAGCACAGTGGGAAGTTCCCAAGCAGGCAGACCCCATGCCCTAGAAAATGCCTCTGATGTGGATCTCTAATCAAATTAAACAAAGAATTTTAAAGAGAGGATGAAAAAAAAAGTGGCATGTTTTTGTGGGAAGAATATTATGTTGCCTCGCCTTCTCTGGAATTGGTACTCTGGCACCACGCAACTGTCTGGAGTGTTCTTTCCCAGCAAAACAAGGCTCAAATTATTTATGTTTTCATTGTGTCACATTACATGAGGCTACAATGCAAAATAATCAACAAAAAGAAGCCTCAGGTGACACAGATGGTAGCACCAATTGTTTAAGAAAAAATACCTGATCACAAGCTTTGCATTAAAACTGCTCTGACAAATGAAATCATCATAAGAAGAAAATAGCACTTTGATTGAATAATAATTCTGAGTAAATGTCAACTTCGCCTATATCCATTTGGCATTAAAGATGGCTTTGGAATAAAATGAGAAGGACACCGTTTCTTGTTCCACATGAATAGAGATTAAGTAGTGTAAGATCTTTTGAGAAGCAAGGAGAGAGAATTCCCACAGGGTTTGGATGGGCTCAGATTTTTAAATACGAGGGTACATGTGTGTGCAGCCTATAAACAAAAAATCAAATCCTTCACACATGCACTGTTCTGAAGTGTTCAATCTCTGAGATATGTGGGAATTGAGGCCAAACAAGCTAGTAGAATAGCAGAGAAGAGAAGATACTAACCGAAGTTTAAATATATTTTCCCATATTTTATTGCCTACATAGAGGTGTCAGTGTATACAAAAATAACAGATACATAGAGCATTTAGATAACCTTTTCTGAAATGTCTGTGATCTCATGTTGAGAGTGTTGTTTGTACAGCCTTAATATTTAAGATGTCTCTGCAGCTCTTTAGCTTCTTGCCCCTTATACTCAACAATGATAGAGATGAGAGTGAGTATCAAACACAGCTGTCAAGTTTGATATGTAACCCAGGGTCCCTGTACAGCCTTGGGTTCGAGTGGCTGTAAACCTGGCATCTACAGCCATAGGCACTCGGGCAGGTCTTACCTCTGGGCTTGACATTGCCCTTGCACACCCAAGGTAGTTTCTCCATTCTTTTTTCTGTCTGCTTCTAGAGAGCTAAGCCAAAGATTTCTCTTTTGTGAGTCTTTAGGTTTCGTCATCTACCATTCTCAGCTGACCCCCTTTCTCATGCTATCCATAAGCTATTTTGTCATCTTGCTGTCTTCCCTCCCTTGCACGTGCCTTGCCTTGTGAAGCTCACTTACAGCTGTACACTTTCCATGCTGGTTGGCAGGCTGAGTGGTAGGATTTCATTTTTAGTGATTGTTGTGGTACTTGATGTCCCTTCTGATGTAAATAGAGCTCCACAGTTTCCAGGGAAAAAATGGAGGCTTCTATGTAAAGCCTTGTGAGTAATGGTTGAAAGCTTAAAGGAGATTTATGATTAGTCCCATCCCGGATGTCTTCCCCAAGTATACCCAGAGTGAAAAGCTGGCACCCTGACCTGCTCGATTGCCTCATTTTTCACCGTGTGGAAGGGTGGTCTTGGAAAAGGGGGTGATGCTTAATAACCCCCCATGGATTCCCAGGCTATTTTAGCACCCCCAACACAGGCTGGGTCTCTTTTCTCACTTATCACTATTAACCTTTGTCAGAAAGCTTACAAGCCGGCAGCATGTACCGACAGCTTTCATTTCTGCATCTCCAAGGACTACCTTTAGCATTACAAATGGTCATCACAGGTGTAAGCTGATGCTGTTATTTTGATCTCCTTCCAAACAAAGACGTTCTCCTAAGGATCTCTGCTGTGTGTGGCTGGCTCCATATTTCCAGTGAGTTATCGTGTATGCAGAATGATTTCTGAGTGTTGTAAAGATGTCCATAATTTTTTGAGCTGAAAGAGCTTCCCCAGAGGCCAAATTTATATTCTGATAACATAATCCTCATGTCTCATCTCCCTAAGCAGGGCTTCAGGAAAAGATGATCCTGAAGCCAAATCTACAAACTATTCCTACTTCTACACCATTAGTAATAGGAAATGACTCTAACACAGCTCCTCAATTGTCACCCACAAGGCTACATCCTCATGTACTAGTTTTGCATCAAAATTAATTCTATTCATATCCACATCTGTTTAGAAGTACCTCAGTTCAGGTCTGCTAATAATTGAAAATATGTCTATACGAAGTTTTCAGAGATATATCCAGACAATTCATGTAACTTCTTGTATTTCTCTCCTATCAAGAGAAAACTGCCTCTACTTGCAGGCTAAAACTACCAGGGACTCTGGAAGACTTCTTTAGCACTGCACAGTAGCTGATTGAAAGCAGTTTATTCAGGGATTGTGCCAGTGCTCGAGAGAGGTGGCAAGTCCCAACAGTTGCTACGTACAGCTTTTTGACTCTTCTTTACAGATGGTGACGACAGTCATGCTGCATCCTGAGATGCGTTACCAGTGCTTTATGGGAAGAATCCTAGAAGATGTCTGAGGAGCTCCTTCTTCTTCAGAAAACCCTGGCAATGAATATGGCAAAATCCAAGGACTTCACTATTAGTCATCTGCCTGTCCCGTCAAGTTCTGGCAAAGCTGAATATTTTCCTTAGCACCTTCTTGAGTATTCTGTGTAATAGAAAGTCTTATGCATAATGGTAGAAGGCAATAAGGATACTGATAAACTATTACTCTCAAGGATTTCCTCTCCAAAGGCCCTCACAGTGAAAGAGTAGAACCCATATACTTGCTGTCATTTGATCCATAAGACACTCCATAGTACCACCAACAAATGGGGAGCCCAAAAGAGGTATGAACATAGGCAAAAAACAGAAATGACAAAAATGCAGTAGGTCTGAAGGTTAGTCCAGGCTACTTTAATCCCTGAGGGTCTATCAAGCTGACTTCCCCTTGGGAATGTTTTTTGGATAGCTCTGAAAGGAAGTGAACTTTGCAAGAAGAGTCTCAACATGAATATTCTGGGGCTTGGTTATTAGCTTCATCATGAATAGGCTTTACCTTCTCGGATCCTACTTTTCTATATTTTATTAGGATATCTCACGTGACCATCTCAGAAAATCTGCTATTGCCCCTTTTATAAGTGTCCAAGTGTGGCTTACAATTTAGGACTCTTCCTACTTCTGAATTCAAAAGACCCCATGCTGTTGAGCAAAATGATAAACCATTAATATTTTTATAATTCTTCACAGACGTACAGAACCATACATCATGGATAAGATGAACATAGCATAACACTCATCAAGAGAAAGAACAATGAAAAAATTTATTAGACAAGGTTCTATTTGCATACAGGAACAATAACATTTATTGAGCACTTACTCCACATGAGGCACAGTTTTTTATATGCATTTTACATATATCACATATTTAATACTCATAACAAAACTTATGCAGTATATGCTATTATTTTCTACGTTTTATAGATGAGAAAACTGAAGCATGACACGAATCGGTAATCTGATCAATGTAAAATTATTGGTAAGTGGCAAAAATGAGGTTAAAAGCCAAGCAGTCTGGCTTTGTAGCACACTACCTTAACCATCAGTCCATACTGCCTATGGTCAACACTAATCATTGCTTTGCTCTTACAAGGGGAACTGCTTGATTAAGATCACTAAGGATCATGCATGTATCAATTCTGTATTGTGACAATGCTGCATAATAAAGCACTCAAAACTTCAGTGGCCTATACCAGTGAGCATTTATTTATCATGCATCACTGGGATTCAGCTGGCCTAGGCTAGGCTTAGCTGGGCTTGGCTGGGATCATTCATTTTTCTGCAGAGTGGTTCTGCTTTGCATGCCTCTCCACCAGTCTCTGCTTGCATCTTGTTTACCAATATTCCATTGGCCCAGTGCAAGCCACATGGCAGAGTTCAAGAGTCAGAGTGCAAGGGCCCTACCAAAGGTGTATGGCAATGGACACAGGGAGAAGTAGAACTGGGTCATTCTAGAGACTGTCATACAGAGTGAAGTAAGTCAGAAAAAGAAAAACAAATACCGTATGCTAACACATATATATGGAATGTAAAAAAAAAAAAAAAAGGTTCTGAAGAACCTAGGGGCAGGACAGGAATAAAGACGCAGACGTAGAGGATGGACTTGAGGACACGAGGAAGGGTAAGCTGGGATGAAGTGAGAGAGTGGCATGGACATATATACACTACCAAATGTAAAACAGATAGCTAGTGGGAAGCAGCTGCAAAGCACAGGGAAATCAGCTCGGTTCTTTGTGACCACCTAGAGGGGTGGGATAGGGAGGGTGGGAGGGAGGAGATATGGGGATACACGTATACATATAGCTGATTCACTTTGTTATACAGCAGAAACTAACACACCACTGTAAAGCAATTATACGCCAATAAAGATGTTAAAAAAAAATTGGGTCATTATGTAAGCTTACTATAATTAGTAACAGGGAATGTAAATTGGGTTGGAAGCCAAATTTTACTATATTTATTCATCCTTTTATCCATGCATTCAGTAAACTCTCTTGAGTTTCACATATAAGCACTGCCCTTACATCTTTAGTCATACCAAGATAAAATTCAGAGTTGCTCCTTCAAAAAGACTTGTAATTTCGTTGATGAGACAGACAAACCAACAGTTACCATACATCATGGTATTGCAAAGAATGTTATGAGAGCAAAGACTAGAGCTCCAAAGAAGGGTTGTATTCAATAAGGAGAAAGGATAAAGGGGAGGAGTGACTCCCCTAAGATAATGTTCAGGCTAATCTTTTATGTGTAGGTAGTTCAGATAATAGCAAATGTGCCTGCATTACATGCAGCAGGACATCAAGAGATGAAAATGGAAGTGAGATCATGAAGGGATTTGCATGTCACACTAAATAGCCCAAATTCTATCCTGAAGGCAACAGAAGGCTATGAAAGATTTAAGCAAATTATCAAACTTTGTAAAAATGTCTATACAATGCCTGACAATTTTCTGATGGGTAATTTACAAGTTGATATATAGGTAGGTAAGTGGTATTAGACAGAGATAATCCTTCTATAATGTTCCTTTATTTTGAAGTCCCCAAAGACACTTTCTTATTGATGTTCCAAAGTGTGATTAGTCTTTGAATGACTGGTTCACACTTACTAATAAACATGTAAGATAAATATCGAAGAATCAATTTATTTATATGCACTGAGAAATATAACTTTTACACAACCTATAAGTATTTGAGTCAGTAGGGTTGGCACATTGCTTCCCCAGGGCCAAACTATGTGGTCATGCAATAAACATTAACCAAAGTCTGTTTTAATAATTTACTGTGAAATATTATAGTGACAAGGACCATAAAACAGAGAGGCAGACGTGGAAATTAGATTTCTTGGTGAGCATGGAATCAAATCAATGGGAGTTAGATGAATTGAATGTTTAATGGCAACAGGTAAGAATACCTGTTGGTCATTTTCACAATAGAGTTGCACTTTCCATTCAGATCAGAAAGACCTAAGATCCGTCCCCTGGCTCCAAATCTTAAGGGCCAACCTTGCCAGTGGGACATAAGTAACTTGATGTCTAATGACTAGGCTCCCTTCTTCCTTTCATGATCATTACCTTTTGCCCAAAGTCTTGGTTTCTTTTCCTGCATTTCCACAGTTGACTGATGCCCCTTCTGTGTGGCACCTTTTTTCTTTAAATATGTTAAAACTTCAACCAGAAGCCATCTGGTCTGTCACAAGTCTGCTGATCTATAATCTAATATTGATTTTACCATTTATCTCCCACAGAGCCAATTATTTCCTTCACTGTCAACATTCCTAGTGGGCTTCTTATTGTAGCCTCTTAATACTAAGAAAAAAAAACAAAGACACTAGAATGTGTAGTCAACAACTATTATACAAACATACATATGCAGTCAGTTAAAAAGAAAAACAGACATTTTTTGGTTATTTAATGATGTAGTTCCACTGGTGAGTTTTGACCTGTAATAAAAGCATATGGGTTTCCCTAAGTTATTTAGATCAATATATTCATGAAAACATGTTTTTTTATTCACTGGGAATTTTAACTTCAAGTAATGCATCTTTCTAATTATACAGTAAAGGGCAACAGACACCTCCAGGTAATCTTTGAAATAGGAGAAGAAACGATTTGTTCTCTGATTTTCCATTCTCCTTTCTTGTGCTCTTTATTACCATGAGCAAAGTATTTGAATGAAACAGAATTTTTGTTTACAGATGATTATCTTCTGTTAATGTCAAAAAAGCCTCCATGGGCTTCCCTGGTGGCGCAGTGGTTGAGAGTCCGCCTGCCGATGCAGGGGACATGGGTTCGTGCCCCGGTCCGGGAAGATCCCACATGCCGCGGAGCGGCTGGACCCGTGAGCCATGGCCGCTGAGCCTGCGCGTCCGGAGCCTGTGCTCCGCAACGGGAGAGGCCACAACAGTGAGAGGCCCGCGTACCGCAAAAAAAAAAAAAGCCTCCTGACTCCTAAATAATAGTGTGATTACATTATGTATATTTTCTTGGCAAATGAGTGAAGTAAAAGGAAATAAAGTAAGCAATCTCCAAATTGCTCACTGATACTGGGCATTTATGGCTTCAACTATGTTCCTATGAGATAAGCAATTAAAATATGGTATTGCATGCATCCATAATATACAAGTCACGCAGGAAAGTCAGAAAAAGTTCACAACTATATAGAAATACTGCTGCTTATGTGTGTCTGTTTCTTTTTATTTATTTTTTTTTACATATAATTTAGGGATTGGAGAATGGAGGATTACTACATTTATCAAAATGCTTTTATTTGCTAGTAGTAGAAAACACAACTCAGGCTTAATTAATAAAGATAATTTATTGCTTTTGTGGCTGAAAAGTCTTTCAAATAGTGCTTGAACCACAGCTCAAAAGGTATTGCCCAGGACTTTTATTCTTTTTGCATGTCTCAACCCCTCTTTCTGGGCATTTCCCTCATTCATTAGAGGCTTCTCTCCTTATACTCCACGATAGATGGCAGTGGTTTCCAAACAATCATACTTCTGCATTCCTATCCAGCAGAGGAAAGCATTTCTGCCACAGTATCCAAACAAATGCCCTGATACTCATTCTGATTAGACCAGTTAAACCACAAACGCATCTCTGAACAAATCACCATGACCAGGGAGCCACCTCTGTACCTGGCAATGAAGTTAGCTTCCTGCACCACATGCCCTCCTGAGATTAGGGAGGAGATGTTCATTAAAATCAAGGTAGTGCACCAAGAAAAAGGAAATAAACTTAGGAGTCAAGTAACTGACTTTACAGTTTGGCTTTAACATCAAACAAAACACATTAAAAATTATTCCTATTTGCAGTAACATATTTGGTCAAGATGAATAGGGCACACAGAAAAATAATTTCACTGAAAAAAAAAGAAAAAAAATCACCTACGAAAAGGATTAATGGTAATAATGACAGACTTCATTGAATGAGATTGGGGTATTTGATATTTACCTTCCTCCACAACAGAACTCTACAACCATTTCCATTTGCCTTTTGGATATCCCAAAGTACCACTGCTAATCAAAAACTGCTGTAAGCCGCTAAGTTCAACTTCCCCTTCTATCTTCTAAGCAGCCACAAAACCCACTGTCCAATGTTGTTTATTATCTTCTGTCATCATTCTTCTCTATATCAGTAGGAGGAACAATCGCATATCCCTGACAAGGAACACATAGCTAACTCAATTCCAGGGTGCTTTGCTTGAGATCCAGTTAGGAGATCTGGTCATTTAGAAACTAGAAAGCAACTATCACATGCAAATTGAGACATATATTGCTGTGTTGCAATGCTCTGCCTGTTTGGTGTTTTTCTCTACATTTTACCTTGTTTTAAATTGTTTCCATTGACAGATTTAAACCTTAGTTTTTTTCCCAAAAGAGTTACTAATTATCCTTACGTAGTGACTAAACCAAAGTCTTTTCCATCTTCAGGGCTATTTAAACCTGCTATATCTTTTTTTTCTATTTGCCAGAAAGCACTTATTCTATTTCACGTGGAACAGAAGGCTTACTGGCTCCTGTAAAAGTAAATACTTTTGCATGTCATCTAAAAACAAGGCAAAGTGACTTGACAGGTCTTTCCGCTTTACCCCCTTTCAGGATGGATTGACATTTTCCAGGTACTATCAGCCCTGAGCAGTGGGAAAATTTCAAGATGTCCACTTCATATAATCTAGACTTCAATGAACTAAACCATCAAACTGTTTTGTGCATTAAATTAAGTGTGCATTGGTAATGAATATTTTTCCAGTCAAGGCTGGTGTTATAAGGATTTAAGATGCAGAAGCTCAGCAATAAAGTGTATATACAGCTAACAGCCTCGGAAAAGAATTGATTGAATGTGGGTTTAAAATCAAGTTTTACACAATCTTATGAGTGCTTTAATGAATCATCAGGTATTTTATTCTAACGAAAACTTGACTCTTATGCTAATCGGCCAAGGAAAGGTGTATTTGCTTTAGGTTAATACTTCTATATAATAGAACTTAACTTAGTTTCAAGAGCTCCTAGTTTAATTATTTACAGCTTGTACATAATAAAAGGAAAACACATATTGTGAGTTACTGTTAACTATTTGAACTAGTAGGATATTCTATTGCTTAATCACAACATAAAACTCCTCATCTGTAAGTATTTGTTATCAACACAGTTGACTTCCAAAGAGTTGTTGACATTAAATAATATTTATTTAATTGTGTATATTAGATAAAAACTTGAGATAAAGAAAAAGGCAATAAGGGGAAACCGATGTTCCACAGTACATTTTCATAATTATTATTCAAATTCTTTCATTGGCTCCCTATGTCCTTCCTACTAAAGCTGTCCTCAATATTCCTAACTCAGAAAAGAAGTCACTGCCCACAGCCTGATCTTTCTGACTTCACCTACTGATGATGCAGTGCCCCACATTTCTCCCTACAGGACTGAGGCCCTCATTTCCAACCACTGAGAGTCTAGACTGCTGGCAATTTTCAGCTGAGTCTCTCTCCAAAATTTCCTGAATCCTGTTGTTCTCAAACTTTAATACGTATTTGAATCATTGGGAGAGCTTAGAGCACAGACGGCTGTGCCCTCAGACTTCTGATTTAGTAAGGGATCCAATATTCTACCTTTTTAACAAGCACCAGGATGATGAACCACACTTTGAGAACCACTGCCCTAAGTTGAAAAGAGCTGCCTCACACAAGGTCACATCTCCCTCCCTGGAAGCAGCCCAGATCCATTGGGAGTAAAAAAGTTAGAATTTCTCGCGTCCAAGGAACAAATCTAAAGGGTCATCTTAGCTCCAGACATCCTGGTGGGATTGGCTGTGGCATTTATCACTGCATAGTGTTTCAGTAATTCCGTTTGTCCAATCCTATGTCCATTCTTGTCCTACAGCTATGGATCCTATGTGTAATGCAAGGCCCAAATTGATCTACTTAAAATTCCTGTCTTGTTAATGGCTCTTCAGTATGCCTAGAATGCCATCCAAACTTGTATCTATCTTTTGCATTCTTCCCAATTCTGGATTACTTAGCTTCTACTGTCGAATGTTGCTGGAGAAAAAATGTACAAATTCATAATGTCCTGCTCCAAATTAGCCCTCCACACTGCCCGATAGTACTAGAATGTGTGGAGGTAATATTTTCTCTCTGTTTCCACATGAACTATCTTTTTCACTTTCTTTCTACCTCCCACTCCACCATTTCCTAATATACTCTCAGGTGGCCTTTTCATCACCTTACCTAATGGCACAAAGCAGATGCCAAAGTTACCCTCCACAGTCCTTTTCCCTTATTCCTAATATCTCATCCAATATCAGGTCCTGATGATTCTATCTACAAAATATTGCGCAAATTGTCTACATCTCTTCTTCCCAATTATCCATTCATGCCTCAATGCAGGCAAATATTATTTCTCATTCTGGTAACATTAAAGCCTTCTTGATTAGACCCAGGTTTTTGTTACCTCCCAACCATTCTCTACCTTGGCAGTGTTTCTAAAACAAAAACTTGATTTCATTTCTCCCTTTTAATACATTCTTTCCACACTCTTCTACCATAAACATCCTGATGACCCACCTCACCCCTTCTCCACTCCACATATATACATAACCATCTGAGAATAAAGCTTGAAATTCTTAACTTGGCTTACAAGACTGTTCATGATCCAACCCATGCTTATATCTCTTGCCTCATCCTGTGTTCCTACATATAATAAAATATGCTCCAGTACTTCCCTGGTGGTGTAGTGGTTAAGAATTTGCCTGCCAATGCAGGGAACACAAGTTCGATCCCTGGTCCAGGAAGATCCCACATGCCACGGAGCAACTAAACCCGTGTGCCACAACTACTGAGCCTGCGCTCTAGAGCCCACAAGCCACAACTACCGAGCCTGAGTGCCACAACTACTGAAGCCCGTGCGTCTAGAGCCTGTGTTCCGCAACAAGAGAAGCCACCGCAATGAGAAGCCTGCGCACCTCAACGAAGAGTAGCTCCCACTCGCCACAACTAGAGAGAAAGCCCGCGCGCAGCAACGAAGACACAACGCAGCTAGATAGATAAATAAATAAATATATACACACATAAATAAATAAATATGCTCCAGTTATGCTAAACAACTTGAAGATCCTAAGCCTTGCATAGGTCACTCATCCAGTAAAATGTGTCTGAGTCCCCAAGGCTAGGAACATTAAAAAAAAAAATCATGGCAACAAATTTTAAACCTTTCCAATCCTTGAGATATACCCTCAGACGCTGAGAGGTTGGTCATGGAATCCCAGGTTGAGAAACACTGTTATAGATGCAATCCTCTAATATAAAAGCAAAAGAATTGTAGAATTTTAGGGCTAGAATGACATTAAACAAAAGCAAGCCCAACTCAATTGTTCTCCAAATAGGGAAAATGGTGCTCAGAGAAGTTAAATCATTTCAAGTGGCTATTATAGGAGTCGGAATAGAATGGGACGAGGGTGGGAAAAGTTAAAGAAATCTATTAAATACCAAAGAAAATTTTTAAAGTGGTTGTGAGGTGTCACCATCAATTTTGAAATCCAGATGTGTAGATGTGGGACAGGGGACAGACTGAGAGGACAGATGCCACACTGGTCTCCAAGGCAGACATGGTTCCTTCCAGAAGGCATTGTTGCCAGTGCCTCCTGGTTGAAGTCAATGAAGACTTAGAATGAGAAGAGGTATTGTACTTACATCTTCATCCCTTTGAGCATGCTGGGTATAGTGCTAATAGGTAACGTCTCAGTAAGAAATGCATTTTATATTGTTAACTGGTAGACAGACACGAAGCAAAATACTTTTGCACACAACTAAATAATAACAATTTTCACAAAGCAAACTCTGATGTCTTCTATTTTGTTTCATTCTAAATCATTAAGATAAGGGCTAACTGTGACCTGCTTAATTGTTTTCACAGTCCGTTAATGGGTTGTAACTCATAGTTTGAAAAATAATGTAGCCATGATTTCTCATTATTTAGTCTGAATTTGAGCTCTTCTTCATGTCCTTTCATCCATAACAGCAATAATACTTCATAATATCCCTATTATATTTTGCCTTCTTGGTAAATTGCATTTATCTCCCAGCAATCTTTCTTATTAAGATTAAGCCATGCAGTAGGTATAAGAAGGATATATATATATATATATATTTTAGTCAGCTCAGGCTGCCACAACAAAATACCATAGATTGGGTGGCTTAAACAACAGAAATATATTTTCTCACATTCTGGAGGCTGGAAGTCTGAGATTGGGGTGCCAGCATGATCAGGTTCTGGTGAGAGCTTTCTTCTTGGCATTTAGACAGCCACCTTCTTGATATGTGCCCCGATGGTAAAGAGAGAAAGAAAGTAAGCTTTCTGTGTTTCTTCTTAGAAGGACACTTCTAAGAAGAAGTGACGCAAAAGCCCCACAATAATGGCTTCATCTAAACATAATTACCTCTCAAAGGCCCATCTCCAAATACCATCCATATGAGCTTCAACGTATGAATTTTGGGCAGACATAATTCAGTCCAAAGCTTAATGTAATGCAATGTTCTTTCAAAAAGAAAGAGTCTTCTATGCCTGGTGGAAAGGAAGACGTGAGGAAAGTGGAAGTGAAAGGTGAAAAAAAAATCCTATTTACCTTGGAACCAAAATTCTAGGATAGTCTGTTAGAAACATCCATAGAGAAGGATGAAGGGGATGAAGGGGAAGAAGGGCGAAGAAGGGCTTACTCCTCGTTTTTAAGTTGTAACTTACAAAATTTCAAAACCCTTTGGAGAAGTAGCCTGACAACACAAGGTAGCTACCATAAAGTGCTGATGACACAGGCAGAGAACAGATCATGAGACTGTGATCTCTTCGTTCTCTACAGTCTGGGAAATGTATGTAAGAAATCCAGAAGTTTTTATGTGACATATTACAGAGTGTGTGGTAACAGCCGAAAGTCAGAGAATTTGATATCACAATGTCAGAAATTTTTGCTAGGATTTCTGCTAGGATTAACTGAGGTGTGTGTCCTGGGTAGGAAATGGCCAGCATCTCAGGAATTTTCTTGAGCAGAGAGAGATGACACTGACACTTCACGAAAGATACAAGGATGGAAACCAAGGCCTGAAACCAGGCAAGATGATCTATACCTTGACTGGAGATACTCAGAAGCAAACCAGATAAGAATAACGTAACAGTATGTGTGTGGTCTATGTGCCTAAAACCAGAGAGCGGAGTAGGAGAGGTGGGATGGAGACAAAAAGTCTGGATATGGACCACAATGATATAGAGAAAAACTGAAACAAATTGTTGTTAAACTGGAATAGATTGTCATATATTTAATTGCTAAGTTTGTGACTTAAAACGTGACACTATTATACTTCACTTTTCTTTTACACTCACTCTCCATTAAAATATTCTGACTTGTCATTTTAACTTAAGAAAAGCATAAGGTTATTTCTAAAAATATAACATAGGCTATCATAAGAAGCTTGGGTCAAAAACAATGTGATTGCATGCTAATATTTTTGGGACCAAGTAGTTAACTCCTCACTTTCATTTACTTCAAAAATGATAATAGATTGATCTATGCCATGCATCAATATCAGGAGTGTCACACACATTTGTGCAAAGTTCCCATTTATAAAACTAGTGTTCTTTGTACCATTTTATATAAAAACTACTCTATTCTTGGGAGTCCTCCAAACTATGTGAAAAGAAAAATGTGTAACAAAGGTTCAATCCAAGATAAATAGTGAGCCATTTCTGGATAAATGTGTAACTAAGAATAGAATGAACTCCACTGGCCAGGGCCCACCATTATACTACAGCCATTGGTGCTACACTTAGCTATTTCTAAGTGATCACTGACTTTTACTGTACACCCACTGTGTACTTATCACTGTGGTAAGTAGGCACTGAGGACACCAATTGAAAAGGACAGAATTCCTACCCTATCAGAGCTGATGGCTTAATCCCCAAAAGAGAAAAGAGGGACAGCTTCACAGAGATGATAACTGGACTAAATCTTATAGGGAGGAATATTGTGTTATGTTTTTTAAAGAAATATTGATTTTTTAATACTTAAGAGACCTGAATGAATCTAGTAAAAAATATTAGAATGGAGTAAGTTGGGGTCACAAAAAATCTGGAGATTAAATTTTGAGAACTTACCTCATGATTTCTTGGGTTGGGTTCTATGACAAATAAGCCATTTAAGGATAACTTTTAAAATCCATGCAATAGTTATTTATTTTGAGGAGACTGCAATATACATTTGTAAATATGAACAAATACTAATGGTCCTAATATTACCAGAATGACTACTTGTGGCTGGGAATAAAATATCTAGCAACAACATTATGTACCAATTCAAATATTTTTGTATTTCAAAACATTTAGACAGGTGAAGATGAAGTAACCTGAAAAACTCCTTGATGACTCAAAAATGGCTCAAGTGATGGTGATGAAATGAGATTTTAAATGCATATCTTGACCCAAGTTAGGTCAAACTCACTTTCTCAAGAATTTAAAATTGGAAGAGTTTCCAATGGGCTTTGGGTGCTGAACCCTGCAAAACGTGTAAAATTAGAACTGGAACAGTCATGTTTGCCCACCAGCTTTGTTGGACAAGCAGAAAGTCCAATTGCAGAAGAGTAAAGAACAGAGGGAAAGAGAATTAAAGGCCACGTGAACCCAACTGGAGGAAGGGAGAGACAGGGGTAAGTAGGTTACCCTGGTTTCTGGGTTGTCTTGACTGCTCTGGTTTGGGTACTCTTCATTTTAGTCCCTTGCAAAGCCTGGCTGAATTTCTTATCCTTGGATTTTCTGAAATATGCCAAGATTGTCCCAGGTTTTGCCTAGATAATTATGAGTGGATTTTTTTACATCCAAGCAAATGATTGACACACTGTGCCTTTAAAAAAAAAATTAAAAGGTAGCCTAAGATCAAGAAAAAAAGACAATAAATTATTTAAAGCATAATGTACAACATCTCTATCATTTTTACTATTGACTCCACTGAATGAAAAGCAATAGAACATAAATAAATTCAAATGCTGCCTTTCTATTCCTCTAGGGTACACAGTAGAACTAAAATTATATGTAATCTTAGCTGAATGAGATGACTCCGTAATTTTATCCACAATATGCAGTTTAGAGAAAAAAATGTATTCGTTTTATCATTTCCATGTTTATTCTTTTGTTAAGTAGATTAAACTAAAATTCTCAGGGTGATCCTAGAATTTCATTTGAGATTTCGCTTTCCATCTGGAAAGAAGGCTAAGAGAACAGTAATTGATTCTATTTATTTCCAAATAAATAGCCATTTATTTCCAAATACCCAAATATATTGAGAGACTAATTGAAGTTTTTTAATTATCCAGATGTTAGGCACATGTAAACTTTAAAAATAGGAAAAGGAACTGCTACTTGATAAGCCATAGGTTAGGGCAGCATTAGGAATAGAAAAAACTTTAAAGAGATGAGTGTAGCTTTAATGACATCAACTACATTTTCTTATTGAGTGGCTACTCTCACCATCCTATTCTATTATTCGGTAACTTTATAGAGGCTCTCCTTGCTACTGGCCCCCTCTAAATTTCTTTTCTTATTAACTCTTCAGAAGTTCATTCACACAAAAGGGATTGATAGTTGCTCAGTGTTAGCTTTCCCAGGAGAACTGTCACTTTAAGCCTTTAATTAAACAGCATAATCTTTTACTGCAGGATTTTTCAAAATGTAGTCAATAGAAAGGGAGTATTTGAGGAACAAGGAAGTTTCCCTGATGCCTCTTATCATACCAGGCAGGTAGCCGTCCACTCCAACCCTCTCCTTAACAAGTCAGGTCTTGTTTGGCAAAAAAGTATAATATTCAGCAGAAGTAATTATCATACTAATTCTGCCTTATCATTGTAACTGTTATCATTGCTATTCTCATTCATTAGTGAACTTTTTAACTTGAAAGTTTATATATTCTTCCCAAAAGAGAAAAAGAAAACAAAAAAGGAGAATTAACTCAATGAAGAATTAAGCAGATGATACTGAGGAGATATGGCACTAATAGCAATTTTTACAAACATATATAACACAAAATAATTATACAAACAGTAACAAAAATAGAAGACATTAACTTATTCAACCTGATTTCTTGCATGTTGATCTCTTGCAAAGTTCCATGAAAATTTGCAATACAAGCCCTTAAGGCAAATAATGCTGGTAGAGTTCTATGGCGGTGAATAGGTTGCCTACATATTACATCATATTTGTGTAGCAATAGGGATGGACTCTAATTCATAATTAAGTCAAGGGAGGAGCTTATATTCCCTGAACCAAGAGAGCTCAGGTGGCAGGTCATGTCATTGGTCAATACACTAAATAGCTGTAACCACAAGAAGGACCCCTGATCATGACAGGGAGAGGGATGATGCTTCATAACCGTACAGTGAGAAAAACCCACGGCCTAAGAGCTGAGGTCTGTCTCACAAGTCTGATATCTGTTTCATCCCAAGTGCAATGGGCAACATTAACCCCCACATCAGCAGCTCCTATTATTCTATGATTATTCTAAATAAGTAATTCCCCAGTAGGACAGGTATGTGGGAAATCTGGCCATTTGCCTTTGCTTTTATAAAAATATAAAATACAATATAGAGATTTAATATGTGGATAACTGTATTAGTTCATCAAGTACTTACTATTCACTCATCTCCCAACAAATAATTTTGGGGGATAGCTGTGTCAGAAGCTGTGTTACAAACAACACATACCCAGAACTGGGACCCAGGACAGAGCACAGGAATGGGCTTTAGAATTCAGATGACTGGGTTAAAATCCCAGTGCTACTTAGTGATCAGCAGTATGACTTGCGCAAGCTACACATACTCTCTAAGCCACATTTTTTGTTCCACAAGATGGATATGTTTGCAAGTTTGTCATGTGGATTAATGAAAATATACAGATAACACCTTACATTAGTATAATGGCTACAGTATTCCATTTTGGTCAATTTGTTTATAACACTTTGCTTTGAAAAAAAATTCTGATAATCAGGATATGTAAATAGATTCTTAATTTCAGAAACATAAATGATCAGGCAACAAATTATAGGAATATTAGTACCAAATTTAAAAAAAACTCTTTAGTAAAACATGGGGGGTGCCTTTGGTTGAAATAGTCTATTAGAGCATGGATGCATAAAACTAAGAGAGTATTTGTAAATAGCTTCTTCCAAAAGAATGATTATTCACACTGATAATCATTCATTGTTAGGCCATTTGTCAGTGGGAAATATATCAGTTCCCAATGCTTAAAAAAAAAAAGCAACCCAAAATTTTAAAAAGGGCTTCTTGAGAAGTCTCCTCACCTACAATTTCATAGAACACATCTAAATAAGTCACTAATGTGTGTGGGTTGCTAGGGAATGCTGTAGCTTAAAGCACTTACGTTATAGCTTTGAAAACATGGGTCCATGTGGAAATGAAATTGTAAGAATTAAATGGTCAAATCCATCCACAAACACATGTTTTGAAGATCCTGCATACTGTCATAGACTGAATCGAATCTTCCATTTGTAAACTGTAATCCCCAGGTGACTTCTGCCGGAGAGAGATGCCCACGATAGACCCAAGAGGACGCTCACCACTGGAACAGGAATAGTCTTCCCCATACCTTTCTGTAGTTGCAGGTTGAAGATCCTGAAATTTAGCAAACAAACCAAACGCTTCCAGTCCAGTGTTCTGAACTCAGAGATTGCTCCAGGGATGTTAAGTAAGAAAGGAACTAAACTGATTTATTCTGAAGGAATTCACTAGCTAAAAGTATTCCTATTCCTACTTCTTCTTGAACAATTTACTTCCCAAAACGATTGCAATACAATGAAGTTAATTTGGAGTATATGCATGGACAAGCATAAAGGAAAATGCATTTTTTTAAGAAAAAAATGAATTGCCCTGGCCGCCTGCTTTTATGAGCCAAACTTACTCCAAAAACTGGTCCAGGATGTTGCTAGCATCCAGTGGGTACACAGTCAGATGTTTCCAATACAATTCACACTAATATTAAAAGTTCAATATATACAGGTGCTTTGGGGAAAATTAATAATTTAAATAATTGGAAGACATCATCCTCAACTAAGTACACTCAACTCTGCATCAACAGGATGTGGGACCCACAGATATCAAGGAATGATTTGTACTACGTCATTTTACATATGGGACTTGAGCATCTGCGGATTTTGGTATCCAAGGTGGGTCCTGGAACCAAGGCACTGTGGATGCTGAGGGATGACTGCACCAAGTTTAAAGGCATCAATCAATCAATCCCAAGCGTCTGATGCTTTAAATATATGATTTTTTTTCATCTCTGCCCGAATTCCATTTTACAGATGAGGAAACTAATACACAGAGACTCTTATTTACCCCAGGAAGCAGTGCTGGGATGCCAGTGTGCCAGTAGGGTCATACTTTTGAATCAGTCATCTTAAAAAGGGTGTAGGTGGAAATTAAAGGACGATTGAAGAGATACATAAAATACATTCACACAACCTAATAACAGAGAAAAAAAGATTTTTCCCATTACTGAGACAGAATAAAGAAAAATAATCTAATAAGTAGCTTCTAACCTGCTGGTGAAAAACAAAATAGGACTGAAGTAGTTGAGCTTGCATATGAAGGTACATACATTGTAAAGGGATAATTATTACTTTTAAATACCAGTTTTACCTTGAGGCATTGTCATCTATGCTACTTCCTTCCTTAAATGAAGATGGTTATTTACCTTCCCCTAAATTAAAATAAGGTTCATAGAAGGAATACATTTTTGAAATTAAGATCTATGATAAAGAATAGATTTTATAGAGCTTCCATAGATTTGCCATCGTTTTAGAGTACACAACTGAATCAGGTGAAGACTTAGAAAAAATACACCCCAGGGAGATATTCAGTATTGGCTAAAGAAACACATTCTGCTTTAATGTTTTGTTGTTGTTGTCGATTTCATCACTTTTTTCTAAAATGCTATGATCAAGCCCTTGGAAATCCAGGCTTCTCGATTTTTTTCATGGATTCTACGGGACTGCAGAATAATTTAAGCTTTCCATCTGAGTTAGGATCTTTACTTCTGCAGTTCATCAACCTCATCTGTCACGTATATGTCATGAAATGAGAAAAGCCTTAGAAGGCAGGAAGAAATTAAAAACAAATTAATGTGGGAAGATGATATAAATCAAGTGGTAAAGCCAAGAGTGAATTATCAAAAGATTTTTCATCAGGAGTGAATACATTTTCCTTTCTCAAGAAGAACCCATTACGTGTTTTTGTTTGCACTATTATACATCAAGTGGAATATTAAAGAAATAGATTTATTAGGATTTAGAATGTGTTTTACTCTGAAAGAAAGAGGAAAGAATAGCGGTCCTTCAAATTTAATTTGAAAACGCTTAAACCATGAGTCTACATAGGCCCTGGTTAGTAATGAATGCTAAGAAACACAAATACTATTTTTAACTTAAAACACATGAACAAATCCTCTCCCCTTAGAAAAAAAAAATACCAAAACAATATCAAGTTAGAATAAGCATTACTTATTCTATCTAAAATCCTTAGAGTTGATTCAGTCAGCTATGACAGTTTGAGGTTTTTTATGGCAAATCATGCTCTGTTTACTGAGAGGGCAAAGAAACAAATCAAGGGTTGCTTGTGTTCTCTAAGCTTGTTTTTCTTCTGAGTTAAATGGATTGGCTTTACCGATGGGTTTTGAAAGATAAGTCTATATAAAACAGAGCTCTCAATAAGGAGTTTGAGATTGCCAAGCAATTTGGGAGAACATAAAGGTGGATAGAAATTCAAAGATAAAGAAAAATTAGCTTTTCTGTGGTAAGCTACTTGTAACTTGCCTAATCATTCATCACACCTGTTATTAGAGAAACATAAGCAGCCATATTGGAGTCTACCTGGAGAAGTGTGTGTGTGTGTGTGTGTGTGTGTGTGTGTGTGTGTGTGTGTGTGTGTGTGTGTGTGTGTGTGTGTGTGGAAGAGAGGCAAAGAGACTTGTAGGGAGAAGAACTGTCTAGGCATTTAATTTGGCTTAAGAAAGGTATGTGGTAAGACTGGGGGGACTGACTATTGCAGTTGGAGAGGTGAACCATTATTGCAATAGGGAGAACATTCTGGACCAGAGATCTGCTAGTGTCTCAACAGTTAAGCAGGAAAGGACCTTTCCTTTCTAGCGAGGACTAAACAAGGCTAGAAAAAAACAGGTGTGGGCAAGTGGGATAAAGGGTAGCCTGATGGGACAACAGATCAAAGAATGTTCTACTGTGAAGCCCCCCTGTTCTTGACAGGGGCTCTTAAGGAGGGGTTGTATGTTGGCTCAGGCTGAAGGCGATCAAAATTCAACAACCTGGGGAATGGAGAGAAAATTAACTTTGAGTGTTCTGATTAATCAGTAGGAATAATCAGTTTAGCAAATCACTTATGAGGCAAAGAATAGAAATTTGGAGAGTCTGTGTCTGACTTGTCATAGGTAAATAAGATGCATCTGTGAGTTGTATTTAAATCACATGCAGCAGGGTGGTTCTCTGCAGTACGCTCTTTGCTAGAACACAAGAGTGGGGGATTTCTTTAACCTTCACTGTTTCTCTGCATCAAAGGGCCAGGACAAAATTCAACAGTCAGACTTAATGTCACCCCCAGCTCTGAGCCTTTCTTCTTGCTCTTGCCCTAAAAAAAAAATTTCCCTTACCCTCTTCTGCTACAAAGATCCTGGAAGAAACAGTTTGCTGTCTCAAGTGCTAAGGCAAGGGCAAGGATGGGGAAGGAAGATGATGTTGGGAAATCTTTAAAGAGGCCCTTGGACAACAACATCTGAGCTAAGGATGGCCTCCTAAAATGATCGTGGTCCCTCCAACAAGATAAAAAGCACCTAGAAGGGACATGTCATTTCATCAAACCCCTTCAGCTGACTTGGGGGGAGTCACTGCTGGAGTGTATCGTTTGTTTCCAGAGCTCTGAGCATGGGAGGCGCTACGTGCAGCCTCTGGGCAGATGCAGGCTGGCAGAAGAGACTGCAGTGTACAACGAGTTAAGATATGTTTAAGTCCTCCTCCAGGCACATACTGGTGACTGGGCCTGGCTTGAACAAGAACAAAAAGGTCACATATGACCGCAGATCTCATCAGGGTGAGAAAGTATAGACCAGTGATTTTATTATGCCCCAGAGGCTCAGAGTCAGGAGGTATGTGAAATTAAGCGGGTGGTGATTTGTTTTCCCTCCTGGGAAATACATGCTGCATAAACTTGAATAAAGTTCATAAACCTTTGAACTCCTATGTCTTACTTTCTTAATCAAGAACACTACTTACAACTTTGATGACATAAGTTTATCCCGTGAATTCATAGGCCAATGAGAGCTTGAGAAAAAAGTTCTTCAAGATAGAACACCAAGTATCGTTACTGTTATACATACTACTACCATTAAAAGCAGCAACATACACCGTAAATTATATCATTAATTCCATAAGGGTGAAAAGAAATTAGTTCTGCTCATAAGTTACAAAATGCTGATAACTCTCATTCAATTTCACGATTTAGGAGCATTTAGAACTTTTATCATTATTGTGATAAATTAGAAGTGGGAATGTAGCCTATGTTTTCTCTAATTTTGTAGTAATAATGTCGTTTCTGACATACGTTGTCTCTGTCATCAAGGTAATATGATTTGCTTCTTAATTACGTTTCTGGGTGAAGGTAAAATAACAAAGAACCACACCAGTGAATTCATCTTTTAGTAGATGTTACAGTGATCTTTGGTTAATGCTAAAGAGATGGAGAGGAAAGAGGCTCAGGAAAGCAGATTAGACTCTCCTTTTCTCTGACTTGCCCTAGCTTACAGAATGTTACTATTCTGCATTCCATATATTAAATATAATTACATTTTAGTGTCATCCCCATTTCTCATAATGTTGAAGTGTTCATTGTAGCTTACCAAGAAGCCTTAAATCTGGTTGTATGGGAAGTTGGAATGAACAGAATTATTCCAATCCTGCTTTCTGTATCTCATTATCAAGGCTTCATTTAACCACTCTCCTAGAGGAGGGGCAGTTGCACTTAAATTATACCACCAACTAATGGAGACCAACTAGAGAGATGCCAAAAGTCTCATGCACAGTAATTTTTAGACGTTTGCTGTTATCCTTTATTCAGCAATATCCACCATACCTATCTTGGCATTTGGTGAATTATTCTGAATCTGAAGCTTCATTTTCTCTCCTAATCATCACACTCCACGGTCCAGGTAAGTTCTGTCATCCTGCAGTTCTGTGGCCTCTAAAAGCAGCCACCTCTTTGTACTGCTTCCACCATAGATTCAAGCAATGAGGTAATAGCAATAGAAAAAGCCCTTCTTCCTCCTCACTCCCAAACAGGAAGAGCCAGCTGAGGGCAATGCTGTTCAGCAGGATGTCCTCAACTGACACTCCAAAAACATTTATGTAGCACTGAACGAGATGTGAACAGAAATAAAGATAAGTAAAGGAAGGGCCCAAGCCCTGCAGAAGCTGACAATGTATTAATGCACTTGGGAGGATTCTGATAAGTTTATTCACACTAAACTGTTACAAGCTGACAAGTGTTAGTTCCATCAGGTGCTATTGCAACAGGTTCCTTAGCAACCCAGTTCCTCCTTCCTTGGTTGGGCTGTAGCAGTGGGAGAAGCTGGTGACTGGGTATTGTTGTGTGGGAACAGCTTCTGAGGAAATCTGTCAGAGAATTATAAAGTTGCCCAACAGAGGCTCCAGAGAACAGGCTGTCATCCTACTTCATCCTGGACCTTTTAGAGAATGGGTTCCCTGAAATGTCCCTTAACAGATTCTCTGCCAAGCAAGAGGGCAAGTGTGCAGAGCTAACCTTGGAGCCAGAAGTCTCAAGAGACTCGTTTTCTGATTAAGGATTTTATTCCCTTTAAAAGCACTATAATGTAGCTTGAAAAACTACTTTCCTTTAAGAGCTTGTTTCACAGCCTGATGTACTTTGTGGGGTAATGGCCTCAGAATTTAGGTTCAACTGGCAGTAATCCTAAAGGGCACTATATCAAGTGTTCAGAGCATTAGGAATTTTAGGCTGGAAATAAAGTGGCCTCCTGAGTGAATTTCACATTTCAGTGAGTGGATAGAGGAGATTTGTCCTGAAAACAGGTTTTGGGGAAAAAAGTCTAGACAGTCTTTTAATAGGAGATTCGGTATTTCTATCTATGGATATACAGATATAAAAATATATGGATATAAGATATATTTTATAACTATATATCCTATAATACCATCTATGTACATATGAATACACAATTTCTTGTATTCAATCTGTGGTTATTCAACAGTAAAAAAATGAAAACCAGGGGCCAACCTACTTACACAAAAATTTATAGGATAGTTCTTTAATTTGGTCTATAATCATAAAACAATAAACTTTATTTTTTGTAAATGAAAACTAGGGGCCGGACCACTAATAGAAATTTAGCTGAAAGATATCATGATGACCTGTTTTATCACTTAGGCAGGTCATTGAATACGTTTAGGTTTAAAATATACAAGGGCTGCCCTGAAGGTCAAGGCCTTGGCCAGTTAGCTTGGAACAAGGCTTCTTTTATCTGTGAACATATAGATCCAATAGACTATTGTTAGCAATGCATGGTATCATGTGTTCCTCTACCCTAATCCCGAAGTGTAATTTATAAAAATTAAGTAGGGAGGAAAACAAGAGCATGCGGTTTTCTATAATTTGTGTATTTTGTAACTTGTCATGAAATTTTTCACATACTTGCTACTATGTAATATCCAGTAGAAGACAGGAGATGCCCACTTCTCAGCGGCTCAGCTAGGAGACAAAATATTGCAGTTGGCTAGGGACATTGCCTGTCATCTCAAGTACAAAAGAGTGAGATGGATCATCTCAGGAGCAGAGACCGGATGTGTTGGAGGAACTTGAGGAAGTATGAACCGCTCTGTCTTGAAGAGGGCTAGGATGGGAGTGGCAGCCATTTCCAGTTCTGCTTGGAGCCTTCACCATCACGGGGTTAGAATCTAACGTACAACACGGTGACTACAGTTGGTGACACTGTATTGTATAATTAAAATTTTCTAAGAGAGTAGAAGTTAAATGTTCTCATAAAAAAACTAAATATGTGAGGTGATACATGTGTTAATTAACTTGATAAGAGGAATTGTTTCATACTGCTATTTACATATATCAAATCATCACATTGTACACCTCATACATCTTACAACTTTGTCAATTATACATCAGTAAAAAATTTAAAAAATAAACCATTGTGGTCCATATCTGAATCTTAAGGTTATCTGGAGGAGGAAATTTTAAAAATTTTGTTAGAAAAAAATCTTCTGACTGGCACCTGTCTCTTCAAGTTCTGAAGGTTTCATTCAGTCTTAGAAAAAAAAAAAAAAAAAGGTATTAATTAATCAGAGCCTGAGAAGAAGGAAAGGGCTCTGACCTCAATCAAGCACCTCCATATGACATATGACAATAACATATGACAAAATTAATAGCACATGGTAGGCACTCAGTAAATGTATTTACAGAATAACGATACTAGTAATAATAGACAATGCCTGAAGAATTTACTGTGTACTAAACACCTGGCTAAACACTGTACTCAGGAAATTCCAGCTGAAACACACGTTTTTTCATGACTCAGTGGACAGCAACACCTGACCTGGCTTAAAGTCATTTGATGGAAAAACGTTACCTGAACTGCTATGCAGCTGTTTCTCAGCTTTTTTTTTATTCAACTTAGTGTGAATATCCATATACTTTCCTGCAGAAATGTTAATATGTTTGTCTATACTGCTCAAACTCTGTCATGGGTATTGTATAATATATTACATATACTCCATTTAGCCTTTCTTTAAAAAATAAAAATGTCTTAATTCTAGGGTACATCCAGTCTCAAGGGCTTTAGACAAGGGTTGTAGACACTAAGTCCTTCCAATAACCTTTGATTTGGTATTACTATTATATTTATTTTATGGTCGAGAAACTGAAGCACAGAGAGATTAAATAGCTTTTCTAAGGTCACACACCTGGTGATGACTGGAGTTAGGACCTGAATTTAGGCAGCTTGTCACCAAGACCTATAATCTCTACCCACTGTTTCATACTACTTCTTATATGGATAATGACACATAATAGAGAAACAATCAAGTTTAGTGATAGGATAATGGAATGCCTGCATGTAACCTATAAGAAAATATTTTATAAACAAGCAAAAATGCTTTCTGTTTCATTTTGGACAACTAGTCCAATGAATTGACTAAGAGCTACAGGAACTAGAAAGCAATATTGCATAAAAGCGAACAGGACAAGGCCACTTTGTCAGTGGCAGGTCCTGGGAAACTCAGGACATCAAAGAAGAAGCAATTATCAGGGGGAGATCTTAGGAATCTTTGTGTTAGATGCCTGGAAGAACCCCAAGGCAGCCACAAAAAAGCAGGGACCAAAGAAATCGGGAGAACCACAGACCACAGAGGTCCAAGAGGTGACTGAGAATCTCTGCTTCCTCTTTTCCTTCACCTGGACACTCCATTGGGATTACAAGGGTTGCACCCAGTTTCCTACTAGAAGCCCTTCCTCTTATTTCCCTCTGACAGGTGAACCATCTGTGAAGGCTAGTGCAGAGGTACTGGGGAAAAGAGAGAGAGAAACAGCTTGCATGAGGGTGAGTATTCATCTCGATAACATCTCATTGAAAAATTATCTTCAGGTTTATAATATTTAGAAATATACTTAAAATAATAAGAAAGAGGTAAAGAGATGTAAAGTGATGTTTTCAACAACAAAGGAGAGGGAAAGGGGCCCTCTGCAAAATAACTGGCTAATATGAAAGGGGCCAAAGGACTGTAAACAGATGCTGAGGGCAAGCAAGGAGGAGGTTGAAAAAACACACACTAATGGCCATAAGAGAAATGAGTTTTCCAGAAAGTTCTGTCATATCATGATGCATTCTGGAGTTAGAAGGGGCTAAGGTGAAGTAACTATACAAGTAAGTAGAGGATAATTAAGTTGGCTGGTCTCTGAGCTAAATGCTGGCCAAGTAGAATGGATTGCTTAATCCACCATCTGGAGTGGTGTCCAATTTATCCCCGGACTCTCAGGCCTTGACTATGAAATTAGGAAGGCAAGTTCTTAAAACTAAACAAAGATGGTTATTGAAGTGTGTGATGATTCATTTTCTAGCATGTCTCTATTAGGCAGTGGTATTAGAAAATAACACTTAGAGTATCCTGAGGACAGTGACATATTGTCGTAGCCACATTGATCCACAGAAATGTAAACCCATTTTTCCCAGAGGTCAAATGGTGATGTTAAAACAAGCTTGCTTAATCTTGAGGTAATGTTGAAGATAATTTACATGTGGACTTCAGGTGATTTGTATCAGAGACTAAAAAACTATTAAAAAGATTTAAACTCTCCTCCCCTTTTACCCATATAAATGACCCTTCTCCAAAGAACTCTGATGAGGTTCTAACAGCAAGTTCTTACAAGGCTGACAAATCAGCTAAATGGACTTTTTTAATCACTATAAAAATGAAGCATACTTTCAGAGATCAGAATGCCAATTATTTTATCTAAAATTTCTTTCAGAGAAATTACATTATAAATTAGTGAACCCAGCCTAGAACTGCTTATAGCACAGCAATGCATCCACACGACTATCATTAGTGGCCAGGAAACGCTATTGAAAAGTCAAAAGATATACATTGTGTGATATCCAACCACATGTGTCAAAAGTTTTTTCTTTCTTTTTTTTTTTTTAAATCTTTTGGCCACACCATGCAGCATGTGGAATCTTAGTTCCCCAACTAAGGAATCGAACCTGTGCCCCCTGCAACAGGAACACGGAGTCTTAACCATTGGACTGCCAGGGAAGTCCTGTGTCAGAAGTTTTGATAAGACAGACATGATAAGGCTTCAGTGTTTTCTGATAAACTTTGAGGAATCACTTTATATTCAAGACTCCTTGAGTTATGTTGCAAGAAGAAACTGGGTGTCTTTGTTCCCTGGGACAGAAGGTAAAGGGTAGAATGAAAAGTTATGAAATGAGACTTCTTTTAAAAATAAGGACTTCAGCCTGGTCATCTAATTCAACTCTGATATCTCTGAACTGTAGTAACAGTCTCTTGTTTTTGTCTTCTCAGCGTGTATTTTCCTTTCTTTTTTTGGCAATTAAGAACTCTATTTTTCTTTGCAAAGTAATTCAGGTAAATCTGGCCCCATTCCATCCTGCTCTGAGGGGTGGGAAGTAGCTATACCCAGCCAAACACATTTACAACGAATAGCTCAAGGACCGTTATATGACCCTAGTTGAGCCAGGGAGTTAAGCCCTAGACTCTTTTAGAAATCCATGGAAAGAGAAGCTAAGTTAATAAGCCAAGAGCTGCCAACAGCCTCTGTATGGTGAGAGCCTGCCTGAGAATGAAGCCAACATAGAGAATAAAAGATGGGAAGAGGGGTGGGGGACAGGAGTGAGACCGAGGAACACTTGTTGATACTCTTTGGATATAACTCTTCCTAAAGCTGGCTCTCTTATTTCTGGATTTTTCTGTTATATAAACTAATAATACCTTTTGTATTTATTATTATTTTAAGCAAGCTTATAATTGCGAGCCTGTCACTTGAAGTTTAAAGATTCAAATTTGTAAAAACTGGTACTTGCAAGTGGGGTAAAGTATAAAATTTTGAATTGACTGAGTCAAAGTGGGATATGAGAAAGCTTGAATCTGTCTACCCCAGGAGATCACTGATGTTACCTATTATGCACTAACGAAGTAAATAGTCAAATTATCTCTTGCTATATTTTAGGAGTCTGGTGATGTGCCCACTGTAGTTGGAATTTTAGGTTACTAGGTATAAAAATGTAAAGACAGCTAAATCTTTTATCCTATGTCCTTAAAGAAAGACCAAGCATGTGTCCAAATGTGGCACACCAGAAAGCAGGAATGAGGAAAAATATACTGTTCTTGTTTGTTTGCTTGTTGCTATGAAGCTACAGTAATCAAGATAGGGCAATGTTGGTAGAATGATAGACAAATAGATTAGTGGAAGAGAAAAGAAAATCCAGAAATAGACTGCTTTCTCACAAGGCACAGTCAACCAATTCAATAGGAAATGAAAAGTCTTATCAACAAATGATCTGAAAAAATGGAATAAAAGTATGAAAAAATATTAACTTTATTCATTATCTCACAATAAAAATTAATTCAAGATGTTCATAGACCTAGAGCATTAAACCAAAACTATAACATTTCTAGAGATAAACATGGACAAATATTTCCTGGAACCTTGGGTAAATAAAAATTTCTGAGAAAAGGCGAAACAAGCATTGACAAGAGAGAAAAAACACAATACATTCGACTTTAAGTTAAAAATGTCTGTTCATCAAGAAAATGAAAAGGCTGGAAAAATATTGGTAATACGTATACCTAACAAATGACTTGAATCCAGAATATCTAAACTCCTACAGCTCAATAACAGAAAAACAAAATATTAAATGGGTAAAATATTGAAAGATACTTCACAAAAGAATAAGCACATGGAAAGATCCTCGATATCATTAGTCACCAGAGAAATGCAAATTAAAACCACAATGAGATACCACGTCACATCAATTAGAAAAATCTTGAAGGAATTGATCAGACCAAACGCTGGCAAGGATGTAGAGCAGCTAGAACACTCACACATGGCTGGTGACAGGGTAAAACAGTAGAACCACCTTGGAAATATGTTTGGCATTTCCTATAAAGCTAAACATTAATTTACCTATGCCAAAGAAATTCCTTCTGTAGATACTTACCAAGAGAAATAAAAAAAATCTATTTTATACACAAAAGCTCATAAAGTTTATAGCAGTTTTAGTCAACTGTATCCCCAAAGTGGAAACAGGTTAAGTGTTGCTTAGCAGGAATACATAAAAACAATGTGTGGTATAGTCATATATTAGAATACTATTCAACAATAATATTAATATTAAAAAATAAACAACTGATACACTCAACACAATGAATGAATCCCTTAAAAATACTATGTTGAGCAAAGAAAAACGAGACACAAAAGATTACATACAATACAGTTCCATTTCTGTAAAGTTCAGGAGTAGATAGTTGCTCTGAAGCACACCCATCATGGCACTTAGCTTAACCCTAACCCTATCCCTAATAATATCACTTGCATTTCAGGCTCAACCATATCCAAGGGCTTTCTTTTTTCTTCCCAAATTAAAATATCTTCCTGCACCAATTCACTTACTCTCCCAACTGTCTTACCTTAGATAGAAAAAGGAGAAAAGGAAACAGAAAACTGTGGTTGATATACTCTTTTTGACTTAGATTCTATAAGATGGGTAGCAATGAAGAGCCATCATTCTGCAGTGAGGAGACAGAGCTTTTGGGGTGTAGTAGTAAACACTTAATGCTTTTATTATTTCTGACTTAGATAAATTGGCAAGAGAAGAAGACTATAAAAATACTAACTTATCCATTGTAAAGCAATTATACCCCAATAAAGATGTTAAAAAAAAATAAAGTACTAACTTATGATGGTAAGGTTAGAACAGTGGTTGCTTATGTCAGGTAGGGATTAATTTGAAGAGAACTGAAGGTATTCGTGACCTTGAGCGGGGGGTTGAATACATGGGAGTATACATTTTCAAAATTCATTGAACTATGTATCTAAGATCTTTGCATTTCCTTATATTTAAGTTTTTCTTCAGTGAAAAATAAAAATGTATGTGCTTAACAATATTTTTTTTAAGTGTCAAAAAAACCAAAAAGACCTTAAGGCCATGGATTGCCATTTGTGACTAGTAATCTACGATGCCTACAAATCAAGTAATCAAATTTTATAGGATTGGAAAAGCTGAATTTTTCTCTGTGAAAAATATAGTTAGTCCTGGCAGGAATCAGGAGTAAGATTGAAACCAAAGAAGCCAGAGCTCGAGTCCTCATGCCATTTCTCTGTTTCCTTCCTGCTCGAGAAGATGGGGGATTACCACATTCACATTTCTGATGGAAAAGGCTTTCAACCTAAAATTACACTCAGTAAACTGGTTAATAAAGTGAGCAAGTAGAAAAGAACCATTTTCAGACATGGAAGAAGTCAAACAATCTAGTTCTGAAGCGGCCTTTCATAGGAAGCTCTTTCAAGATGTGCTTCAAGCAAGGAAGGAAATAGATGAAGAGATAAGAAGGCAGAGCTCTTAAGAACAGGGGATCTCACACAAAATCAAGGAAGGAATACAAAGGACACCTCAGAATGACTATTCTGTACCAGGTACAGATGGTGTCCAGTCTGTAGGGGTCAGGTCACATCACCAAAGAGCACGTTATTCAATATAGGCAACCGTTCAGGTTGGAGATAACCGCAGACCCCCCAGAAAACCTCTAACGTGATCTCCAAGAGAGCCAGCCTGCCAATACCTACCACATAGGAGATACCAGTGACTGAAATACAAAAGTATCAATGACATAAGACCTTTGCCACTTTTGCCCTAAGCTCTTCACCCCTTTCATCCCCCCCTAACCAAGAAGCCAGGAAGTATGGAGGATGGGAGAGAGTTGGGGGGACAGTGAAAGGACAGATCCTATGATACTCCAGTGCAGGTCTCTGAGCCTAGTTCAGGACAGCCTGACCTTGGAGGAGGCGGAAAACTATCAACTAGAGATGATACTGAAGGTTTAAGTTGGAGTGGTCTGGACATGTACCTAAAAAGAAGTCACAGTTTGCTTTTTCTTAGGGGAAGGTGAAGGAGATCTGACAGAGCAGGTTTAAACACAGTAATGGGAAAATAATTACCTTTTCCCCTTGTTTTTACTCCACTGAGTTAACTGTTCAATAATCTACTTACAGTATCTACTACCTGCCTGTCATAATGATTGAAGATTGGGCTTTCCATTTTTCTGTTACCACCACCCATATTCCATTCCCAGTAACTGAATGGAGTTATTTTACAGTATTTGATTCAGCATATTTACTGTTTGTCTCACTGTGATTATGTAAATATTTTCTATTGTGGATCCACAAAGACAACTACGATCACACTTCTTAATGTTACAAAACCTTCCATTTTCCCCAGTTACATCTTGGCTTAGTTTTGCAAGACTCAACTGAGAATTTTTAGCATAATAAAGATCTTTAATAATAATATTTGGAAATGTGTGTATATTTGCTAAAATGCTAGGTAGACAGTAAGTTACATGTATTTGTATTGCTTGTTTGTTTGTCTTTGAAATAAAGGTGTTGTATATTCTGAGATACTGTTGTTCAATCCTAGCATTTTGATTGTTCTTTGCTTAAGCTTAACTTCTGGCCATTTGTGTTGTTTTATGGAGAGAAATTGAGTGAGTCTTCTTACGTAGACTACACATGTGCTTAATCAGTTCTGCACTTACTTATTTTTTGTAGACACAAAAACAGATAGATGAGAGAGAAAGAGAGAGAGAGAGACAGAGATAGAAACAGACATACATATTTATATATAGGAATAAACATATAAATATTCCTTATGTATGTAATATTACTTGTAAAATTGAAATAATGTTACTTTATAGGATTGTTGAGGATTTACTGAAATAATTTATATAAAGAATAGTGCCTGTCGGGCTTCCCTGGTGGCGCAGTGGTTGAGAGTCCACCTGCCGATGCAGGGGACACGGGTTCGTGCCCCGGTCCAGGAAGATCCCACATGGCGCGGACCAGCTGGGTCCGTGAGCCATGGCCGCTGAGCCTGCACGTCCGGAGCCTGTGCTCCGCAACGGGAGAGACCACAACAGTGAGAGGCCCGCGTACCGCCAAAAAAAAAAAAAAAAAAAAAAAGAATAGTGCCTGTCAAATAACATGCTCAATAAACATTGTTTATTATTTTCAGAATAATATATAAAAATTATTCTCTAATCCCTTAGCATAGTCAAAAATATGGATGCATTCCAATTATTTAAAGAGTGGAGAGCACAATACTGAGGTTTAAGAGACCTAATTTTTAGTCCAGCCTTCTGTAACCTTCTCTGTGACTTTTACCAAAATGTTCTACTTCTATGGGTCCAAATTTCTTCCCCTATAAAACTAAAAGGTCTGTTATATACTTTCTCTTTAGAGGCTACTTCAGCCTTATACTTAGACAAAAAGTAAGTTAAGAAATGCATTTTCAGGCTTCCCTGGTGGCGCAGTGTTTGAAAGTCCGCCTGCCGATGCAGGGGACACGGGTTCGTGCCCCGGTCCGCGAAGATTACACATGCCGCGGAGCGGCTAGGCCCATGAGCCATGGCCGCTAAGCCTGCGCGTCCGGAGCCTGTGCTCCGCAACGGGCAAGGCCACAACAGTGAGAGGACCGCGTACCACAAAAAAAAAAGAAAGAAAGAAAGAAATGCATTTTCTATAGCCAATCATTCGATAGACTTGGGCAAGACAAGTTGAGCAGTAATTTGAAATTGTTATGTTAACAAGTACTTACTGAACACTTCCTATGAGCATGACGTACTGGCTCATGGCTGGGACCCAAAGGGATTTCTGCAAATTTGGAGACCATATCATGAATAAAATTCTGTATTTATTGATAACATATTTTTACAGTTACAACTATAGCACTTTATCTGTATAGCTATAACAATTTCTTTCTATAGGTCTATCACCTACGACTTAGACGGTTAAAGGACTCAGTGCTAAATTCTAGAATGTGCTTTTCTCCCCTGTGACATTTAGATCCAAGTCTGTCAATGGCCAACTCTGCAGAAGCTGAAAAACTGCTCTGCAACACTGCCAGCTCCTGCTTCAAGGCTGATTTCTAGCAGATGTCTTACCCTTGTCCATCCCCCCTCTTTATTTCAGCTGCCATCCTTTGCACTAACAAAAGGAGTCTTTTGGCCATCTGATATACCTGCAGGAAGCTACGCAGCCCAGTGCATGAGAGCACATCTGGATTAAGATTGCCTTTTTCCCCTGACATACAAACACAAAGTACCTCATTGCAGCTTGCATGCTCTGTTTCCAAGTTGCTTGCAAGGGGCCTGGCAATTTGACAGATTTAATACAATGACATTCTGATCACAGAACCACTGGACTGACGTTAAGGCATTAGGATGGATGTAAGTTGTCACCCTTAAACACTTCACAACCGACTGTGCAAAAATTTTTACCTGGGATGAACAAAGTGTTCAAGAGTGTTCAGGAGTTGAAGAGTGTGAAACACTCAGAGTAAACCACATTTGCTCCCTTTGGAATAATATTATACCTGCAGTCAGGATTCTGATTAGGACTGACATCAAATTCCCATTTTTAGGAAGGTCTCATTATCATCACCAACTGTGGCCCAAAAGGTAAAATAACATATGTTTATTTCATAAGGTAAATAATTTCATCTGGTAAATGCTGTATTCTCACACAGCTTCACAATAAGTACAAAGCTAAATAAAAATGGAAATTATTTTGCAAGCTTTCCTACAACTTAAAAAAAATGAAAGAAAGATACTTTGGGACTTATTTTCGAGATACATACAGATTCTTGAAATTCTTTATTCTTTTATCAGCTCTGTTGCCCAAGGGGAAATCTGTACGACAGGCATCGTATGTCTTTAATAATGAAGCAAATGTAGCTCAAATCTTTCTAGCAGCTAAGAAACCCAATTGTGTGTAGGAAATGCCAGAAGAGTTTGTTTTACTAGAGCTATAAATTCAGCAACATTCAAGGGTTAGGCTCATTTCAATCCAAGGCAGAAAGGCTAAACTGATGAAAACATTTAAAAGGATAATCCATATGGACTGAGTCTGAGGGAAATTTCCCATGAAGCAAATACCTTCCTTATAAACCAGAGCTCTAGAATCTTCCCCCTCCTTTTTTGTGTTTAGAGGCTCAAACTTTATGAGACTTCTCAAAACAAAGTTTCATCCTTCTTGAAAAAGGAAAATTGAGATATTTATTTTAAGTACTTCCGGCATAATTTCTCCAAGTGAAATGTTTTCTCTATGATCCTATTTAAAAATATCCATTTGCAGTTAAAAACTGCAAAACTGGAGTTAGCAAATTAAGATAGTAAAGATTTGCTTCTAATGACACTGTTACACAAAACAGTACATTATATGCCTTAGCTGATGGATGAATAATGGCTAAAAGCCGCTATTAAGCAAAGTAAATACATTAAAGATAACTATAAAAATAACTGTATTTAAAGCATCAAGAAAACATTTTAGGCATCATTTCCATATGGTCTTCTTGGTGCTTCAAATTGATGTCATAATAAATACTATCCATTGAGACTCAAGATAAAGTCAATTGAAAGTACTGCAGATTTTAAAAATATTTAGTCAATAGTTCATTTTTCTTTCAAAAACCCATTCAGCGGAATAAATGTGTAATTTTAGAGACAGGAAAGGAACATGTTTACTTAGATGTTTTCACATAGGAAACCCCAGCACTACAAAAACATTGTACTGATAACAGACCAGCTCCGTCCTTAGCTAGGAACAACTAAGGAACACCACTGAAGCTGGTGTGCGCTAGGTAAACTGAAGAATCATGTCATCTTGACTAATGAGCTTTTTAGCTGAAGACTCATCACAGATCTAAAATTTATATGTCACGTGGCAACAAGCCTACTTCAGGGCGAAATCAAATTAACTGAATGTAAATATTGTTCAAAACAATCCCATTAATTTTAAGAGATTTAACAGAAGAATTCCTTCCACACACAAGTGAGCTCTTTATTTTGTAATTAGAAAACGGTGCGAAAGTTTTTCCTGATCCTGTCTTGATTTGTACAGTCCAAACAAAAGAACTCAATGTTCTGTTCCAGAACTTGGTATGTTAGACAAATTTCTTACTAAAAAGTCTTGACTTCTTTAAACACGGTTCTAAAAAGTGTGCCTATTTGACTTTCTAATCCAAAACAGGTTAGAAGCAGAAAATCAGAAGGGGGCATGACTATATTGGCAGGCCATCAAAGAGCAGCAAGAAATGACAGCTGAAAGGCTGGTGGAGAGGGACAAGTCAGAGAAACCATAAAATACACAAAGTAATTATAAAAAGTAAATACAACAAACTGACCCAAGACTTTAAAAGGCATAGCATCTTGAGGCAAACGTCTCCTCAAATAATTACTTTACTATACACTACAAATTGATATGCACAATGATGACACAGAGTCATTAAGAAACATTGTTATGTGCTCTCCTCCAATAAGACAGGAAGTATTTAACACATCATACAAACATTCCCATAAAAACACTTAGTTTATTTTAAAAATAAAGCATGAGTATTCTGGGTAGCCCCTTTTGTGGAATATCTCATCCCAATGATGTCAGACCTCTGAAGCCTAACTGTGTTAATGTCAGACTATATGTGATACACAATATGACTGCCAGATGCTGACCGATAGTTTAGGTAATAAAATGTAAACAAACAATTTATTTTTAACCTTAACAGTAACCTATTGCTACATAGTCTTCATGATAATACCACTTAATGTTACTAAACAAAATAGTTCTCTGAGTGGATATTTTAAAACTTATTCTCCATTCCCCTTTGGTTGAGCATTTATATCGGTTGTAATGATATTGTAATTAGAGTTTCATGTCTCAGGATGTTTTGCAGTATAAATAACAGAAGAAAAGGCTACAAATAAATTTGTTTACCCAGTGGATACCCAGTGGCAGAACGAACTTCAGTTCTCTTTAATACAATGGTGCTGGTTTCATTTCTCTGCAGTTCCTCAGCTGTGCCTTTCACGGGTTTAGCCACAGGACCAGCTTCCTTTATGGTCACAAAATGCCGCTAGCAGTACCAGGCTTCACATGTCCACAAATCAAGATGTGTGGCAGAGCAGAGAATTTTTTTCCCCCTGATTTCTCTCTCACAAAAACTCAGAAGACTTCTTTCCTGTCATCCCCAGAAAAACTCTCCAAGTTCACCCTCATGAATTATTTTAATCCTGGTACCTGAGCCCTGTGGCTGGCAGAAGGCCATTCACTGATTGACTTAGGTCTGAGTCAGTGAACTAATCACTGTGGGATCTCCCTGAGACAATCAAGCCCAGGCCTGGAGGTTGCATTGGATCTCACCTTGACTGTGGAGGAGTCGACAACTATCTGAAGATTGGGTAATTATGAGGATGAGGGAAAAATATCTTTCATTTAGATTCCTTCTTTAGTATAGTTTGTCATACATAATACAAATATTTTGATTTCATAATTTAAACTGTTTTGGCCACAATGATTGGAACACATTTGAATTTGTTTAAGCAAGTGAGGAAATATTTCGGAGTATGTTAGATATACTTATTGTCTTATTTTTCCAGGACAGTACCCTTTCCCAGTATTGAGGAAAGTGTTTTGAAGGCAGCAGGCTTTTTTTTTGTTTACATGCTTGTACTTTCTTGGCAACAGTGACTGGTTGAAGGATGAGCATCTGATACAAGCATAGCCTATCATAGTTCTCTGTACCCTTGCTCAGTTGTGATTCATCCAGGGCACAGTCCCATGGTCCACGGCAGATTAGGCTACTTTCCAAAAAGCTTTATAAGTGGGAATCGTGGGAGCTGGGGGGGGTGGCCGAAAACTGATTTTGTTTCACCTTGAAAAACTGTACCCAGAGCTGCTGGTGACCACCGTTCCAGCCTTGTGGAGAAAGCAGGTTTCAGAGACGCCAAGACACAAAGAACAGAAAGAAAAGGTGGAACAAACAAGTCCCAAAGGCATCGACAAAGGTTCTCTCCTCTACCAAACTCTACTCAGGCTGTCCTTAACTTTCTCAATTAGGTCTCTACTCTTAGACTTCCATGTTTGTCTCTGTATTGCCCAGTTTTAGCGAGAACCCTGCTAAGTTGGTTTAGCTAGAATTCTTCATCCTCCATATCCGATCACCTTTGATATCTCATTGGGTTCCTCATCCTTCATCATCCCTCAGTTGATGTTGGATCACCCTACCCCGCCTTCAGCAAGACTTCTGTAGGGTGGTTTGGGCAGAATTTCCCCTTACCACTGTTGTTTCCATATAATTTTCCGTACAATGACCCACATCCTGCTCTTGGTGGTGAATTCCCACTTACCCTTGCTGTATTTGGAGTTGAGCCCAGCCTTTCTCTCCCACTGCAAGACCCTAGTGCCATGGTTTCTACTTCTATCCTTTGAAAAAAGTCTTCTTTACCATCATTAACAAGTGTCATTGAATATTTTTTTTTTAACTACATGCATGCACCTGGTTCTAGCTGTGTCCAGTAACATGCAGGCCCTTCCAATGTATTGGGGTAGGAAGTTTCCAGAAAGTTTGTCCCCAATTACTTTTATAGGTATCTGATGCTTATTGCCAATTTGCTTTCACAAAATGTTGTCCTAGTGTATAACATATTCATCATAAATCTGTGTGCATTTGTTATTTAATAAATTGTACAATGAATACTTCTGAATTACATATACTGTAGTATCACAGAAAAGCAGCAGAAGTAAGAGGAAATCTGCTATAGTGGAAGGACTATAGTCTTCAGGGTCAAGCAACCCTGAATTCAAAACTCTACTCCTCCTGTTCACCAACCATATAATTTTTGGATAGTTACCTAAGTTTCAGTCACTTTAGTTACAAAAATAAGCATATAATGCCTAGCCAGTGTCCTATTAAAAACCCAGCATTTAGAGCTTCCCTGGTGGCACAGTGGTTGAGAGTCCGCCTGCCGATGCAGGGGACACGGGTTTGTGCCCCGGTCCGGGAAGATACCACATGCCGCGGAGCGGCTGGGCCCGTGAGCCATGGCCGCTGAGCCTGCGCGTCCGGAACCTGTGCTCCGCAGCAGGAGAGGCCACAACAGTGAGAGGCCCCCGTACCGCAAAAAACAAAAACAAAAACAAAAACCCCAGCATTTAATAAATATCTTTTTCTTTTTTCCCTGGAAGAAAAAGATATCTCCTCTTCTTAACTACAAATTGCTTGATCTAGGGAAACTCACATTATCCACATCTCTGTACATCATTATCTTAACTAAGAAATTTAAAAATCTCTTTAAAAGCTAATTTTTATAACCAATTTAATATCTTCAGATTTATAAATATTGTTATATCTAAATCAAATTAAAATGAATAATTTATAACTATGCAAAAAGGAGAGTATTTTTTTCTGGGAAAATTATTACTTAGAGAATAAGTATATAGTACCTGTCTCCATGGAATTTCTAACTTCTTGACACTGTTCAATTGCTTTTTGAACCATTCATGAGGCTGACTTTATTTGGCTGGTGTCATTAAGCCAAATGAAAGGTGACAAAACTGCATGAAGCTTTGGTATTTCTGAGAAATCCATCTCTGATCTTTACATTGTCTGCTTCCTTTGGTAACACTTTGTTTCAATAAATGTATGTCTTGGGGAATTTAAGGGTACATTTAGAAAAATGGAAAATCTACCTGTGTGAAATCACTGGCTTTGTGAGGTTCCTAATTATATACTCAAAACATATACAACCATGTATAGTTCATGTGTTAATGAACTTTTATAGTAAAATCATGACTCTGCATGCCTTATCAGCATTTCTATATTGATAGCCATTTCTTTGTAGACTTTTCCAACTTAATTTGCAAGCTATATGGGAAATATTCATTAGTATAAATTCTTGAAGTTTGAATTATTTTTAAGGATTTAATGAATCATGTCAGCAAGTTCACTTTAATTCAGAGAGAATATTTTATTGCTTAGCCTTAAATTTTAAATTTACATGTATGCTCACTTCAGGAAACACCTTAATTATTTAAAGCTTTCCTTAACATATGCAGATATAAAACAATAGTTTTTTGAACCCGGAAATGTTTTTACATCAGAAGAGATCAGAAAAAAATGGATAAGAGTAGAAACACTGCTGGTTTTCATTTCCTTACATGCATTTGTCAGCTAAAGGTTACTTTTCAGGTCAAGAAAACTTGTATGCTAATCCCTTCTGATGAGAGAATCAAGGAAACATGTTGGGATTTTGGCTTTCTTAAGTAAAAGAATATTGTAATTCTCAGAATGGTACAGACAAGTATAAATATGATGCTACATTTGAAGTGCCTTTCTTATCTTTATATTTTCATTTCGTATAATGTGTAATCCACAAATAAATATGCACATAGGACCTAACACTTATCTTTATTTTTTTCATTTATCTAAAATTTTGCTAAACAGCGGAGCAAAGTTTGCAAGTGCTAAATCCCTTTGTAATGCTTGCACTGCAACATGTAATCTGGAAAACCTTGGGACATTTTTATTTTAGGGGGAAAAGGAAAATATATTGCATAAAACTAGAGATTCATGGGGCAGAAACTTAAGTAAAAGATGTTTGAGGAAATGAGGATTGGTTTACAGTAAAATAAGCAAATTGATTCCTCTTTTATTTAATCTGTGTTGTCCCCTGGAAAGAAACACGCACTAATGTATACACATCAACATGCATACACGCAGGGCTCACTGTAATTAGAGAAACAGCCATTGGTAGTTTGCTGCTTTTTGTTTTTTGGTTTTTTCAGATAGTGGGTAAAGATACTAAAAGTCGAAAACATTCAGCTTTATTTTCTTCTCTAGATGTATTCTTGGATATAAGGATTCCACTGAGGTTAAAGATCATGTCTATTCTTTTTTTTTTCCTCATATATCTTTTAATAACAGTAAATGAAGGAAACATTTAACAGCAAGTCCCAGGGTGAGGGCTCCTTTTGATTCAGCGATCTTCAACAACAGAAACACCTCAGACTAAAATTCAGAATGCTAAGTACACAAATTAATGACCAGTTATTTCCAAAGGTAACCACAGAAACCATTTTGGTAGAGTCAAAAGGTTTTACAAAACAGAGAAAACATTACAAAATGTCCCAAATTGGTGTGGGGCACAGAGCACCCAAGAGCCAGCTTGGCAAAAATAACTCTTCCTTGCAGCTGTTTCGGGGGATCACAAGACCGGTTCGAAAGGAAGCCACTGTGGGAGCAGGTGATGGAAGGGGTCTGCCCAGAGCATAGCAATCCCACCCTGGGAATGAGGAAGGATTAGGGTGCGGGAGGGCGCGACGACAGAGGCACTGCGAATTTCCTAGCAGAAAACATCACAAGTCAGACCATCTGATTCTCTCTACCACACTAACACCCATAGAAACGAAGAATTCTTTCAAATATAATACAAAACCAACACCGAAAGAAAGCAGGTTTCCAAAACAACAGCTTGGCTTGAAATGACTCTTTTCGTTTTGTTTCTTCCTGCCACAAGTAGCAAACCAGTGTACAAAAATGTCACAAGAGCAGCAACAAGCACACAAGTGGCTCACTCTATATACAGAAGAGGAAGGCTCGCACATTCTCACAGACCCTAACCACCCCACAAAGGGCAGGGCAGGGTGTGCAATGAGGACACTCCTTCCCAGTAGTCCGGGGCCTTGCCTGCGGGACACCTTCCCTTATGCCTGCTCCCAATTTACCAAAACCAGCACCGGTGGCCACGCCCACCCTTCTTTTCCCCTTGCCCACCTGCCCATCTCCCCTTCAGATGACTCGGGATTGACGTCTACAAATCCTAGGAAGTCTCTTTGGTTGGGAAAGGGGGAAAGGGTCTTCCGCCAGCCCCACTGACAACCTGCTCTCTGTGCACAGCTGTGAGTCCACTTCACAAAACATGCAAGTTATCAACGGGCACAAACGGCAAAACCCTGATGGAGGCTACAGCCAAAGGGATCATCAGAGAGCTGGACTTGAGGTAGCGGATGGGAAAGGGCCCCAACCGCCCCACACATCCTGACCACCCTGCACGCAGCTTCTGTGAATGCTGAGAAGTCCCAGGACAAAGAGAGAAGTCTGACTTGGGGAGACTGAGTCTGTGGCTGCCTCGCAAGCTGACAGAGGAACACGTCACTGGGCCTCCAGGAAGAAGATGGGCCAGATCATCATAGAGAACCAAATACCGCGGGGACGGGGAGGAGATGGGGGGCTACAAGCAGGCGTGACCATCTCTGTTATTTTGAGTTGATGACACAAGTTGGCCAGCTGAACAGAAACTTCTCAGTGGCCCGGATCCTCAGCCGAGGCTGTCTGGGCGCTGGAGGGAGCACTCCTTTCCCTTGCCGGGGCCGTTTTGAAAGAGACTCTCCAGTTCTACGAACACTCTCCCAGACACACACGGAGCTCCCACACGCTGGCAAATGGCACGTGGCAATTTGGCCAGGCTGGTTGAGGACGCTCCTTGGCACTGACAGGAAAGCCCTGGGGAGGCGCTGGGAAGCCCAGGCCCACAGGTGCGGGGGCCACCTTCCCAGGCAGGCCACCGTGGGTCTGGCCAGGTTACCTCTCTGCATGGGCCTGGCCCAAGGTAAGAGCCAGGTGCAGACCAATTCACACGCCTGCTGCTGCCCAATACCTCAAACACAGGCCAAGACTCTCCGGGGAGGAGGTTCGTTCTCTGTTCCCTCCCCGCACATGTTTCTAAGCCAATCCGGTCCCCAGAAGCCCCGCATTTCCCCTTCCCTTCCCCGGACAGGTGCATCTGCCTCCGGCCTGGCCAAGCCAGGCACATGGCTTCCACTTACTTCTTTCCTTCCAAGCAGCAGAAAAGTGCCAGCCAGCATGGGGCGCTGAGTTGTAGCCAGGGCAGAAGCGAGCTTTTGGAGGCACGCTAGTGCGGGGAAAGCTCGGGGCGACTAGCACCCCGCGCCAGGCCCGGAGACAGGGAGGAAGAGAGCCGCAGAACTGCTCTGCCACCGAGCCTTTGGCGGCGGAGCGTCTCTCCCACCCAGGCTGCTGGCCCCTAGCTGCGGCAGACTCCGCGTTCTGGCAGCGGGCAGGCCAGGCCCCCAAGGGCTCCTCCCGAAACCTCCGTCTAACGTTCCTGCGCGTAAAGAGGCCTAGGGCTACTGAGGTCTCGCGAGGTTCCTCATCAGCCACGCCTACATGCAGCCGGTGGGCGGGGCAAATCCAGGCACTGCAGTGGTGCCTCTTTGGGAGGGCATCCCTCTAAGAACGAGAGAAATGAAGGTTGTGCGTCGCGAGTTGCCCCTGGGGAGTCAGCGCGCTCGGTGTTCTCCCTCCTGCAATCCCACACCCTGGGGAGTGATGGCCTCAATACAGCGCGCCTCTGCAAAGGGGCAGGACTGCCACAGTTGCTTCCCTGGGCGTTGCCATCCTCGGGGAGACTCTTCTCCACTCTGCTGCCTCCTGTTAAGTCCACTGGCCGAAATCACGACCCCCTAGTCACTGAAACTCAGTCTAGGTCTGATACAGTTAACAAGTGAAATACTGCACAGGCCCTGGGCAACTGGGTTGCCTACAGTGGGAGGGGGAGGGGGGCCCATCACGGGAGGTCACGGAACTAGCTTTTCTGTTCTTAAATCTAGTCTTAGTAAGAGCCAACAAGAGCATGGCCATTTTTATATTGTATCTCAAGTGGGTAAGAGGAGGTGGTAGATTATGGCATAAATTCAGGATTGGAGTTTTGCTTTGTGGTATCACGGGAGGTTTGCAAGGGAGTTGAGGATATGTTATGTATTTCTGGTGAAAGCAAAAGTAGCTGATGATCATTAGGAAATTACTGGCCTTAGGAATGCAGGTGTGAGAGAGATTCAAAGAATGAGAGATTGTGGTCATACAAAGGTATGCTGGAGGGGCTTCCCTGGTGGTGCAGTGGTTGAGAGTCCACCTGCCAAGGCAGGGGACACGGGTTCGTGCCCCGGTCCGGGAAGATCCCACATGCCGCGGAGCCTGTGCGTCCGGAGCCTGTGCTCCGCAATGGGAGAGGCCACAACAATGAGAGGCCAGTGCACTGCAAAAAAAAAAAAAAAAAGGTATGCTGGAGTTCAAAATTTCAGAGAAGCAGCAGACCCTCATGTCAGATCTCAGTGTAAGGGAAGCGATGTCTAAGGTATCAATGCTTCCACATTTTTCGAGAGTAATAGATTATTGGAGAAGACAGCTGTGGGATAGAGGGATAGAGTGTGGCAGGAAACTCAAAGAAAGAAGGGGTTTTGCACAAGGGTAAAAGAATCAACATTGGGAAACTGCAGTGCTTTATGTCTTAAATGAAAAAGATTTGATCCCTGTTTAACAGTCATGAAGGGCAGTCTGTAAAACATAATGGGTACTCATTCCCTTGGCTCAGAGCAGCATCAGGTGAGGCCACTTTCCTGTTATTTGCTAGCCTCCTACATACTGGCTGGACATTGATACATTACCTTTTAATGAATAAATTTATTGAACAGTCAAGGTGGCAGAGCTAAGGAAACACACTGAACGTTTTTATTATTCATAGATATTTGGTCATTTGTAAGGTTGGTGTATTGCTGACTGTATTTTCACTTCCATTTTCTTCAGCTAAGTCATAGTGCTCAATTGTTTCTTCCTTAAAATGTCTTTTATATTTATAAATTCTTCTCCATTCCCTTTTTCTCAGCAGTAGTTCTGAGTTGGAAATCTCTATTTTCTCTAACTCTTGCCTCTCTCCTGTTTCAATCATCTTAATGCATCAATCGGATTAATCTTTGCAGAAGAATGATGTCAGTATCTAATTCCACTGCTCAAGAACATACACTGTATTGATTCTCCATTAGGTGCATTATTCAGTTGTATTAAGTCCTTTGTTAATCTACATCTTCAGCCTTGTTCCCCACCACGCCCCACTAAGAATGGTCTATTCTCTTCTGGCTGTTGCCCTCCTGTGTCCTCTAACACATGATATTCATGCTCACATTTTTGTCTTCACTAATGCTATTTCATCTGCTTCAATTGACTGTGCTTCTTCCATCAGTGGGTCTGAATTCTGCCCTGTATTGTGGGCAAACTATAATCCATTTTCCAAAAACAAAAATTATCATTTTAAATATTCCATCTTACCACGACTTTTCCCTTCTCTCAATTTTAAACATTTAGCCATTCTCTTGTTTTATTTTTCCAAATAGATTCGAAGCTATTTGAGGGGAAGTGTCATATTATATATTTCTTGCCCACCGCCATAGTGCTCAGAAACACGATATTGGGAATCTATGATAAATCACACACAGATGGCATTGTGCTGTCAGTACACTATTAGAACACAGTATGTTTCTTGAATGATTGCCTTGGCATTTTTAAAAGAATGTCACCAAATGTTGACTATTTTTTACATTGCTCAGTTCTATTTTGCATCAGAATTTGCCAAAAGTACTGCTAGAATCAGCTTGTAATAAACTCATCACTAAAATTATCAAGGCCAGAGCATAAATGGACTTTGATTATAGGTGGATGTTAACTTTCAAAGAGTAAGCTGTGACTATTCAATTCATAAATCTCCATTAAATGACACTCAGTGACCTTAGGTTTAAGCCCCAAGAGAGCCAATTCAATTTGTACTTCATAACCTAGGAAGGCCAGATGCTAGTCTACTCAGTTCTGCGGCAGAAAGATATTTAGAAGCATCTGAAGGTCAATCATGAGGAAAAACTCAAGCTCAAAAAAAAAAAAAAAGAATAATTTAAAGTGACGCATAACACACCATTTTGTTTCAGTTAATTCTATTTTCTACCTCTTTACTATAAGACAGGCCAAACATAAGAAATTCTAATTCTTTTCATTACCCAGAAAACATTTTTATAAAGAATTAAGTGTGAAAGTGACTTAGGTATAAAAGTAATGAAATTATTCCTATGCCTCAAATTTGTATTGTAGAAAATTCAGATAAACTAAATTTCTGCAGTCAGGGGAGGGAAAGTCAGACAACAACATATTTTGGGGTAGATGACAACCCTGTGTAAGTGTTACATGGCTTTTGTCCTGGTTGTTGCTACTGTTTCCTCTATTGTCTTCAGAAGTTAAAGTCATGAGTAAACATTCTTGTTTCCCCACCTGCAAAATAAAATAGCTAAATCGTATCAGCCCTCCCAGTTTGAAACACTGCATAATTAAAATTAGATTATCATTTCAGTACATCAGAGTTGGTGAACTACATTGCATGAGCCTTTTGTAGGCAAAATATCAAGGGGGTAAATGATACGTTTAGGAGAAAATTCTCTCTTCTTTGGCAAAGACTATTTGTTCACACAAAAATTAACTGAGCATACTCTCTGTGTCAGTATACGATACACTACATTGTGAATTTAAAAAAAGAGCCATAGTGTATAAGGAATTGAGCTTCAAGGTTGTATAATAATATGGTTAGGGAGACAAAACACACATATATAAAATGCTCATAGCAATGAAATACAACCCATGAAAAAGATAAGTCACTGGGAAAAGTTAAAAGCTATGAGTTCAGAAGAACGGGAAATCAGAGGGTCAAGAAATAAAGTTCATTTCAGCTGTTGCATTAAAAACCAATACACACCTGCATGCTAGATGCTTTTCTTACATTGTCTCCTTTAGGGAAATTCAAAGTGGATTTTGAACCAGCAGACTTTGGGTACAAAAGGAGGAATGGAAATCAGACGTCTGAAGGCAGGATGACAGAAGCATGGAGTGGCTAGCAGGAGCAAACTGAAGTTTGGAAATCAGGTGGATGGGAAATCAATCTGGGGGTGTACACAGAAATTTAAACACTCTCAACCCCCTCAGTATGGACAAAGTATTGTCCTCCCGAGACCCCTTCACCAGCTCATCAGCTTTGCAGGGTTTTTTGTTTCGTTTATTTGTTTTGTTTTTTTTTACTCAAGACTGCATTAATGCATTTATTTTTTATATTTTTAAATTTTAAAATAATAACACACAGAAAAGTTGCAAGTACAATATAAACATTTTCCCCCTGAAGATTTGATTTGATGCCCCATCACCCCTAAATAAACGAGTGTATGTTTACTACAAACAAGAACATTATCCTATAAACCACAATAAAGCCATTAAAATCAGGAAATTGAAGCTTTGCTGTTTAAAGAAACCTTTTTGAATTTCAAAAGCGTCTTACAGTGAGGACCAATTCCTTGTGGTTTGAGTCAGCACATAACTAGCAATTGTGATGTCAGAAGCACTTTTGAACCAAACTTTTGACTAAGTATGAACTGCTGTGCTTCACTGTGATGAACTCAGAAGTTTAGAGCCTGCGCTTAAACAAATATGTTACATGTACATATTCACATATAGATTCACTTGTTAGCCATAGCTTGCTTATGCCAAGCTCTCTTGGCTGGCTACATCAGCATGCGTATCATTTCTTCTTCCACTGCCTCTTCAGACTGCTATGGACAGATTTCTTCATTTCCTAGGCCAAAAGTCATATTGGTGAATAGAGTTGTTAAATCCAAAAAATTACTGTTATAACAACTTTAGCAAGGGTACAGAGTCTTCAGGTTGATTGTGACTATATTTACACCTTTCTTGAACATATCAAGATTCTAGTTCTTGATTTTAACATTTAATTCTGACATAAGTTAAGGAAAGCTCTTCGACCAATCTCCAGTTTAGGAGGTGATCCTATCTGTAAAAGAATTAACTTCTTTTTATGCACATTAGCTCAAAACTTAATCCATCTTAGGTTTCCCCTCTTGAGCAAGGATTTTCTTTTTCTAGGTGGTTCCAAAGCACTTGATAGAACTGATGTATGTATACCCACACCAAACTCACAACATGAACAGATTACACTCATTCCCAGTTCATAGTTTATCAAACACCATACCCCAATGGAAATAATTATATAGAAGGAAAGATACTTGTAACTTGTTTCTTCCAGCTCATTCCCCAAAAGACACAAAGTTATTAGGTTTTATTTCTTTAAAAGAAAGGGGGGGGGGAATCTCCCTTTCACACAGTACGTTTTTTTCTTAAAGCTGTGGGAAAATCTATTTGATATAAAAGAAACAAAAATGAGTTACACTGAGTAATGTCAGAAGTAAATCCCATAGAAAAAAAGCTTCCTGAGAAAAACCCAAAGATCTAACAGTCTGACATAATTTTTTGAAAAGGAGATAAACATGCAGGGCTTGAAGAGGCACCCTAGAGTTTGAATGTAATTATGTATTTGAACTTGAGGATAAAGTATTTGACATTGGTGAACATTCACTGAACACCTGTAAAGACAATTTTTTAAGAATTGCTTGCCACTCCTTAATAAACTTGAACTTTTCAATCATCCTGTCCTCCAATCCCTATATATTCACAATTTTTTCAACCTGGTTTTACTCTTCTCATTCAGACATCCTTTTTAACAGTGCCTTTTCTAACACTCAGAGATCACTTTCTCGCTTAACTTTCTGCTATATCACTGTCCTAGAAATACTATCATTCCTTTTCTCCCATCCAGCTTTCAGGTTGATAAGAATAGTAACAGAAAAAAAATAACAAAAAATTCATCTTATCAATGGGTCAAATTCACATGCTCTAACCTATCAGAAGAAGTTAAACATCTACTAGGCAATTCTTCTAGATATGTTTAATCAGCTCCTGTAATGCGTATTAAAAACCGTTCTCAGGTTTTGCAAGTTTTCAACTCGATTCTGCAGTCTTACTCTTCAAGGTGAAAAGAGATGCTAGTAAAGTGTCCACCAGTTTCTTTCCTTTTCACCTAAAAGTCTTATTTGATATCTCCTTCCTCTTTCCTGTCTCTGGAAGAATTGCCCAAATCACACTCAGCCTGTTCTCTCGACTCCAGTCCTTTCCACTTCTGAACTTACATCTTCAATTTTTATCTCTCTACTCACTGGCTCCTTCTCTGGCACTAAATATACACTCTCCTTTCCTAATGTTACCAAACCAGGCACATTTGTCAGACACACAGGAGGCCAAACACTGAGATGCAGAGGTTTGCAGCAGAGAAAGAGTTTGTTCCTGAGGCAGCCAAGCAAGGAGACCAGAGGACAAGTCTCAAATCTGCCTCCCCAAAGACAAGAGGCTTGGGATATTTATGGGACAGAGAAGCAGGGTGGTCTGAGGCATGGAGAAAGATGACTGGAGGCAAGGAAAAGATGAAGTAGTCAGTATTCTGAGCAGGCATATCTGAGTTACATGCTTCTTCGTGGGATGAATGTTCAGAAAATGGTGGCATTAGTATGATCTAAGGGTGGAGTTTTGACCCTCTGAAGTCAAAAGGTCATTCATTGGGCCCTTGTGCAAGCCCAGTTGAATGGTTGGTGGTCTCCATTGGTTTGAACTGGGCAAGACTAGCTCCAGGCTCCTGAAAAACTATTTAAGCAACTGTTACTATAGCGACCCATATATCAGAGGTGTTATCTATAAGGGGCGGTTAAAGGAGTCGTGTGATATATTGTCTAAGCTCTGTGAAGCTTAGAGGATATGCATTTTGCAAGAACAATTAAAGCAAACTTAGAGACTTCCGTGGTGGTCCAGTGGTTAAGACTCTGCACTTCCACCCACCCCCACCCCCCAAAAAGAGCAAGCTTAGTCAGTAAGAGCAGGTTGTAGGATATTATTTATTAAGCAAGTTACAGTTTAAGGATCTAACTGATGATTACCCTCAGTTTCACTAAGAAAGGGGATTATGCTTTTTACCTCCAGGTGTATTATCAAGCTTTTCTTTGTTTTTCTAACAAACCCACATTGGCCAGTCATTAGCTGTCTACTGCTCACTCACCAAATTTTCCCAGTCTCCTTCTCCTCCAACCTCCCAGCATTCTGTTGAGTTTTCCCTTAAAGAATCACCATTGACAATCTAAATGCAAGATCAAATCATGGCTTTTCACTTAGGACTTGTCTTACTCCTCAGCAACATTTCTTACCATTACCTACCTTTTGTCATTGCTGCTGTTACTTTTGTTCTAAAATCCCACTTCCTTTTGTCACATAACTTTGCATTTTCTGGATTCCCTTATGTCTCTCGAGATACTACTACCTACCCTTCTCTTGGTTTGTTATTACACACACCAAATACATGTGAGTTCTTAGAAAGGTCTGAGTTCAGAAATTTTAACTCCTAACTCCGTTTACCATCACTTTATGGATGGTGTTCAAATTTATATCTCTGGTTCCTAAATTTCCTGAGGTAGAGACTGAAATTTTAACAGCTGCTAGACATTTCCACATGGATTAACCTCAGTACCTAAAACATAAGGGGTTCAAAGTCAATAACCTCATTTTTTCTCAATTTCTCTATTGTTTATGTCACTTACTCATGTTATTATTTTTCCTCTTTAAATTTTTAAAGTTATCAGTGGTTTTCATTTTCTTTTCAACTCTCACACCCCACACCATCAGAGGACTCCAGCCAAACAGTCCTTCCTTTCCAATGTTGCAACATACAAGAATTTTAGTCACCATGTTTTAGTTAAATAATACCATTTCAAAACAACACAATTCAAATTACACTTACCATAATGTTTTAACCAAGTAATTGCAAAAAGTGAATTCTTTCATAGCTCTTCAGTCTAGAGGCAGACAGCAGAAGCAAGAAGAACTACAATCCTGCAGCCTGTGGAACAAAAACCACATTCACAGAAAGATAGACAAAATGAAAAAGCAGAGGACTATGTACCTGATGAAGGAACAAGATAAAACTCCATAAAAACAATTAAATGAAGTAGAGATAGGCAACCTTCCAGAAAAAGAATTCAGAATAGTGACAGTGAAGGTGATCCAGGGCCTTGGAAAAAGAATGGAGGTAAATATCACGAAAATGCAAGAAATGTTTAACAAAGACCTAGAAGAATTAAAGAACGAACAAACAGATATGAACAATACAATAATTGAAATGAAAAATACACTAGAAGGAATCAATAGCAGAATAACTGAGGCAGAAGAATGAATAAGTGACATGGAAGACAGAATGGTGGAATTCACTGCCACAGAACAGAATAAAGAAAAAAGAATGAAAAGTAATGAAGACAGCCTGAAACCTCTGGGACAACATTAAACACACCAACATTTGCATTATAGGGGCCACAGAAGGAGAAGAGAGAGAGAAAGGACCCAACAAAATATTTGAAGAGATATTAGTCGAAAACTTCCCTCACATGGGAAAGGAAATAGCCACCCAAGTCCAGGAAGCACAGAGTCCCAGGCAGGATAAACCCAAGGAGAAACATGCCGAGACACATAGTAATCACATTGACAGGAATTAAAGACAAAGAAAAATTATTAAAAGCAACATGGGAAAACAACAAATAACATACAAGGGAAATCCCATAAGGTTAACAGCTGACTTCTCAGCAGAAATTCTACAAGTCAGAAGGGAGTGGCATGATATACTTAAAGTGATGAAAGGGAAGAAACTACAACCAAGGTTACTGAACCCAGCAAGGATCTCATTCAGATTCAATGGAGAAATCAAGAGCTTTACAGACAAGCAAAAGCTAAGAGAATTCAGCACCACCAAACCATCTTTACAACAAATGCTAAAGGAACTTCTCTAAGTGGGAACCATAAGAGAAGAAAAGGACCTACAAAAACAATTAAGAAAATGGTAATAGGAACATACATATCGATAATTATCTTAAATGTGAATGGATTAAGTGCTCCAACCAAAAGTCACAGGCTCGCTAAATGGATACAAAAAACCCCCACATATATTATGCTGTCTACAAGAGACCATTTCAGACCTAAGGACACATACAGATTGAAAGTGAGGGGATGGAAAAAGATATTCCATGCAAATGGAAATCAGAAGAAACCTGGAGTAACAATACTCATATCAGATAAAATAGACTTTAAAATAAAGAATGTTACAAGAGACAAGGAAGGACACTACATAATGATCAAGGGATCAATCCAAGAAGAAGATATAACAATTATAAATATATATGCAACCAACATAGGAGCACCTCAATACATAAGGCAAATGCTAACAGCTATAAAGGAGGAAATCAACAGTAACATAAGAATAGTGGGAGACTTTAACACCTCACACCAACAGACAGATCATCCAGACAGAAAATTAATAAGAAAACACAAGCTTTAAATGACACAATAGACCAGATAGATTTAATTGATATTTATAGGACACTCCATCCAAAAACAGCAGATTACACTTCTTCTCAAGTGCACAGGGAACATTCTACAGGATAAATCACATCTTGGGTCACAAATGAAGCCTCGGTAAATTTAAGAAAATTGAAATCATATCAAGCATGTTTCCTGACCACAATGCTATGAGATTAGAAATCAATTACAGGGAAAGAAATGTAAAAAACACAAACACATGGAGGCTAAACAATATGTTACTAAATAACCAAGAGATCACTGAAGAAATCAGAGAGGAAATCAAAAAATACCTAGAGAGAAATGACAATGAAAACATGACAATCCAAAACCTACGGGATGCAGCAAAAGCAGCTCTAAGAAGGGAGTTTACAGGAATACAATCCTACTTCAAGAAACAAGAAAAATTTCAAATAAACAATCTAACGTTACACTTAAAGGAACTAGAGAAAGAAGAACAAACAAAACCCAAAGTTAGCAGAAGGAAAGAAATCATAAAGATCAGAGCAGAAATAAATGAAATAGAAACAATAGCAAAGATCAATAAAACTAAAAGCTGGTTCTTTGAGAAGATAAACAAAATTGATAAACATTTAGCCAGACTAATCAAGAAAAACAGGGAGAAGACTCAAATCAATAAAATTAGAAATGAAAAAGGAGAAGTTTCCATAGACACCTCAGAAATACAAAGCTTCCTAAGAGACTACTACAAGCAACTCTATGCCAATAAAATGGACAACCGGGAAAAAATGGACAAATTCTTAGAAAGGTATAACCTTCCAAGACTGAACCAGGAAGAAATAGAAAATATGAACAGACCAATCACAAGTATTGAAATTGAAACTGTGGTTAAAAATCCTCCAGTAAAACAAAACTCCGGGACCAGATGGCTTCACGGGTAAATTCTATCAAACATTTAGAGAAGTGCTAACACCCATCCTTCTCAAACTCTTCCAAAAAATTGCAGAGGAAGGAACACTCTCAAACTCATTCTATGAGGCCACCATCAACCTGATACCAAAACCAGACAAATATATCCCCCTAAAAGAAAATTACAGACCAATATCACTGATGAATATAGATGCAAAAAATCCTCAACAAAATACTAGCAAACAGAATCCAACAACATATTAAAAGGATCATACACCATGACCAAGTGGGATATATCCCAGGGATGCAAGGATTCTTCAATATATGCAAATCAATCAATGTGGTACACCATTTTAAAAACTGAAGAATAAAAAGCATATGATCATCTCAATAGATGCAGAAAAAGCTTTTGACAAAATTCAACACCGATTTTTGATAAAAACTCTCCAGAAAGTGGGCATAGAGGGAACCTACCTCAACATAATAAAGGCTATAAATGAAAAACTCACAACAAACATCATTCTCAATGGTGAAAAACTGAAAGCATTTCCTCTAAGATCAGGAACAAGACAAGAATGTCCACTCTCGCCACTATTTTTCAACATAGTTTTGGAAGTCATAGCCACAACAATCAGAGAAGACAAAGAAATAAAAGGAATACAAAACAGAAAAGAAGAAATAAAACTGTCATTCTTTGCAGATGACATGATACTATACATAGAAAATCCTAAATATGCCACCAGAAAACTACTAGGGTTAATCAATGAATTTGGTAAAGTTGCAGGATATAAAACTAATGCACAGAAATCTCTTGCATTCCTATACACTAATAGCAGAAGATCAGAAAGAGAAATTCAGGAGACAATCCCATTCACCACTGCAGCATAAAGAATAAAATACATAGGAATAAACCTATCTAAGGATGTAAAAGACCTGTACTCAAAAAAGTATAAGACACTGATGAAAGAAATCAAAGATGACACAAAATGATGGAGAGATATACCATGTTCTTGAAATGGAAGAATCAACATTGTGAAAATGACTATACTACTCAAAGCAATCTACAGATTCAATGCAATCCCTATCAATTTACCAATGGCAGTTTTTTAGAAATAGAACAAAAAATCTTAAAATTTGTATGGTGACACAAAAGACCCCGAATAGCCAAAGCAGTGTTGAGGGGAAAAAAATGGAGCTGGAGGAATCACGCTCCTTGCCTTCATACTATACTGCAAAGCTACAGTAATCAAGACAGTATAGTACTGGCACAAAAACAGAAAGATAGATCAATGGAACAGGATAGAAAGCCCAGAGATAAACACACGCACCTACTGTCAACTAATCTATAACAAAGGAGGCAAAGATATATAATGGAGAAAAGACAGTCTCTTCAATAAGTGGTGCTGGGAAAAACTGGACAGCTACATGTAAAATAATGAAATTAGAACACTCCCTAACACCATACACAAAAATAAACTCAAAATGGATTAGAGACCTAAATGTAAGACTGGACACTATAAAACTCTTAGAGGAAAAATAGGAAGAACACTCTTTGATATAAATCACAGCAAGATCTTTTTTGATGCACCTCCTAGAGTAATGGAAATAGTAATGGAAATAGAAACAAAAATAAAGAAATGGGACCTAATGAATATTAAAAGCTTTTGCACAGCAAACGAAACTATAAACAAGAAAAAGACAACCCTCAGAACAGGAAAAAATATTTGCAAACGAATCAACAAAGGATTAATCTCCAAAATATATAAACAGCTCATTCAGCTCAATATCAAAAAAAGAAACAACCCAATCAAAAAATGGGCAGAAGACCTAAATAGACATTTCTCTAAAGAAGATATACAGATGGCCAAGAGGCACAGGAAAAGCTGCTCAACATCACTAATTATTAGAGAAATGCAAAGCAAAGCTCCAGTGAGGTATCACCTCACACCAGTTAGAATGGGCATCATCAGAAAATCTACAAACAACAAATGCTGGAGAGGGTGTGGAGAAAGGGGAACCCTCCTGCATTGTTGGTGGGAATGCAAATTGATACAGCCACTATGGAGAACAGTATGGAGGTTCCTTAAAAAATGAAAAATAGAATTACCGTATGACCCAGCAATCCCACTACTGGGCATATACCCAGAGAAAACCATATTTCAAAAAGACACATGAACCCCAGTGTTCATTGCAGCAGTATTTACCATAACCAGGTCATGGAAGCAAGCTAAATGTCCATCAATAGATGAATGGATATAGAAGATGTGGTATATATATACAATGGAATATTAGTCAGCCATAAAAAGGCACAAAATTGGGTCATTTGTAGAGATGTGGATGGACCTAGAGATTGTCATACAGAGTGAAGTAAGTCAGAAAGAGAAAAACAAATATCATGTATTAATGCATATTTGTGGAATCTAGAAAAATGACATAGATGAACCGGTTTGCAAGGCAGCAATAGAGACACAGATGCAGAGAACAAACGTATGGACATGAAGGGGGGAAAGTGGGGCATGGGGGTGGTGGTGGTGGGATGAACTGGGAGATGGGGGTTGACATATATACACCAATATGTATAAAATAGATAACAAGAACCTGCTGTACAAAAAAAAAAAAGAAAAGAATAAAAAAATGCTGGCTGTGGGAATGTTGACAACTCCAACATGGAAGAAACTCTAGATATGGGGCTACATAGCCACTAGTTCACTGAAGATGGGCTTATTGACACAAATGAGGAAAGCAGTTGCCACAGCAAGGATACAGCTTTCCTAGAAGTGATGCTGGCAAAACTACATTAAAGGAATCCTCAAAGTAATTTCATGGAACTGAAAATCCAAACTATAGAATGTTGGAAGCCGATCTAAGCTCAGAAAGGAGTACAATTCACCAAGGCATATAAAAGATGTTTCCTCTGTATAGGAAGTTATATGACAAAAAGGCAAGCACTAATCAAGCTACTGTTGAAATGTTTTATACACAGAAACCAAACACATTAATTGTTTGCATTTCAAATGTCTTAAATTACTGTGTGCTAAATAAATGTTAGTCTTGCTATTGTTTAAATTTTCCTTTACATTTATAATCTACAGTAAGAGGGATTTTAATGCTTTGATAAACATTTTAAAGGTTGTAAAACAATTGTAATTTTCTTTTTGATTATTGAGATTCTTTTGTATGGTTCAGCTTTCACAGTGATTTTTATGATACCTCATCACTGTGCAAAACAAGGACTAGGTGTACTATCAATTCAGCTTCAGCATCTTCAATGTGTCCTCTGCTGTATTTTGGGTGTTCTTAATCAGGAACTTCCTTACTCTTTGCGCTACACGGGCCTCTCACTGTTGCGGCTTCTCCCGTTGCGGAGCACAGGCTCCGGACGCGCAGGCTCAGCGGCCATGGCTCAGGGGCCCAGCGCTCCGCGGCATGTGGGATCTTCCCGGACCAGGGCACGAACCCGTGTTCCCTGCATCGGCAGGCAGACTCACAACCACTGCGCCACCAGAGAAGCCCTCCTTACTCTTCTTAGATGAAGGATATCTGCAGATGGCAGAAGGGGAGTTTTCCCAGGAGCTTCTAGGCAGTCTCCTGAGAATTACCCACTTTGGTGCTGTAGGCAGCTCTGATAATCAAGAGCAGCTTTCAGCAGTATCTGGGCCCTATCCTCCTGAGAATCGCTGCCTTCGGTGCTGTAGAGAGCTAAGTTTATTAGCAGTGGCAAGTCTTATACTTTTGGGTCTGCTGAAAGTCAGAAGTAAGCTTCTTCACCTTTACTTTACCTCTTGCATGTCCCTAATAATAAATCACTTTGTAATATTTGTAGTGATGTCTGTCTTCCTATCTGCCCCTGATTAATACAATATTTCGCACCAGAAGAATTTCCGAGGTAAGAGCCATCTAAAGATGAGTCTTTATATTGGTTATCTCACCTAGTGAGATGTGAAGACAGTAGTGAGTTTATTAGTGGTAAATGAGATGGTAGTCCATAAGACAAGGTGAAAAAGTGTATAGGTCAGGATGCAACCCGGAAGAAGAGAGGCCATTATGAGTATTTAAAACACAGGGACTTAAAAGCAGGAATTTGGTTACACTGTTTATGAAAAAGGCTAGAATGCATTTGGGGGCGGTTGATACATCTTTTTACCTGTGTAGTTCTACTGAAACTACTCTGGCTTCAGGCCAATCCCATCTCTGGAGTAGCAATTTCATTCAGCTTTACAACTGATCTCCCAGCTACTGACATTTATCCCCTACAAAGTACATTTTAGAGCACCTTTCTGAGTTACAGCTCTTATGGGCACCATAACATAATGGGGGAAATTGGCTAATGTCCTATAGACTCATGGTCAAGTCCTAACCTGCAGTGAGATCATGGGCAAAAGGCTCCTGAGTCAAAATTTTCCGGCAAATACAATGAAGGGATTGGGGGTAAATGGTAGATTTCACATCTTGTTAGCCTTAGAACATTTTGTTCAAAGAAGTGCTATGTGGACTTAGATAAAAGTAGAGTTGCTCTGAATGAGGAATTGTGGTGCTGTGTAGACTTACCCAGTCAGCAGCCCCGAATGCTTTGCCCCAGCCCCCTACTCACCAAGTAGTTCTCATGGGGATTCCCCAAATAGCAAATTATGAAAATCATTAGAGGAGTGGATTTTGAGGTCCATTCAGCTCTAAATATTATTTTTCTCCTACTTTGTAAATAATCCTTAATGACTGTATAATCAGTAAAATCCAGCCTTCTTAGTTTAGATATTGAAGGTCATTTATAAACTGGTTCTAACATCATTCCACCATCAAATCTCTTTTCCTTCACAGAGTCTGACTCTGAACTACTAATTCATGTTGAATGAATTAATAGGTGTTCAGAGAGCATTCAGTGTAATTTCTTAATTCTAATATAACAATATGCCTTCTTTCTATATATATATGACCTAATTCACCTACTTATTTTAACCTTACACATGCAAAGCCTAATTCTTTTTTTTTTTTTTTTTTTTTTTTTTTTTTTTTTGCGGTACGCGGGCCTCTCACTGTTGTGGCCTCTCCCGTTGCGGAGCACAGGCTCCAGACGCGCAGGCTCAGTGGCCATGGCTCACGGGCCCAGCCGCTCCGCAGCATGTGGGATCTTCCCGGACCGGGGCATGAACCCGTGTCCCCTGCATCGGCCCTCTCAACCACTGCGCCACCAGGGAAGCCCTAATTCTTGATTTTTTTAATCAGTTAGATCGTTTAGTTTCATTGGTAAGTAAATCATTTAGGATTGGATTTGCTGCATTAACAGAAAATCCTAAACATTTTAGTACATTTATAAGGGCTTTTTTTTTTTTTTTACATAAAATAAATCCACAGTAAAGGCAGGCCACTGTTGTATGATTGATCCATAATCACTGGAAATCTAGCATCTTCTATCTTTCCTATCTGCCATCGAGCATATTAAAATTTCTCATGACCTAACATGAAGGCAGACCTCCAGCCATTTTATCTGCATACCAACCAGCTGAAGGAAAAGGTAAAGGCTATTGTTAGTAAATGCCCTAGTTTTCTATTTTACCTTTTAAGGAGTCTTCCTGGAAGTTCTACCTAACTTCTTTCTTTGCTCGGAATTTAGTCACGTGGATGGAAAAAGGATGTCTTTTGGCACCTGAATAATTGTTCTATTATTGTAGAAGACAGAAAAATGGACATTGGATAGGAAACTTGTACACTCTGCCATGACAGCAAATCTATTCGCTCCTTTGAGACTAACAGCATACTAAATTGTGAAATTCTATTACTTATTTATCTTTACATTCCTAGAACCTGGCACAGTATCTCAATACATGAATTAATAATAATGAATGAATAACAACCTTATCTTACTTTAAACTGGCATTTGGCTAGCCTTCCAGAATGTCAAGAAGGGGCCTACATCATACTTGTTCTAGGAATGTGAGAAGTACTAGAAATAACTGGCCAGTGAGGAGAGAAATGATTTGTATTTGGGAATTCTTCAAAAGAAACTATGTGAATATTACTGACTTTGTTTCTGTAACTGCCTGTCAATAAATATACATATCTCTCTATATATTTAACCCAATTTAGTTCTTAGTTTTGTCCAATATTTAGTTTATCTTAAATTTTTATATTACCTTCAGATTTCTAATATAACAAATCTTTAATATCTATTTATAAAGGAATAGAAATATGATAAAAGATGTAAGAATTTATTGTTTTGTCATACAAAACAAAAAAATCATTTTTTTCATATATACTTTAAGATGTTTCACATATTATAATGCGATTTAACATCCTGCTGTCACAATATTGGGAAGAAATCTTCATGACTCTAGATAATCCAAGTTTTAGGCTAATGAAATATCAAGGGAAGCTCCTGTACTTCTCATTAGATCTAAGTAGTTCCTCAGCAACTAGTCACAATATGGAAACACAAAGCTACAGACTATGCCATCATGACAACCAAAGCTGTATTTTTAAATTTTGCCTATCTCTCTATCTATCTACCTATCTATCTATCTTCTATCCTATCATTCATATACCTACTTCCTTACTCCAAAAATGATTTAGATGCATTACAAATATATACTACAATAAGAGATATAAAAACAAAACTTAAAAGTAAGAATAATGAGAGCAAAGGAAGATTGGGGTAACAACAACAAAAAGCAGATCAACCCAGAAATTAGGTAATTAAATGAAATGCATAACATGAAATTATACTCATTTTATAGAAGTTGGACTTCAATCTGGTTCTAAGATTTCTTATAACCTTGGGAAACTCAGGCCAGAGAACTTTGAGATCAGTATTTGGGGATCCAGTTAAACAGCTATCAGGAGAATTCTGAACCTAGGGAAATTAGATTGTCCACTGACAATTAAATTATGAGATTAAGAAGTGGTTTTAATGCAAATATTGACTCCTAGATCAGCTGACCTTGAAGGAAAGTGAACTGAACACACACACACACACACACATACACACACACACAGAGAGAATAGTTTGAAAGAAGAGTTATTGGTCATGGAAGCATAGAAAAAGAAGAGCAAGTTATCTTCAAGTTAGTGTATCATAACTATGTTTAAGCAAACATAGTGGGTTTTTTTTCCCAAAATGTTTATCGATGTTCCTTGTGGATGAGAACTGAGTTAAACAATGTTAAATAAGTTCTGGAAACACTGGTTAAATGTTAGACCAGTTTCCTTACTATAGGAATTCCCAGGGTCTTTAATATTTAATTTGCATTATGAGTCCGTAAGGGGGAATAAAGCATATAAGATTTCCCAAACTCAGTTGACAATTATGACAGATGCTATGCTATATTTTTATTGCACTGTTTCCCCTTCCTGCAAAAAGAAAGATCTAGCCTCCCCTGCAGTTAGGTCAGAAGAGTGTGACTGAATTCTGGCTAAGAAGGTGAAACAGGAAGGGTGTAAGCCAGCTCCATCCTGGATGTACTCTTGTAATTCTACAGTTTTCTCTTCCATTGTGACTTTGGAGGTCACATATTCCAGATGGCATAACTGCAAGATGGAGAGGGGTCACCTAGTGCAGAGGGGTCTGCACTGAAATGAGATATGAAAGGAAAATACTCTAGTTTTGTCCAGTTGTTAAGATTTTAGGACTTACCTGTAATTTCAGCCTCACTTTGCATAGCCTGAGGATTGTAGGCAAGCTCCTAATTTTTGGAGAATATTTACAAATATAATTTCTTAACATGAAATGTTGTACCAAGGTAAATGGCTGAAAAATATATGCCTGAGTATCTGAATGAATTATTTTGCCTATGGGATGGATTACTAGTAAGTCAAACGTGGAACAAGTTTTACGAAAAAACCCCAAGTCTTGGTTTCCAAATGTTTTATTTGCTCACTTGCAGGCCACTACTCAAATAATTAAGTATAGTATCTCAGTAATCCAACACAGATCAACAAGACATACGTTTTAGACATTTGCTTTCATGTAGTCATGATTTTAGAGCTTTGCTTTGTCTGTTGGTCAGGGAAGGAGACGGGGAAAGGATGGTTGGTTATCATTATTTCAGCCACTTTAGAAAATTGCTTTCAAGCTCTTAGCCTGCAAAGTTCAGTCTCCTTTCAGTTTTGGTTTGTCTCCCTGGAACACTGGGTGTGATTTGTTGTAACACTACATTTCCTCTGTAAAGGAGATTTGTCTGTTCAGGCATCTCCTTTGACACAACTAAAAAAATATATTAACTAAACTCTACATTTTATTTGAATTTCACCAGTTTTTCCCTAATGTTTCTTTTCTGTTCCAGAAGCCATCTTGGACACCACATCCCATTTAGTTGTCATGCCTCTTTAGCCAGCTCTGGGCTTTGACAGATTCTTAGACATATCTTGTCTGGCATTTCCTTGTCTGGGTATGTGTCTCTATGATGGTTACTCTTGTCAACTTGGCTAGATTATAGTACCCCGTTATATAATGACAAGCTAACTTAAGTGTTACAGTGAAGGTATTTTGTAGATATGGCGGTTAACATCTACAGATGGTCCCAGTTTTAGGATGCTTCGACTTAACGACTTTTTGACTTACAATGGAATGAAAGCAATACACATTCAGCAGAAACTGTACTTTGAATTTGATCCTTTCCTGGGCTAGTGATAAGTGGTAAGATACACTGTTGGGATGCTGGGCAGCAGCAGCAAGCTCCGTGCCCAGTCTGACATGATCATGAGGGCAAACCACTGACATACTTAGCACCATTCTATCTTTCACTTTCAGTACAGCATTCCATAAATTACATGAGATAGTCAACACCTGATTATAAAATAGGCTTGGTGTTAGATGATTTTGCCCAACTGTAGGCAAATAGTAAGTGTTCTGAGCACCTTTAAGGTAGGCTGGGCAAACTGAACTGTGATGTTCAGTTTGTTAGATGTATTAAACACATTTTGACTTGCAATCTTTTTAACTTAAGATGGTTTTATTGGGCTGTAACTCCATTGTAAGTAGAGGAAGACCCTTATGATGACTTGATTTTACAGATTACTCTTGATAATGTGGGTGGGACCTCACCCAATCAGTTGAAGGCCTTAGGAGCAAAAAACTGAGGTTTTCCAGAGAAGGAATTTTGCCTCAAGATGGCCATATAAGCTCTTATCTGAGTTTCAAGTTTTGCTAGCCTGACCTACAGATTTTGGACTTGCCAGTCCCCATAATTATGTGAGCCAATTCCTTAAAGTAAATCTCTTTATATTTGCCTTATATATATTATATAAAGAGATATGCACACATATATAAAATCTTATACACACATACAAAATCCTATATGTGTAATCTCTTGATATATGATCTCCATATTGTATGTATGTACACAATGTATATGTATACACACATGTATATGTATTATATATACAACCCTTCATTTGTGTGTGTGTGTGTGTGTGTGTGTGTGTGTGTGTGTGTGTGTGTATGTGTGATATTTTTCTCATGGTTAGACTAGAATTATAGTTTTGGGGGATTGTATTTTTGCCATTCTCATCACTCTCATCACATCATTTCGAGAGTATATGTTATCAACGTGTCTTACTGATGATGCTAACCATGACAACCTGGCTGAGGTAGTTTTCCAGATTTTTCCACTGCAAAGTCATTATTCTCTTTTACCTACTCTGCTCTTTAGAAGGTGGTCACTAAGTGCAGCCCACACTCACAGAGGGAGTTGGGGGTAAGGAGAGTTAAGCTCTACCTTCTTAAGGGGGAGTGTCTGTGAAAATCTTCATCATTCTCCTGTACGGGAGATTTATCTCTTCTCCCCATTTATTTATTTACTCGATCATTTATATCAGAATGAATTCATAGGTATTTATTTTATACGTTACACAATAACACAATATTTATTTTATTGCTCAAATTATTTCAGGTATGACCATTGTGTGCCTTTCAATTAATCCCTGTTTCCCTTTGACACATTCCATTCTTTTGATTTGGGGGCATCTCCCTACTTTCTGGCACTATAAGAAGCCCCAGGCTTATCTTGTATATTCCCTACCCAGTCCTAAAATCAGCTATTTCTCCAAGGAATCCTGGTTCATTCTTTTAGAAAATAACACTAGAAACAAGGACCTGGAAGCTGGGTTCAAGCTCTTTTAAATTTTTGTTTCTATGCAACACATGACAAAAACTTGAATACTATCTGGAACTTGAATACTATCTTGCCACAGAGTGTGGGGCATTACATGCCCTAGTTTGGCTTCAAATGCCATCCACTTCCCCCAGTGAAGACATGCAAATCCAACTAAAGACAAACAAGAGAATTCCCTGGTGGTCCAGTGGTTAGGACTCTGTACTTCCACTGTGGGGGGCCTGGGTTTGATCCTAGGTTGGGGAACTAAGATCCCACAAGCCATGAGGCCAAAAAAAAGACAAACAAACAATACAAATGAGGGCATCAAATTTTTACCCTTGATCCAGAGATCATCAGTGATCCATGATGGAAGACAGCAGAGTGAGTTGGATGGGCATGAGCCTGGACCCAAACAAGGATAATAATCATCATTTTTCAGAGTTCAGGAGACTCAGTGATAATGTGCATTAAGTGTCAGCACAGGGCATAGTAACAAGAAAGCACTCAACACATGGTAGCCAATGCAGTATGTCTTTAAAAAAAAAAAAAAAAATATATATATATATATATATAGAGAGAGAGAGAGAGAGAGAGAGAGATTGACATATAGATATGTATATCTGCTTGTAATTAGTAGAATTAGGCATACTACTGCTGTTTCTATATAGCTGAGTGATGCTCACTTATCATAAGAAAGATTAAAGGGGATAGGGAGTGACTCTGTGTGTATGTGTTGGAGGAGGGATCTCTGTATCATATGATTGGTTTTAATCAATAGTTGACAACATGGCTAGAGGCATCTGTGAAATGAAATTACATGCAGTGTTTTTCATTATTTATATTACTGGAGTGAATGGAAGGTGACACTACAAACTCAGTTAAAAAGAATCCTTAGTGGATATAAATAAAGAAGCAATAAAACTATTTCATTTCCACCCTCCTCTCTTTCTAGAGGAAAAATAAAAGACTTATAGCCAAATAGGCTGAGGTGAGAAATTCCCTAAAAGGATTAAGACACATATATTGCATTTTATTGCAAGACCTGCAAACTCCTTCGAATCCAAATGAAATCACTCTTGTTCAGATTGATGCTCTTAATATGGCCATATAAATTTTGGAATCAGTGAACTTTGTCAGTTTTCATCTTACTTACAAATTATATGTATATCTGTGTGTATTCACACACCCATGCATATACTATAAATACATGTATGTCAGAAGGGTTTTATTCATACATTTACAGCTGTTTCCCATATTAACTTAGACAAGTATGCACAAATAATTTGAACACTTACCTCGTTGAATTTATATCCTTGTGCAGCAAAGTAATTTGGCATGATAGCTATTTTGTTAGTTTTCTGCTTTCCATTGTCTCTTTGTAAGTACCAGACAACTGTGGAAATTACAGATTGGTGGCTGATAACTTTCTGCTTTCTTCAAGAAATTACTTTTGTGCAAATATTTACTTAATAAAGATGTGTGTTTCTAATGACAGTACAGACTTTCAATCCAAAAAATGATGGGCCAAACTGTTTCTAAACTATGAGCTCTCTTTTGCAGTTCTTAAGTTTCCTCTGCATTTATTCCTCCTGCCAGCAGTGTATACTGGGCTGTGAGCAGAAGGGGAAGAAGGGGGCTTCCCTGGTGGCACAGTGGTTGAGAATCTGCCTGCTAATGCAGGGGACACGGGTTCGAGCCCTGGTCTTGGAGGATCCCACATGCCACGGAGCAACTAGGCCCATGAGCCACAACTACTGAAGCCTGCGCATCTGGAGCTTGTGCTCCGCAACAAGAGAGGCCATGATAGTGAGAGGCCCACACACCGCGATGAAGAGTGGCTCCTGCTTACTACAACTAGAGAAAGCCCTTGCACAGAAATGAAGACCCAACACAGCAAAAATAAATAAATTAATTAATAAACTCCTACCCCCAACATCTTAAAAAAAAAAAAAAGTAGGAAGAAGGAAAGAGAGACCCTCAACACCTGGTTGCTGTGTCTCCCTGGAGGGCACCTGTGGCTATTTCACTTTGTGTACGGTTTACCCTGATCTACTGGTTACCATTAAGAGGTTGCTAACTTTTCTTCATAAGGCTGGGTTACTTAAGAGCAGAGTCTGAGAGTAGCTGGGACAGTCCACTGACTGCATGAGAAGGAATTCACTGGGACTTTCTAGTGCCTTCAGAGCAGAAGCTAAAATTAAAAAATAAAAGCAGTGGTGGAGTAGGTCTGACGTTTCGGGCATCTGCAGTGGTGGTGGAAATGCAAAATCCCCTTCTCTGTAAAGCAGCCCACACCCCCTGCCTGGGACAGTACTGATAACAGTGCAGAAGCCTCGAAGGACAGACAAGTGGCAGGTGATGGGGACAGTGTGTTCCTGACAACAAACTTGGAAAATGTCTACAAATGCTGACTCACCATCCATGTAGCTATCGATCAAACAACAGCCATTTATAAAACCAATGACGATGCTCTTTTTTACTAATTGTCTCAAAACCATGGAAAAGTCACTGAGTGCTTTCTAAAATGAGGCACTGGGAATTAAGAGCTATAACTTGAACTCAGGTCTTCTAACCATTATATCACACACTTCCTTTAAAGCTCAGTGCAGGTTTCTAAGTGAAACAGTCTATGCAACAGTCTTATATGAGGGTCAAAGACCTCTCTCTGGTACAGCAGAAATGACAAAAAACCCTGTAAGTAATAAGTAAACTTGTGAATGACACGCCCTTTGGTATAAGCAGATCTATCACAAAATCCCTTTTTTTCATGTAAATAAACATCACATTCTCTGCACAGTTTTTGCCAAGAGTTAAAATCCAGATGTAATATTTTAAATTATGGAGACAAAAATACTTATAACTACTGTATCTTAATTCCTCATACTACCAATTAAGAAATTCTGCCCTAAATTATGAATGTTTCTCTGCAATTCTCTACAAATCACCACTAATAAGATAATAGAGCAGAAAAATTAGTAGGGAGTTCGTATGATTTTTCTCCCCCTGAAGGCTGGCTTTAGTGGGAAAATTTGTCTACATTTCAAGCCTCACGCATTGTGAATGATAAATGAACTCTATTGCGTAAAGGACATGACATTGCTGTGCCTTAGATTTCTATTTTCTTTCATCAGAATATTCTACCTAGCAAAGTTCATAGCTCAGTGCTTGTCTCCCTATAAGGAATGTGTAGATTAATGAAACCCCACCACTGTAAAGAACTGTAGTTAAGGGCATGATTCAAAACAGGCAAAAAGAAATAATATGAGAGGTGTAAGGCCAGGCAGAAAACTGCTTCCCTGTTTTGCTTTCTATCAGGTATGTCTGCTCTGGTTCATTCTAAACAGGAAGAGCAATAGCAAACCTATTTTATGATGCTTTCATCACCTGATTCAATGGCTGCAGGACCAGAGACAGTGAAAAGATATTTGCCCTGAAGCTGCAAGCAGAACACTAGAGGAAAACACATTACCCTTCATCGTTTCCCCCAGATCTATCTGCTCTCTCTCCTGTATTATTTGAAGAATAGGCTCCTTATCCAGACAGCCTCCTGTATGAGCCCGCATAGCAACGGCTATAACCCTGATGGGTGACAAATGTTGAGTTGATATTGCTAAGGGGAGTGTGGAGTCAAGAGGAAAAAATACATGCATTCTTTTACAGTTGCTACCATAAAAGTCAGTTTATTGTCACTGGTTATTTTTTGATCTTGAGGAACATGGTGGCTAAATCCCTCATTTTATGTTAGAGATGAATACATCAGCTAAGAGCAGGGCAAAGTGAGAAACATCAAAGGTACAGAAAAGAAAATATGAAAGGAGGTGACCCTCAGAGTTCAAGTGCTATAAAGTGAGAGACATTCCAGGAAAAATGTTTACAGTGCAAGTTTTGATTATTAAAAACTATGGTATTTTCTGAGTAAGCTAATATTAAACTAAAACATCAAGCATCATTAGCATGAGGGGTAAATTCTCTTTTGGATAATAGAGCAATTACTAATATTTGCTAATATTAAAAAATGATGGGAAGATATCTGTACTCATCCGTGTTTTCTAGAACATAAAAAATTAAAACAGTAAAAATATTTATCCTAAAAAAGCCAACAAAGATAGATCACTCTCATTTTTGATGTTGGTAATCAACACAGCAGAGGAAAAAGCCATTATTATAAGGCAGACAGAGTAAAATTTTGCATCTCTCTGTTGTGATTATTGAAAATGTTTAACCAGTAAAAAGAAAAAACTTCCCACTGGACTACATGATGATGAGAATGTTACTGAATCAAAAATGAAGATGTAAAGTGAAATATAGCACAAATATTAAACTGTTCTATAAAGGCTGTTTGATACAACAGGGAAGAAAAATCCAACTATTACATTCTACTTGGACTCGATATTTTATTTCTTTGCATGTATTTTTATGTTTCACACCTAAAACATCTGTTTATTGTTCTTGTGGCAGGGGAACACTTGACAAAGGCAATTAACTTACATTACATTGTTAAATTCGAACTTTACACTGTGAAATCTAAAGACCATAATAGTAAGGTCAATCAACATAATGAAAATATAGCATATAACTACTCTGGTCTTTTTACTTTCCACAGAGGTTGAAGTCAAAAAAACAAACAAACAAAAAAATGAGTTCTAGGTGTGAAGTAATCTGTCATTTTTTAAAGAGTCATGATAGAAAATTAGCATATCTCTTTAAACATAAGAAATGCAAAGGTAAGAAATTATAAACTAGAACACAAAACATCATGGTTGTACGTCATGTTATTATCAATAACAGGCACAGTACACAAATCATGGCAGTGCTAAAACGTTAATAACACATCTGTAAGGGCAAAAGCATTACAGAAGGCTTTCAGTAGTCTTTCCTAATGTGTGTCATCATCATCTGGCATCACTGTCAGGAAATCAAACTATTACTGTACTTTTGAAATTAAGGCAAATAACATGTGTCAGACCTAGATGCAAGGCTTTACTCAGGTTATAAGAAAGATGGTTAATATGCAGGCTTAGCTATAAAAGGAAGTCTCTTTTGCTAATCTCTTCCATTACTGAAGCAGTTTTTAATAGACTTTCATGTACTCCTTATTAGTCATGATAATCAAGCTAAAAACAAACAAAAAAAGAAGCAGTCAGTATTAATGTAAAGGAAAATATTAAATCTTTTAAAAAGTGACAGATACTTTATGCCTCATAAGTGCATCATAATTTCTCAGTTATGAATGAATTACCTGTGGCCTGCTATTTAATAAACCAAGGGGTAATTTCATGATGGAGTATCCCATGGAGTTGAGATAGTTAATTCAGCTTCTAAAAGCGTTGAGGTTTAGAGCTCAAAAGTAGCTTAGATATCTGAGTTATTTAGTATAATTTCAACTTACCAAATAGTACCTAAAGAAAAAAATAGTATTAATCCCCACGCCTAGTCCATCGTGCAATGTGCACATATGTGGGGAAGGTCTCAGAGTTGAGAGAGGCATTTTAATATTCACTTTAAATCAATCCCCATAACATCACAGCAAAATAATCATTATCAAAGGCAATTTTGCAATTTTTTTTTATTGACTAAAAGTAAAAGATAGTTTCTGAAATGTTACAATTACCAAGAAATGAAGATATTAGCATCTACCAAGATACTAAGTGAACAAGAGATCACAAGATAAAACTTATGCAAAAAAAGGCATGGATGAGTTCACAGGCAACAACTTTTATCTTTGACACAATTCTTAGTTTTATATTATTATTATATACTTATTACAGTATTTCTAAACACAATTTGAAAAAGGAGAGTAACAATCTTGGTATTTTGTAATTTAGATCAAGAGATACCAGAACAAATAAAGTCACCAGATAGCGCCTTAAAAAAGATGCTGTATACATTCAACAGAAATAATCAAACATGGCACATGATTCAAATCTGAACTTAAAAGGACTAAATAACTGGCTTGTAAGGCAAAATTGTTTGAAGACATGATATATCACACTTCATTTGAGGATCCTAGCTGTTCAGATGGCTGGAAAATATAGTCTAGGATCTCCAAAATTCCAACAAATATGTTCCCCTCTCCTCCTTAAAGAAAAGTTTGACATTCATTTTCATAAACCAGTATTGAATTTCAGACATCTGACATTTAGGCTAGACAAATATATTTTGAAAAGCTTACACATTACAAGCTCTGGGACAACAAGCGTGGGAAAACAAAGTGCACATCTTTCTTTGCTGGAGCTGAAATCAGATCTCTTCAGTTGGGCAGGTCCACATTCTGAAGGACGAGGGCCACTCGGTTTGGAATGTACACCTAAGACAACACAATAGAGTCAGTGCATTTGAAAGAAAAACTGGGAGTGATGTCATCATGTCAGAGTGACTGAGGCATGATGCAGTTTCACATTTGCCTAAATTACAGTTACCTTTACAATTCTACTGGCTCTGAGGAGACTCAAATCCCACAGTTCCAACAGTTCTGGCATCAATGTAAGACTCCTTTAAAACACAGTTCCAACAGTTCTGGCATCAATGTAAGACGCCTTTAAAACAGTCACCGCTAGAGGGCTCCATACGCTTTACAAAAACCAATGCTCCTCAGACACTAGGGACAGAAATAGCCCTCGCTGCTCCTTTTAGGCGCTATCAGGTGGTGAAGGAAGGCTGCCCTCCAGTTCACAATGTTATTCTATTCAGGGGAATAAAAGTAACATACAAAAGATTGCTCACATCAAGTCACTTTTATTATCGTTCTGGTTTGTGTTTTCTCCTGTTATTTTAAGAACAAAACCTTAATGGTAACAGTAAAAGGTATCCTAAGTGTATTTTAGGCCCCGATCCAATTTAAATCAATCAAGAAGCTTGCCACTGCACCGAAAATACAATCCACATTCTTTGCCTGCCCCGCGGAGTCCTGACTCAGCTCCTTCTTGAAAATGTACAGCTCCCATCTCAGATCTGCTCTTCACTTACCCCTTCTCCCCTCACCAGGCTCTGGCCACAGGGCCCTTTCTGTTCCTTGAACACTCCACATCCTTCCCTTCCTCTTGGTCTTGGCCCCTGCCTGCCCCTCTGTTCAGAACACTCTTTACCTGGCTAGTTCCCTATCTCTTAGATCTTGAAAAATCCCAGTTCCACGGAGACGTATTCCTTGATAACTCTATATCTGATGGTATCTCCATGCCATTTCCTATCACAGCATCATTTTTGTTTTTTTCTGAACACTTAACAATTTGTAATTCTTTTTCAAGTTTATGATCAGTCCTTCCCACTAGACCATGAGGTTTACCAGGGTATAGGCCATATATCTTCATATTTCTAACTTTTAGTAGGTGCCAATGGACAAAGTAGGTGCCAATGATGACTAAATAAAAGAATGAATGATGGAGTAAGTAATAGAGGGATCAATATGTGCATATTTCACAAGATATTCTTTAATACACTTAAATCTAAAATAATTTTCATAAAGCTGAGAACTGATTTGAACTGCTTGATGCTTATCTATGTGCTGTTTTACACATATTTAATTACACATATTTAATTACTATTAACAAAGCAAACAGTAAAAATAATATTACAGATTGCTGTCTTCATTGTGACAGTATCTCTCCATTTCTGACTTTGTGAATATTTTACTATTTTCAGTCACTTTAACTGAAAGCTTGACTGATGGTTAAAAAAAATAAAAGAAAAAGGCTTTTATAGTTTAGAACTGGAATGAAAAATGCAAAGCAAACAGGGCTTTAGGGAAAAAAAATTAAAGAACAGAACAGCTGATTTTCATTGACTGAGACCACTGTATGTCCAATGCATGTCAACTCTGCAAATGAACACAATGTTTTCCCTTGAGGTTTCTGTGATAAAGACCTCTTACAACTGTTTAAAAAAAATAAGATACACCAATACAGCTGGTTAGCTTTGAACATTAAAGATTAAAGCAGTTTTTAAATGATGGAATTTTGAGAAATTTATATTATGAATGTAACAACTAGGGAACAGTTTTTCTAATTTTGAATCAAAAGTAACAGTGATTTAGGAAAAGAACATGGTCACCTGAGAAAAATTTCACAAATGCTAACAGTTTACTGGATTACTCAATGTCTCACAGTCTGATTTGCAATCCAGTACTTCCAAAAGATAATATTACATCCTTGCAGTTGTTAAGTGTGGGGAACCCACGTATTTCAATGCCATAATCAGTTTCCCTACAATTTACACAGTTTTTAATGTCATATAAAACCACATCATGATTTGATTGCTAATATAATCTCTTCCATTCAATAGTTTCTTTGACTGTGATAGGTAAGATGTTATAAGATTGGTTCAACAAAAGGAAGCTGGAGGTACTCATGAACAAAGCAGGACTATTACCAATGGTCCCGACAAATCCAGTCCAAAGGATGCCCTATTTCCACAATGACACTACAGACTAAAGCAACAACAGACCAAAGCAAAAGAGGAGAAATAAAAGAAATCAACAATCAGATTCAATCATTTCTCTCTCCAGGTCTTCTCAAAACAGGCATGAATCAAGAGACAGTTGTCCTGCCCTTCTAAAGGAATTTGCTATGTATTTATTCTAGCTGTTTAGTTTGGGGAATCATAGTAACTAGGTGTAACTAATCAGTGGGACAGCAGGTTATAATCAGAATGGTTCTGATTTGTTCTGTCAGGGCCATTCTAAAACTGAAGACCAATCTAAATTTCTCAGCAGCACCAGAAACTGGAGAAAAGAATTTCAGTTCCCTTTACCTTAAAAACATGTCTCTGATATTATTTGGTCCTATATGCAGATAAAAATATTCTGATTAGCCCAAGTCTCCTAAGAAGCAATAAAACACACAAGTCAGGCCTAGGACAAAAAATGATAGGTCCGTGCTCAGTGTGGCACAGTGATATAGCAGGACACATCACCTCAATCTCTTACTGGATCTTATGCACTTTTGATATTTACTCTGATTCATAACCTCACACCGATTTCATTAATGAAATATGAATAACTATATGTTGATAATTTAGAAGCAGTCTTACTCTCTGGTATTCTAGCTAGCCCAAATTTAAGTGTAAAACAAACTGGATGACATGAGAACTTCAAGGTTTGCAGTAAATGCATTGAGTTTCCTATTTTGTCATTTAATGGTTAAAAAAATCCTCCAAGAATTCTCTCTCAATGATGCTGGCCATTTTATGTAAGGACCTTTATGGTGCCAATTCCAGCCACACTTAGAGACCTCTTAATACTATCTGCTCAAAAACCATCAGTTGATAATTGTACAATATCATTAATGGGAGTATTGTGTAATTATATTTTTTCACTGCATTGTTAATTACCAGAATGTGTTCATGTTGCTTTAGAGCCCCTGCAGTATAAACGACATGAAAGAATTTCCCCAAGCAACGGATTTTTCTTAACTATGGCTATTTATGGATTTTGGACTTTTCTTCTTTACTAGGGTTCTGAGTATATAAATCAGTGTTCTTAGTAGTTAGGAAACGACTACAAATTATACTAAAGGACTTAAGATAATTAGAGCTAATCCTTATGATGAGACAATTACAGACATGAACAATTTGGGGACTCTATAATTTAGTGCTAATATTGGCTCTGTAAATCTCAACTTACAATTTTAATTCTATAAATAGTTTTGATTCATACGGCAAAAGAAATATGAACATATTTTAAGTAGATTTAAACATAAATGCTTATATTTAAATACGAACAACTCATATTTAAGTATATGTATATAGAAACCATTTAGTACACACATCACAAATAAAATATGCTGATAAACATGTTCACTAGGCTCACTTACTAACCATTAGGCCGTAAACATTTTGTAGCTAGAATCACATGAAGAACATGTGAGACAGCGTAATGTAGAGCCATGAATTTCATTGTTTCTAGCTATTTTTATAGTCCATTCTTCACAAGGAATCAGAATGTCACATTATAATCCAGTTCATTTATTAAGAGAGTCAAAATGCATGCTAATCTATCCAGTTATTTTGACTACCTTAATGACTTAATCACTATGCAAACCATTAGTATGGCTCAAAAAATAACTGACCACACAATAATCTACTATATTATGTCATCCAGGCAAAGTATTATGTTCTTCTAGGGTCAAAATTGAGTTACACAATTTAATTACACAAATTGATTACATAATTTTTGCAAACAGTATGGCAAAAATTTGAAAACAGAAAATTTGAAAATAACTTTAAATAAAAAATACTTAGGGCTTCCCTGGTGGCGCAGTGGTTGAGAGTCCCCCTGCCGACAGAGGGAACACGGGTTCGTGCCCCAGTCCGGGAAGATCCCACATGCCGCGGAGCGGCTGGGCCCGTGAGTCATGGCCACTGAGCCTGCGCGTCCGGAGCCTGTGCTCCGCAACGGGAGAGGCCACAACAGTGAGAGGCCCGCGTACCGCAAAACAAAACAAAACAAAACAAAACAAAACAAAAAAATTTAAAAGGCAAGTTTTGAAATGTTCTTAGAAATTGTAAAAGTTAGCAATAGCACATAATCAGAGTGATAACATCATTTGATGAAAAGGGCATTAGACCCTTAACAATCTATATATATACACTTGTCATAAAAAATCAAAAATTATTTTGAAAAATAAGGGTGACATATATAATAATTTCAATTTTTACATACATGCTTTAGTTCACAAAATATTTTCTAAGAAAAAAATCTTATTAATGTAGAAGTATATATTATCTCATTTAATTTAGAATATGAAAAAGAGTAAACTTTAAGAATCAAAATTGATTTTGTCTGAAAAAAAAAACCTAAACATTTTCATAATTCTGGATAGAGCAAAAAACATTTCCCAACTTAATTTATATTTTCAATGCCTACAACTGAGGGACAATAAGAAAGATACCTCTATGCCAAATACCCTATTTAAACTAGAAGTCTACCTTTGAATCACCAAATTTAGAATGGGAATAAACAGATCTACTTCCTAAGGATAAGGAGATTAATTGGCAAAGTAATAGATGCTAAAACTATTGCTTTATTCACATTTCACCATTAAGACTGCTTAAGTTATTGTAAAGGAATCTAATTCATTTCAGGTTCAATAATCTCTGCTCTTCCATTTGTGCCATGGAATTTGAATTTATGAATCAGAAAAGAGACAGAGAGCACCCCTGCCCCTCCTCATGCACTGATTAAGATATAGGTTAATATAAGTTCCTATATCAGGAACCAAAATATAGAGAAATCATTATGCTAAAATGGAGTTCCAAAAACTGTCAGTAAAGAAGAATGGAAAAGTTCTGCCCTATAGCTTCTTGGCATTTGTGAGATACTCCGACCTTAGCATATACGTTTCAACAGTAGTACACATGCAGTTCTCCTCTGGCTTAACAGTTGCAACTGATGGAGCATATAAAGAAGACACTGGGATGGTACCTGGTGATGCTGCAGCATATATGGCTATTTTAAGATTCCTTTGAGCTCTGTTTGTTGCTATCTTTGAAAACAGATTTGACACTTAATCAGCAGATCCTTTGGATTATTGAGCTTGCAAATTAAGCTTTGGCAAATACAGTGTACTAGTTATGATGGACAGAAATTTCATGGAAAAGAAAAAAAATTACATTTTTTCTCCCCTTCCCTCTTTATTCTAGGCATGTGGGAGGCAGAAGGTGGTTGAATGAGACCTAGAGCACTTAGGGTCATGTTCAAGAAACCTGATTGGATCCCAGCGCATATTGATCAGTTTAATAAAGAGTTCCATTATGATGATGCATTCTTATATTAGGTATGTATATTAATGTCATTTTTTTCTTTGGCTCTTTGAAGGATAACTCTGGTAAGAATGAATCTGTTTTATTGGATTTTCAGGTCTACTTGGGCTCCCTTATTCTTTTAAAAAAATTTTATTTTATTATTATTTGTTTGTTTTTTGCGGTACACGGGCCTCTCACTGTTGTGGCCTCTCCCATTGCGGAGCACAGGCTCCGGACGCACAGGCTCAGCGGCCATGGCTCATGGGCCTAGATGCTCCGCAGCATGTGGGATCTTCCCGGACTGGGGCACGAACCTGTGTCCCCTGCATCGGCAGGGGGACTCTCAACCACTGCGCCACCAGGGAAGCCCCCCCAAAATTTTATTATATTATTTTATTGCATTAATATAAATTATTACAAAAATCACAATGTCATATACAAAAATATATGAAATACTATAATGAATATTTTAGGTACACACACCTTGCTTAAGAAATCATCCCTAACCAACAACCAATTTTTTTTTTAATTGAATTACAGTTGATTAATTGGGTTCCCTTATTTTTACATTAAAACCAGTGATCACTTCATCTGGAGTCTAAAGACTTATTTAAAATGAGTCATTCCTAGATTGGTTCAAGATGGTGGAGTAGAAGGACATGCACTCACTCCCTCCTCCAAGAGCACTGGAACCACAACTAATTGCTAAACAATCATCAATAGAAAGACACTGGAACTCACCAAAAAAGATACCCAACATCCAGAGATGAAGGAGAAGCTGCAATGAAATGGTAGGAGGGGTGCAATCATGATAAAATCAAATCCCATAACTGCTGGGTGGGCAACTCACAAACTGGAGAACAATTAAACCACAGAAGTTCACCTACTGGAGTGAAGGTTCTGAGCCCCACATCAGGCTTCCCAACCTGGGGTCCAGCAATGGGAGGAGGAATCCCCAGAGAATTGGACTTTGAAGGCCAGTGGGATTTGATTGCAAGACTTCGACAGGATGGGGGGAAACAGAGACTCCACACTTAGAGGGCACACACAAAGTAGTGTGCACACCAGGACCCGAGGGAAAGAGCAGTGACCCCATAGGAGTCTAAACCAGACCTACCTGCTAGTGTCGGAGGGTCTCCTGCAGAGGCAGGGGATGGCTGTGGCTCACCACAGGGACAAGGACACTGGCAGCAGAAGTTCTGGGAAGTATTCATTGGCTTGAGGCCTCTGAGAATCCACCATTAGCCCCACCAAAGAGCCTGCAGGCTCCAGTGCTGGGTCGCCTCTGGCCAAACAACAACCAGGGAAGGAACACAGCCCCAACCACAGGTGGATTACAGTTTTACTGAGCTCTACCCACCAGAGCAACACCCAGCTCAACCCACCACAGGTCCCTCCCATCAGGAAGCCTGCACAAGCCTCTTAGAGAGCCTCATCCACCAGAGGGCAGACAGCAGAAGCAAGAAGAACTACAATCCTGCAGCCTGCGGAACGAAAACCACAATCACAGAAAGACAGACAAAATGAAAAGGCAGAGGACTATGTCCAAGATGAAGGAACAAGATAAAACCCCAGAAAAACAACTAAATGAAGTAGAGATAGGCAACCTTCCAGAAGAATAATTCAGAATAATAATAGTGAAGATGATCTAGGACCTAGGAAAAAGAATGGAGGCAAGGATTGAGAAGATGCAAGAAATGCTTAACAAAGACCTGGAAGAATTAAAGAACAAACAAACAGAGATGAACAATACAATAACTGAAATGAAAAATACACTACAGGGAATCAATAGCAGAATAACTGAGGCAGAAGAACAGGTAAGTGACCTGGAAGACAGAATGGTGGCATTCACTGCCATGGAACAGAATAAAGAAAAAAGAATGAAAAGAAATGAAGACAGTCTAAGAGACCTCTGGGACAACATTAAATGCACAAACATTCACATTATAGGGGCCCCAGAAGGAGAAGAGAGAGAGAGAGAAAGGACCCGAGAAAACATTTCAAGACACTATAATTGAAAACTTCCGTCACATGGGGAAGTAAATAGCCACCCAAGTCCAGGAAGTGCAGAGAGTCCCAGGCAGGATAACTCCAAGGAGAAATACACCAAGGCATATAGTAATCAAATTCACAAAAATTAAAGATGAAGGAAAATTAAAAGCAACAAGGGAAGAACGACAACTAATGTACAAGGGACTCCCATAAGGTTAACAGCTGATTTCTTAGCAGAAACTTTTCAAGCCAGAAGGGACTGGTACAATATATTTAAAGTGATGAAAGGGAATAACCTACAACCAAGAATACTCTACCCAGCATGGATCTCATTGAGATTGGATGGTGAAATCAAAAGCTTTACAGACAAGCAAAAGCTAAGAGAATTCAGCACCACCAAACCAGCTCTAAAACAAATGCTGAAGGAACTTCTCAAAGTCAGAAACACAAGAGAAGACAAGGACCTAAAAACCAAACCCAAAACAATTAAGAAAATGGTAATAGGTACATACATATCGATAATTACCTTAAATATGAATGAATTAAATGCTCCAACCAAAAGACACAGGCTTGCTGAATGGATACAAAAACAAGACCCATACCTTATGCTGTCTACAGGAGACCCATTTCAGACCTAGGGACACATACAGACTGAAAGTGAGGGGATGGAAAAAGATATTCCATGCAAATGGAAATTAGAAGAAACCTGGAGTAGCAATACTCATATCAGATAAAATAGACTTTAAAATAAAGAATGTTACAAGAGACAAGAAAGGACACTACATAATGATCAAGGGATCAATCCAAGAAGAATATATAATAATTATAAATATATATGCACCCAACATAGGAGCACCTCAATACATAAGGCAACTGCTAACAGCTATAAAAGAGGAAATCGACAGTAACACAATAATAGTGGGGGACTTTAACACCTCACTTATACCAATGGACAGATCATCCAAAATGAAAATAAATAAGGAAACAGAAGCTTTAAATGACACAATAAACCAGATGGATTTAATTGATATTTATAGGGCATTCCATCTGAAAACCACAGATTACACTTTCTTCTCAAGTGCACATGGAACATTCTCCAGGATAGATCATATCTTGGGTCACAAATGAAGCCTTGGTAAATTGAAGAAAATTGAAATTGTATTAAACATCTTTTCTGACCACAATGCTATGAGATTACAAATAAATTACAGGAAAAAAACCGTAAAAAAACGAACATATGGAGGCTAAGCAATACGCTACTAAGTAACCAAGACATCACTGAAGAAATCAAAGAGGAAATCAAAAAATACCTAGAGACAAATGACAAGGAAAACACAACGACCCAAAATCTATGGGTTGCAGCAAAAGCAGTTCTAAGATGGAAGTTTAGAGCAATAAAATCCTACCTGAAAAACAAGAAAATTTTCAAATAAACAATTTAACCTTACACCTAAAGGAACTACAGAAAGAACAAACAAAGCCCCCAAATTAGTAGAAGGATAGAAATCATAAAGATCGGAGCAGAAATAAATGAAATAGAAACAAAAGAAACAATAGCAAAGATCAATAAAACTAAAAGGTGGTTCTCTGAGAAGATGAACAAAATTGATAAACCTTTAGCCAGACTCATCAAGAAAAACAGGGAGGAGACTCAAATCAATAAAATTAGAAATGAAAAAGGACAAGTTAAAATGGACACTGCAGAAATACAAAGCTTCGTAAGAGACTACTACAAGCAATTCTATACCAATAAAATGGACAACCTGGAAGAAATGGACAAATTCTTAGAAAGGTATAACCTTCCAAGACTGAACCAGGAAGAAATAGAAAATATGAACAGACCAATCACAAGTAATGAAATTGAAACTGTGATTAAAAATCTTCCAACAAACAAATGTCCAGAACCAGATGGCTTCACAGGTGAATTCTATCAAACATTTAGAGAAGAGCTAACACCCATCCTTCTCAAACTCTTCCAAAAAATTGCAGAGGAAGAAACACTCCCAAACTCATTCTATGAGGCCACCATCACCCTGATACCAAAGCCAGATCAAGATACTACAAAAAAAGAAAATTACAGACCAATATCACTGATGAGTATAGATGCAAAAATCCTCAACAAAATCCTAGCAAACAGAATCCAGCAACACATTAAAAGGATGATACACCATGATCAAGTGGGATTTATCCAAGGGATGCAAGGATTCTTCAATCTATGCAAATCAATCAATGTGATACACTATATTAACAAATCGAAGGAGAAAAACAATATGATCATCTCAATAGATGCAGAAAAAGCTTTTGACAAAATTTAACACCAATTTACGGTCAAAACTCCAGAAAGTGGGCATAGAGGGAACCTACCTCAACATAATAAAGGCTATATATGACAAACCCACAGCAAACACCATTCTCAATGGTGAAAAACTGAAAGCATTTCCTCTAAGATCAGGAAAGAGACAAGGATGTCCACTCTCACCACTATTATTCAACATAGTTTTGGAAGTCCTAGCCATGTGAATCAGAGAAAACAAAGAAATAAAAGGAATACAAAATGGAAAAGAAGAAGTAAAACTGTCACTCCTTTCAGATGACATGATACTATACATAGAAAATCCTAAAGATGCCACCAGAAAACTACTAGAGCTAATCAACGAATTTGGTAAAGTTGCAGGATATAAAACCAATGCACAGAAATCTCTTGCATTCCTAGACAGTAACAACAAAAGATCACAAAGAAAAATTCAGTAAACAATCCTACTCACCATTGCAACAGAAAGAATAAAATAGCTAGGAATAAACCTATCTAAGAAAGTAAAAGACCTGTACTCAGAAAAGTATGACACTGGTGAAAGAAATCAAAGATAACACAAACTGATGGAGAGATATACCATGTTCTTGGATTGGAAGAATCAATATTGTGAAAATGACTATACTACCCAAAGCAATCTACAGATTCAATGCAATCCCTATCAAATTACCAATGGCATTTTTTACAGAGCTAGAACAAAAAATCTTAAAATTTGAGTGGAGACACAAAAGACCCTGAATAGGCAAAGCAATCTTGAGAAAAAAAAAAAAAAATGGAGCTAGAGGAATCAGGTTTCCTGCCTTTATACTATACTACAAAGCTACAGTAATCAAGACAACATTGTACTGGCAGAAAAACAGAAATATAGATCAATGGAACAGGATAGAAAGCCCAGAGATTAACTCACACACCTATGGTCAACTAATCTATGAAAAAGGAGGCAAGGATATACAGTGGAGAAAAGACAGTCTCTTCCATAAGTGGTGCTGAGTAAACTGGACAGCTACAAGTAAAAGAATGAAATTAGAACACTCCCTAACACCATACACAAAAATAAACTCAAAATGGATTAAGGACTTAAGTGTAAAACCAGACACTATAAAACTCTTAGAGGAAAACATAGGAAGAACACTCTTTGACATAAATCACAGCAAGATCTTTTTTGACCCACCTCCTAGAATAATGGAAATAGAAACAAAAATAAACACATGGACCTAATGAAAGTTAAAAACTGTTGCACAGCAAAGGAAACCATAAACAAGACAACCCTCAGAATGGGAGAAAATATTTGCAAATGAATCAACGGACAAAGGATTAATCTCCAAAATATATAAACAACTCATGCAGCTCAATATTAAAAAAACAAACCACCCAATCCAAAAATGGGCAGAAGACCTGAACAGACATTTCTCCAAAGAAGATATACAGATGACTAAGAGGCACAAGAAAAGCTGTTCAACATCACTAATTATTAGAGAAATGCAAATCAAAACTACAATGAGGTATCACCTCACACTGGTTAGAATGGGCATCATCAGAAAATCTACAAACAATAAATGCTTGAGAGGGTGTGGAGAAAACGGAACCCTCTTGCACTGCTGGTGGGAATGTAAATTGATACAGCCACTATGGAGAACAGATGGAGGTTCCTTAAAAAACTAAAAATAGAATTACCATATGATCCAGCAATCCCACTACCGGGCATATATCCTGAGAAAACCATAATTCAAAAAGACACATGCACCCCAATGTTTATTGCAGCACTATTTACAATAGCTAGGTCATGGAAGCAACCTAAATGTCCATTGACAGACAAATGGATAAAGAAGATGTGGTACATTGGTACAATGGAATATTACTCAGCCATAAAAAGTCACGAAATTGGATCATTTGTAGAGGTGTGGCTGGACCTAGAGACTGTCATACAGTGAAGTAAGTCAGAAAAAGAAAAGCAAATATTGTATATTAACGCATATATGTGGAATCTAGAAAAATGGTACAGATGAACCTGTTTGCAAAGCAGAAATAGAGACACAGATGTAGAGAACAAATGTAAGGACACCAAGGGGGAAAAGCAGGGGGTAAGTGTTGGGGGGTGTGATGAACTCAGTGATTGGGATGGACATATATACACTTATATGTATAAAATAGATAACTAATAAGGACCTGCTGTATAGCACAGGTAACTCCACTTTGCTGTACAGTAGAAACTAGCACAACACTGGGAAACAACTATACCCCAATAAAAAAACATAAAAAAATTAAAGAATAAAATAAATGGAGTCATTCCTAAAGCATCAGTAGTTATCGAAAACAAGATGCTGCTGCTGAGAAGACAGGACCAATCTTTACCTTTTGACCGAGTTGGATCAGAATTCTATTATAGGCAGTGTTCTATTTCTCATGTGCTTGCAGTGCTGTATTCCTCTACCTCTTATGGAGACTTATCTGACCTTCTCCATTCCACCTGCTAATTTAGAACTGCACAGTCCATATTTGGAAGATCAATTCAATTAGTGCTTGAAAAGTAATCTCTTGACTGTTGCTGCCACTGGTTACTTGGCTTGTTTTAATTATATAGAATATCTTTGCTCTTAAAAAATCAAAAGGATGTCAAGATATTTTTTGCCCACCCTCAAAGGTTGCAAGCCCTCGCCTAAGATAATAATTTTTCCAAAATTGGGAGAATATCCTCAAAGCACCTAGTGTCTTGACACGCTTAAAATACCTAAATAATTATTGAATAGCCACAACAATAGTAACTTTTGAATACATGTGCAGTACCATTTTGCAGCTTCCCCAAAGCTTGGCTGTGTTAATTAATTTAGGCCCCGCAAGAACCTCTTGCTGTAGGCAGGATGCTATTATTAATCCTCACTATGCAGACAGGGAAACCGAGTCACAAAAAGATCAAATTACTCAAGTTCTCATAGCTGGTAAATGATCCCAAATTCCCTGCCATGACATGTTGTGGTCTTTTTTACTATATTACCAGGCTTCCCTTCCCAATAGAGCCCTCTTTGGATACACGAACCTTTAGGAAAGTTGGCTATATAACATTTTTTTTGTGTGTGTTATGTGGGCCTCTCACTGTCGTGGCCTCTCTCGTTGCAGAACACAGGCTCCGGACGTGCCGGCCCAGCGGCCATGGCTCACGGGCCCAGCCGCTCCGCGGCATGTGGGATCCTCCCGGACCGGGGCACGAACCCGTGTCCCCTGCATCGGCAGGCGGACTCTCAACCACTGCGCCACCAGGGAAGCCCGGCTATATAACATTTTTGCTATCTGAAACTTTCAAAACCCTTTCAGTCTAGTTCAACTGGTTCAAGTTCAGCTTTATCACAAGTGGGTGCTACTTCTCCATGACTCCTCTTTATGAGCTGTCACCTTCCCTAACCCCTCAGGGGTCTCTAACTCTTTTGGTTATTTCAGAGCTTTAAGACCGTTTTCTTGTTCATGTCAGAAACTATTTGTATCAGTCTTATTTTACATGTCAAAACTGAATGTTCTGACAAACTACGGCAATCATTCTTTGGAGATAGAATCCACTAGCAGCTTTGAGCCCTCCCTCTTGAAAATACATATGAATCTAGATCTCTATCTAAGCCATATCAACATCATCAACACCCCACCTCAACACACACATAGGGTAACACCTAGGTTTCCTAAGGCTACTGACTTTCCTCAGAGCTGATAATCAACAACTTAATCTTGCTCATCCCTGCTCGTTTTATTTATTTTATGCCACTGTCTTTGACATATATAATATGGCAGCTTACAAAGTAAGGTGCTGGTACCACCCTAAGAGTTGGGGATATAGTAGAAAAATGGAGGAGCCAGGGGTACCAAACAGATTCTCATGCTTGACTTTTACCCAAACTTAAAAAAAAATGAGAGAATTTAACAGCAATAATAAAGCCATACATTTGTGGGATACATCCTGGCCTCACATAAGTGAAACAAATCTTTCCTTTTTTTTTCCTTCTTTTTCTTTATTGGAGTATAATTGCTTTACAATGTTGTGTTAGTTTCTGTCGCACGTTGAAGTGAATCAGCCATACGCATACATACATCCCCTCCCTCTTAGACCTCCCTCCCCCCCACCATCCCACCCAACGAGGCCATCACAGAGCACCAAGCTAAGCTCCCGATGCTATACAGCAGGTTCCCACTAGCTATCTATTTTATGCATGGTAGTGTATTTATGTCAAACCTTACCTCCCAATTCATCCACCCTCCCCTTACCCCCTCCGTGTCCACACGTCCATTCTCTATGTCTGCCTTTCTATTCCTGCCCTGCAAATAGGTTCATCTGTGCCATTTTTCTAGATTCCACATACATGCGTTAATATACGATATTTGTTTTTCTCTTTCTGACTTAAATCTTAATCCAAGACCTTTTATTGTGAAACAAACAAAAAAATGCAGATCTGAGACAGAGAGAAGAGGGAAGAGGAAGAAAGATAGATATATAACTAGTCAGGAAAAGGAAAACATACATAATGCAGATGTGGACTTGGCCATAAATTAAACGAAGAATTCCTCCAAATCTGCAGAGCTTCTAAATTCTACATTAATTTTTTTTATTGATATAGTTGATTTATAATATTAGTTTCAGGTGTACAACATAGTGATTCAAAATTTTTATATATTATACTCCATTTATAGTTATTATAAAATATTGGCTATATTCTCTGTGCTGTACAATATATCCTTGCAGCTTATTTATTTTATACATAGTAGTTTGTACTTCTTAATCCCTCCCCCTATCCTGCTGTTACCCCCTTCCCTCCCCACACTGGTAACCACTAGTTTGTTCCGTATATCTGTGACTCTATTTCTGTTTTGTTATATTCATTTGTTTGTTTATTTTTCAGATTCCACATATAAGTGATAACAAATGGTATCTGTCTTTCTCTGTCTGACTTACTTCACCAAGCATAATACCCTCCAGGTCCATCCATATTGTTGCAAATGGCAAAATTTTATCTACATTTTTAAAATAAATTAAATTTAGTAGTCTAAAGCAATATTCTTTCATTGTGTCAACATCACAAAGTAAAAGTTAGTTAATATAATACAACACTCTCCTCAGTAATATAAGGAAACCAGAGAATTTTATAACTAGAATGAATTCAGTCATCAATAACTACATGAAAGAAAAAGATGTATATACAGATTCTTTTAAGGTGTTTTAAATTAAACTTCATTAGATAACCAATAATGTAGAAATCTGCTTAATGTAAAATATTACAGAGAAAGCAAGAACAGAAAGAAAGTAAATTGTATAAAAATAGAAATATTCATAACAGAAAACTAAAATGTGCCTTCCTTTTATTTTTTGAGAAATAATTTTTAATCCTATTAATATTCAAATTTCCTCAATTGTCAGCTAAATATTCTGTATTATTTGTTTTTCCAAAACCCAGTTCAGTCTAGCACCACACATTGCATCTATTTTTTTAGTGCAATCCTATTTCCCTACTCTCTGCCTTGTCTCCAAGTTGCTTACTTGTTGAAGAGTTGTTTCCTTGGACAAAAACACATCATTTTGAAAATACAGAATTAAATTTAAATGAAATGAAAATACCTTAAAAATCTTACTTACCAAAAGAGAATAGGGACAGTTGTTATGTTCAAAAGGTTTAGAAAAGAAATCGGTATTGTGGTCCAGTCTCTGGTGTCCTCCATATTCCGCTGCATCTGAATCTAGCACAATTTTGTACGTACAACTCTTAAGGAACCACAACGGTTTAGGAGTTGAATGAGACATTATAAAACATTTCTGAGACAGGACTTAAAAGTGAGTATTTTGAAAACTGTTTAATGATGATTTGTGCTACGTTCTCATTTCTTCTCTAAGATTTCTGAGTTTGAGTTTATCATGTTTGAAAGGGGCTTTATAGGCTATCTAGTCTGCACACTCGTGGGATCCTTGTTATCCTTTTATCACAGCTCGTCACATGATCATCCATACCTATTAACGAAGAATCTACTTTCCTTTTCATGTAACTAATTCCATTTGTTAGAAATTCTTCTCCATATTAAACAGAATTTTGATTTCTTGGGACTTTTTCTACCCAGAAAAGCCATAAAGAATAAGTTCAAAATACAGTAATTTTCAAATATTTAACAATAGCTATTTTGTCTCCATGTGTCCTCTGCATACATAACTAAATACTTACTAAATGTAATCCCAGAAACTTTGATCATTACTCATTTGATATGGCTTTTTACTATTTCCCTATCTCTGAATTCATTGCAGTTTGCTAGATCCTGGTTGATAAAGTGAGGAACACAGAAGAGAACTAAAGGTCCATGTGTGGCCTGAAGACCAAGTAGGCTCATTCTTTCCCCTTGGTTACAAGCAGCATGCTTCTATTAATGCACAAGATCATGCAAACATACTATCCATCATGCCACAGGTGGATTCATGTTGCAATCATGTGATCTGCTACAACTTAACATCTGATTTTTCACAATGAGCTACTATGCATGTTAGCATTATTGTATTTATAACAAAATAACAGCTATGGTTATTATGTTCAAACTTATGCTCAGAAAGTCTAGAAATGATACTTGATTAAAAAATCCACAAGTAAATATAAATGGGTACCTAGAAATTTAAGTTTCTTCTAGCCTAAGGAGGGAGACAGATAGGTGTCTAGGTGCTCTGTATTTTCTTTTCCTCGTATATAAATATTTAATCTCAGAAACATTTGTACCTTTTCATTACAGCTAAAGTTATCACATTAAAAGTACATGGGAAAAAAAAAAGTACATGTGGATAACAAACTATGACCATATTTTCATGCCTAGGGGACTTCTGTGTGGGTAAGAGATGCAGATGGACGCACCACAGGAACTTTTGCTGGGAGTGGTGGCGCCACTTCAGTCAATCCAGGTCAGCCTACTCTGATGCAAATTTAGACTAATACCTTAATCAGCATGTTACTGTGTTTAAAAGAGAGGGAGAGGGAGGGGGAGAAAGACTGAGTTCAAAAGGTGACTACTGGGCACAAGCTCGTTCTAAAGTCACTCAGTAGAGCTGCACATGATTTGAGCATATGGATTTATTTAATGGGGAAATACACACAGTGAAAATAAATCATTAGGGGCATGGTAAATAAATGAAGCATTGTGGAATGAAAGGAACTACTAAAATAAAAGTTTAGTTTTGGTTCTTCATCCTAGTTCATTAAATACTTGCACAGTCTTCAAAAAGCATTAAACAAAAACAAAAAGAGTACAATACAGTTTAGAGAATAATGACCTAGAATCCTTTCTAAAACACTGGAAATACAGTATCAATTATTAAATTATTGGTTAACAGCATAGATTATTGGTAGTTGTGACTGAAGACAGCAAGTATACCATGAAAAGCACCGATTCCTAACCTGTGGGTTGATAATCACTGGTCATTGTGTTATAAGGGTCTCACAGAATGAGTAATTATGTTATTAAAAGGGACTGGGATGGATTCTATATGTACATTGTCTGAAGACTAAATTATGTTATTATACCCATTTGGTACTGTATTTCAAAGAATATGTACTTTTTTGATTAATGAGATATAAATTCATTTAAAAAATCACAGAATTTGTAGTAAGTTTTTTGATATATTTTCTCAATCAAGGATACTGAAAGAACAATTGTTATATAAGAAGCAATTTTTTTTGACATTGAAAGGGGTCATCACACTGAAAATGGTTAGAATCTACTCACTTAATCTATAATTTATACCTATAAAGAAAAAGCTTACAAAAGCCATAAAGTTTCAAAATATCAGTTTAGACATATTTCTCTGATCTATAATTTAAAGAAAAAAATTCTGTTGTGGCCACTTTCGGAATTCCCCAGCCCTGTGTCTCTATTACCCAGGGAATACAGCCATGTCCTTTAGAAAACACATCCCTTAAACTCCAGAAATTCCAACAATTTAAAACACTAGATTAAAAGTAATGATTGTGAAAGAGCTTTATAATTGTAAATTACTACAACATACTACTCAAGTGTCAACTTAAAAAAATGCACAATGTTAGAGTTGCTAGTTAAGTTTTATTTGGGGCAAAATGAGGACTGTAGTCTGGGAGACAGCGCCCCAGATAGCTCTGAGAAACTGCTCCAAAGAGGCAGGGGGGAAGGTCAGTATATATATGGTTTTGGTGACGGGGGAGTACATGCAATCAAGCGCATATTTTTTACAGAAGTTTTCTACTAGTCTCGTGCAGGTTACTGCTAGTCACAGGAGCAGACGTCACGATGAAGGATTTTAGTGCTTTTCTATATATGAGGAGATACAAGAATTGCGCTCATAAAATTGCTCCTGAAAATATCTAACTATCTGAAGGCCTGATCTGCCAGTTTTTCCCAGAGCACAGAGTGCCTCATTTCTGCTCTCCACCCTGAACTCCTTTCAGGGGGTGTTGAAAGTCAGCAGATGCAGCAGCTCATGATTTAATCCTTGTAGACGTAGATGGCAAGTGCCAATGGAAAATGCCAATTCATAGTTGACACAAAAATCAGGCAACCCCGTCTTTTAGGAACACTGCTTAACATAAACATTTTTAAAGAGGTTTTATGCGCAATTGGATTTTTGTTTTTCTCTTCTCTCACTCAGGCATTCCCTCACTCCCTATTTCTCATGTACATGTGAGCACACACAAACAGACACACAGATACACACATGCACATGACGTGGGACCCACACAGCACCAATATCCCTACAAAGCCCTGTCTTCCACTAAAGAACATCCCTCTGAAAATATAACTCAGAGCCAATTTACACTTAAACTACCTTCTTCATGTGGTTTCCAGTTCCACAGTGGATAAAACAAATTTAGCAGGACATCTCAACACCTTCACATCTCTTTAATTCATAGCTACCTCCCTACACCTAGCAGACTGCCTTCTCATAATAGCTTCTCAATACATCTTTGAAACTGATATTCAGGATGACAATCCTGATTCACCAAGAAAGGCCAAATTACATGTCTTATTTTTTATATTCGAGGGAAGTAGGAGAAATTATTTTCCCATTCACTTAATACACACAATGTAGGAGGCACTGTACAAGATATTAAAAAAAAATGACTAAGATGTGGTTTTAGTTCACATGCAACTCACAGCCTATTAAGGGGAGATTAGAAATGAATATGAATGTCTATAAATAAAACAGAAAGCAATATGCAATGAGAGGTAGAGCCAAGGAGGGAAGGTAGGATTGACAGTCTATAAACAAAAACTTTTGAAGGCTAGGCTAGACTGTTAAGATTTATTTTGTAATTAAGTATGAGAACATTGAAGGTTTGTGAGAAAGGTTATGACAATCAAAAAAATTAACCTGGGGCTTCCCTGGTGGCGCAGTGGTTGAGAGTCCGCCTGCCGATGCAGGGGACACGGGTTCGTGCCCTGGTCCGGGAAGATCCCACATGCCGCGGAGCGGCTAGGTCCGTGAGCCATGGCCGCTAAGCCTGCGCGTCCGGAGCCTGTGCTCCGCAATGGGAGAGGCCACAACAGTGAGAGGCCTGTGTACCGCAAAAAAAAAAAAAAAAAAAAAATTAACCTGAAGGTTGAGGGTAGAATAGGATGAACAAAGGAAAGACTAAGTCAGAGAAACCAGCCAGGGACCTAACTGGTTCATGGATAGTAGTATGGCTAAACTTGGATAATGCAAATGGAGAGACATACATAAACCAATGAGATTTTGGATGTGCAACTAATGGTACTCAAATGTAAGGAAACTGATGCTCAATTTGGGGAAACACTTGGAAGGGGAGAATAGTTGTGCCCAAAGACACACAATAAGTTTAGTGGCAGAGCTGGGATGTAGACACAAGTCAAATTCAGATCTAATTACCCTACTCTCCTCAAGTGGATGCCTATTTTATGCCAAGAAGCAGGCAAAGTGTTTCGCAGGCAATTTCTTGTTTAATTCTAAATTTAGATTCTAAGCATAAAGAGGTTGGAATGAACATGACATGAAGAATAAAAACAAGGAAAATAGATAAAGTGATATCCATCTGAGTGTTTAATTAAATTTAAAAGATTGGTGTTAAAGGACTGTAATTCTTAACATTACTTAAGGAGTCTGGATATCTGAGGTTTATTGCATTTGTTCTAGATCAATTTCTTGTTTAGTTGGTTCATTTGGTCACTTGATTGGGGAACACAAAATTATTGAACTGAAAAAATGTACCTTGCTCAATTTGGGAAAATACAGCAGGGAAAGAATGATAGAATTTTTATAGAGATTTTCTTTTAAAAAAGGAGATCAAATAGATCCCTATCCATTTGGTCATCATTTTAAAATATTATTTCTTCTTATTTTAAATTCAAGAGCTTCCTAAGTATTTGATATATCTATCAACAGGTTGAAGTAGATAAGAAGTTTTAAGCATTATTTTATCATGTGTCCTTAAATTTGAACCAAGGAAGAGCCATGTTCTGAAGACCTGTACTAATAAGATTAAAGAACAGTGAAGACATGAAGACTCTTAAATTCAATGGCTCTTCAAATACTCCAAAAGCTGCTGTGTTTGCTCAGCCACTTGATAAAGTGTCTGTTCAAAGTATAAGGATTTTGATGTAAGAAGTACTATCGTTTAAATCATTCTGCACTATACTCACTTCACTCCTGCTGAAGAAACTAAGGACATTTATTGTAAGGTACAAACCCTGAGGTTTCAGACTGAGTGACAATAAAAGGGGTTCTCTAGTGACTAGGTGGCCATAAAGATGGCAAAGCTGGTAAGTTACCATATATCTTTAAATCTAAGACACCTTCAATTTTAAGATGAATTATTTTATACACCTCCAATAAAGAGAAAAATATCACTACCATGATAATCACTGTAAGATACATCCCAATTGAAGACATGTTAAAATGTGAAAAAAATGTACACTTAGAATATATGAATTTGGTAAGTTATTTTTAGATCTGATTCTTTAATCAACCCACCCATAGTATTATGATTGCAATAACTTTTGGGAGTTAAGTGACCCCAGGAGAGAGAATCTGTATCAAAGGCAGAAAACAGTAGGTACGAAATTCTAAGGAACTGTGAACAAACATCTGGCAGTATAAGAACAGGTGGTAGAAAACAAAAATAATTTCATGTTTTTAACAGTCTAAAGATAACCACCCAGCACAGGACTTGCCTCAATGTTCTAACATAATGCTCCCCTTTCTATGTTTCATGGATTGAATTTTATTTATTGCCAGCCCTAATTCACAAAATCTTAGGTTATGGCTG